>NC_041384.1:678725006-678737717 GCF_002162155.2 Triticum dicoccoides | reverse complement strand
ATTTTCGCGCGGTGGGCAGGGGGAGTTTGGCGCATGGTTGGTTTCTCCAAGTGCAGTCCCACGTGTCAGTGAAGAGGCAAGCCGAAGCGCGTTCCGTTTGCGTGAGCCGTGTGCAGGACCGAACGTGTGTGGGGTGCAATGCAACCGCGACATGAGTGTTGTGAGTGTACCGCATTTTTTCCTGTCAATCTAGGTACTTCGCCCCCACAAAAAAAATATGTTGCTTCGCGCGATCCATCGATACTACTACTAGTAATCTGGTAATCCCGACTAAAACGGCGCGACCGGGTCTTTTCCCGCGCGATATGCTGGGAGGTTGGCTTAGTTGGTTTTTTTTAGGACGAGTAATGCTACACCTACGTAATCCCACTTATGTAATTAACGTAATGTGAAACGTGTGAGCTGTTGATTGTAGATTTGGGGGAGGGAGGGGCCCACCACCATGAAAATCAGGGGAGGAGAGATAGAGAGAGGCAATTTACGTTAACCCTTTCGTAGGTTCCCATAGATGTAGAAAGATGTGTCCGATCCTGCAATATAGGCCGTCCGATCTATATCTAACAGATAGGAAGGAAACTATGACAATTTACCCGCACTCCTCTACACATTTGCACATAAGGCTTTCCCTCGTTCATCCTTTTCTCCCACAGGATCTTGATCTTCCGTGCAACACACGGGCATCTTGCTAGTACTCCTACAATATGTATATTATTGTGAAAGTTCATATACACCGGCCGAGATTAATGCAAACACGGCAGATTTTCATTACATTTCGAACTTTTATAGGACAAAAAAATAAAAGAAACCCGACCCTAAACCTATTCTACAGCGGCGACCGATGTCCTCCATCTGTGATCTCCATGTACGGGGGTGGGGTTCAAGACCCTGAAGTGAAGGTGCGGTCTCCGGCGAGGAAAAGTAGAACATGGGAGAAACACCGGCCAGTTGGCACACCATGCCCTGCCGCCTCCCATGCCCTACTCATCCTCAGAGGAGTCCCCGACCTCGACGGTGCCGGACGTTGGACGGCGGCAAGTAGGACGCGTGGCTGACGGTGCTCCCATCGTCGACCGCCAGCGTGGCCACCGCTTGTGCGGCGACTTCAGCGAGGGCGGTGACCTCGAGCTCCATCCCCGAAGACAAGCTCTCCCGCAGAGCGTTCGCGCTTGCGGTCATGGCGGATGTGTTTCCAGGTAGGAGGACGATGCGCTATGGTGTGGAGGTTAGCTGGGCGTTGCCGCTTTAAGTAGCGCATTCCGGTGAGGCCAAGCGTCCGGGTGCGTCATTAAGTCAGCGGAGTTGTTCCTCGGGCACCAAGCCTCTTAATGACGACATACAAATGGACGACATGAATGCGGGCAGCTGGCGCCGGCTAGGAACGCACCGCACGACGGCGCGAGGGACGAGGGTTTTGGTGTGCCAGGGTAGTCAGCTGCGGTCGTGGCAACGTTGGAGATGCCCTTTGCTCACATGCGATCCCCGCATGTCATTGAAAAAGCAAGACGACCCGGCATGGTCTCAAGTCCAGAGGATGCAGTTGGCCACGCTACACCACTCCGCGGATGCGTCGCGGTGCCCCGTGCATCCTCGACGAGCCGGGTGTTGGGGTGTGTTTGGATTGTGGCCAAAATGCACCTTGCCAAAATTTTGGTCATGACCAAAAGATTGGTCTTTGTTTGGATGGTTGCCATTTTTTTGGCATGCCAATGAACTCTAGCCAACTCTAGTCCATTTTTCTTGCCAATGTGGGCCAAATCATGGGCAACCAATACCTCAACCAAAATTTTGGTCATGACCCAAAGATTGGTCTTTGTTTGGATGGTTGCCATTTCTTTGGCATACCAATGAACTCTAGCCAACTCAAGTTCATTTTTCTTGCCAATGTCGGCCAAATCATGGGCAACCAATACCTCAACCAAAATTTTGGCTACCCAATGCTTTGATGGGGCAACCTTGGGCACAAACCAAACATACCGTTGGTCGTGCCACGCACTAACGCCACCCTCGGCAAACTGAAACTGATCGTGTCTAGCGACGATATGAGTGTGTCGCTCACCGCGGTCGCCGTGTCCAGAGGCGGTGCTGGAGCTGCGCCCCGTTGTTGGCCCCAACGACCCACATGAACGGTTGTCGGTGGCGAGGAGGTCGTGGGCCAGCTCCTCCATTGGACTAGTCTGCGCTACGTCGTCCCGACGGGTGTGCCCCACATGTCTGTTTCCCTATTTTCCTGGCCATATTCGAGCGTCAGTGCTCCGCGTTGCGCATTAGGCCTTTCACTATGTAGGCCAAGCGAGACAACTTATTGTTTATTTGAGCTGTTCAAGTATAATCATGTGGCGTTTGCTTATTTCTCATTCCTCTCCAACCCTCTTCTCCATCGATCATGTCGCCCTCCAGTCGAGTCCATCCTCCCGCATGCCTCATTTGAACATTCCGCCGAGTATCATTCGCATGTACCCACCCTAGTCCTCTTTCAATAGATCTCTGGACCCCGAGATGAAATCGAGAGGGAACGAGTGGGGACACGTGATACCTAAGGCGGATTCAAAATTTTGAACTGGTGATCACAGCATCCGCAAATCATATATAAAGGGTATTCAATGTTCGTTTCGTTTTTGAACGTACAATATACTCCCTCCTATCCTTTCTACTCCCTCCTTCCATCTATATTGGGCCTAATGCATTTTTCAAGACCGCCTTTGACTATTGACAAGATTAATAGTACATGACATGTATAATGCGAAAATTATATCATTGGAAGCTCCTTTCACATACGAATTTGATGGTATGCTTTATTTAAGTTGCATGTCATATATTATTGCTCTACCTTTTGGTCAAAGTTAGCCTCGAAAACGCATTAGGCCCTATACAGATGGAAGGAGGGAGTAGTTTACATATAAGTTTTATGTGTAGTCAAAGTATATCTACTTTGATAAAAAAAAGGTATCAACATTCAACAACGCCCAATCAATATTGTTAGATTCGTACATACTCCTAGATTTGTACTCGAGATGGTTTCCAATTTGACTATTGACAAGATTAATAGTACATGAGATGTATATTGTGAAAATTATATCATTGGAAACTCCTTTCACATACGAATTTGAGCGTATGCTTTGTGTAAGTTGCATGTCATATATTGTTACTCTAACATTTGGTCAAAGTTAGCCTCGAAAAACGCATTAGACCCTGTATGCTTTGTGTAAGTTGCATGTCATATATTATTACTCTAACATTTGGTTAAAGTTAGCCTCGAAAAACGCATTAGACCTTGTATGCTTTGTGTAAGTTGCATGTCATATATTATTACTCTAACATTTGTGTAAGTTGCATGTCATATATTATTACTCTAACATTTGGTCAAAGTAGTATAGTGGAAGTGGATCCTCTGACGTAGGTATCCCTGCCTTACCCTCCCTTTCGGTCACTTACTGGCAGACCCCATGCTTGCTAGGGCCCGCATGTCAATTACTCAATGGGTTCGGCCACGTCAGGGGATCCTCATCCGTAGTAATACTCCCTCTATTTTTATTTACTCCGCATAAAACGGAGGGAGTGGTGGTATAATAAATGACGCGGGCGGGGGAGGGGGAGGGACGTCGCTTTGCTCTCAACTGCAGTCCCACAAGCGAGCGAAAACGCAAGACAAAGCGCGTTCCATTCGGTGGGCGACGTGGAGGGTCCAGCGTGCCGGGCTGCAACGCGAACGCGACAAGAGCGATGTACAGTCAAAACCGATTGACCGGTCGTGACTGGAACCACTATTCACACCAGAACCTTAGCTGCTCGGCCTATGCCAGCCACTTCCCTAAAACCACACCAAATCTCTAGCCCATTCCCCCACCTTTCGATCCCCTAGCCCGCATCAAGCGTCCCCTAGTTCGCCGGAAAGCCATGGTGCGCCGCAAGATCACTTACTACAAGATGTTGACGCCGGAGCGCCACGCAGAAATCGCGGTGGCGGTCGGCGCCACAGACCTCTGTTCCCAAGCTCGCTTTGCGGCGGGCCAATCCCAGAGTTCTCTGGAGGCAAGCTACAAGGAGGAGGAAGCTGATCCAATGTTCATGGCGGAGGTCGCGGCGCAGAAGGCCCCCGATGGGTATGAGACGATGGACGTCGACTTCCTGCCGGCGTCCGAGTCCCGCATGGTGCAGGCGGACCAGCGGTTCAACATGGCGATACTAAAGGAGGACCGGGAGGCAGAGGCTCAACTCGACGTGGAGCGCGCGCATGCCGCTGCCATCGAGGCTCTCCTGTAGGCGGAACCGGATGATGTGGATGTGAACCGGGCGGCGGAGGCTCAACCTGAGGCGGAGCGCGCGGATGCCGCTGCCATCAAGGCCCTCCCGCAGGCGGAACCGGACGTCATGGACTTGAACCGGGCGGCAGAGGCTCGACTCGACGCAGAGCGCATAGATGCCGCTCTCATCGACACCCTCCTGCAGGCGGAACCGGACATCTGGACTTGAACTGGGCGGCGGAGGCTCGACTCGACGCAGAGCGCGCAGATGCCGCTGCCATCGAGGCCCTCCTGCTGGCAGAACCGGGCTGTGCTCTCGTCCGTGCAGAGCGCCCGCACGCTCCGCTTGAACGAGTAGCTGGAAGCCGAGGACAACCACGGTGCGGAGACACACGTCGGCAGCGGCGGCTGGTTCGCGCCGGCAGCCAAAGACGACGAGGCCGTCTCTTCCCGCGAGCAGTGATAGTTTTTCTTTATGTTGTTGTTTTCATGGATCTTTTGCTATCTAAAAACATATATTTGTTATGCAAGTCGCCTGACTTGGGTCAGTCTACCATTTCAGGCGGTTGGATGAATATCCTATGTCTCCTAACCCTTCTTTCCTTCTTCCTCACCTCTTCTTCTTCCCCAACAGACCACCGCACGGGCCGTACGGATACTCCCCAACATGCAGTTGGATAAACATACTCTATGAACAAAGATTATGTGTCAGCGATAGGATGGCTGAGTTTGGTGTGTTCACATGCGACATCACGTGTCAGTGAGGGTGCATTCCCTTGGTTGGGTTTGCGGCGTGCAGGAGTGACCGTGTGAGGGTGCGGTGCGACCGCGGCGTGCAGGAGCGACCGTGTGAGGGTGCGGTGCGACCGCGATAGCCGTGCGCAAGTGTACCTCCTTCTCATTTTGAAAACTTTAGGCAAGCTTGGCAAAAATTTGTGGTGAAGTTTGGCAATGCAAGGCCTAGACCCAAACAGGATAAGTACGTACGTACTAGGAGTACTAGTGCTAAAAAAGAAAGGCTGGATTTTCCTTCGCGGGATTTAATCGATACAAATCCTCGTTTCACGTGTCAATTAATGCGTATTTTCTTCTCCAAATACCAAAGAGCTAACCATCTCACTCCTCATCGCTTGATTAATGTAGGGCCATGCAAACCAACCTTCTCACTTCCGCATGCATGCAGGGGATATTAATGTCCTTGGTTGCTAACCCCATCAATTTTGCCTCGATTAGTGTTAGTGGCCCTTTCCAAATTGTAATTTTTATATACTGGCCTTGTGTACAAAAAAATGGAGGTAGTAACTATATTTGAATTCCTTCCCCATTGCGGTGATGTCGATGATATTTTTTTTGGTGGTGGTTTGGCGAAGTGCATTCGACGGAGAACACTATTTGCATCCAGGAAGTCCTTTACTAGTACTACTAGGAGTAACTAATGCGGTGAGATGGCTTCTCGAAGAAGATGATGGAGAAGCAGAGTCAGCGAAGAGTGAAATGATGGTTGCTTCATCCGTGCTTTTGTGATTTGACGCCTCATTGCTTTGTGATTTGTGATAGAAGGGACAGGGGAGTAGACTCTGTGCTCTATACTGTAGTACTACATGCGTCCAAGCATGGGAGAAAGAGGAGAGACATTGCATTTTTCTATTCCTTCAATCAATCAATCATGGAGCTTCGGTTCCATCTTTTTTGCTTTGGCAACACCGTCCACAATGGTTCCCACGATGCCAAAAGCTATTTTCTCATTTGGCTACACATTGTGGATGCCCTTAACTGTACCACTTGGTTTTGCTCATGTGTGCTATCTATACAAATCTCAATTATATTGATCTAAAAAATTATAGAATCGAGATTAGTAAAAAGGAGGTGATTTTGCCGTGCAGATGGCGGGGGAGGTTTCTTATTTGAGCAATGCTACATCCACGTAATGGTTTACGTAAAGTTACAAACTGATGTGATGTGGGACTATTTGATTGGATTAAAGGAGAGGATTAGGCCCACCCCACCTGAAAATCAGGGGGGCATATATAGATTAGATGGAAAGTATACGTAGCAACTACGTAGCCCTTTGTAAGTCTAGGATTAGGCTTCTTATTTTCGGAGGACGTTGTCCCGGCAGTTTGCTAACATGCGGTCCCACATGTCAGTGCTTTACCAAGCCGATCCGCGTCCCACATGAGGCATAACAACGGCAGAAGCAACACGTGGTTAAGTTGAAGAAGATGAGGGAGAAGCGAATTCAGCAACGAGTGAAATGATGGTTGCTTCGTCCCTCCAACTTAACTGCAGGAAAGGTGCAGCTTTGTGATTTGACGCCTCATTTCTCATTACTACGCCGGCGCCATGACTGGGGTGCTTCACCTCGGCTGCTCTGCACTGTATTCCGGTATGGCACGTGGACCCGGTAGCTTGATGTCCCACATGTCGACGAAAGGGACTAGAAGATTTATGAAAGCGAGCGCTCCACTCTTACGACGGAGGAGTAGACGACACGACGGCCCAGTGAACTGTCACTTGTACTGTATAGTACTAGTATAGTTTTGTTGTTTCGCACGATCCATCGATACAAACCTGATTAAACAGGAAAGGGCGGGATTTTTCTCGCGCGGTAGATGATACTGGCCATACATTTCAAAGGCAATTTTAATGTATGCAAACTGAATAATTATAAGTAACAATATGATATCTAGTAAAACTAAAAACACATATGATTTATTGTGTTAGAGTGTGGTAGTAGTGCTGTATTGCATAGTTGTTAGATGTAACATGCGAGAACGTGTAGAGATGTAGTCTTGGTGGGCCTACAGAGAGAAAATCATACACTAGTGCAGAACCGGGCAATAGCACCAGTTCGTAAGGCCCTTTAGTGCTGGTTCCATAACCGGCACTAAAGTGTGGTCACTAAAGCCCCCCCCCCCTTTAGTACCGGTTCAGCACGAACCGGTGCTAAAGGGCAACCACGTGGCACGAGCCAGCTCCGGGGGCCGGGAGCCCTTTAGTACCGGTTGGTAACACCAACCGGTACTAAAATGTTTGGGGGGTTTTTGGTTTTACGATTTCTTTTTCATTTAATTTTGTGTTTTCCATTTTAATTCTTTTTCGTTTGCTGGTATTTTATGATACTACACATTGTACACGTTATGCATATATATATATATATATATATATATATATATATATATATATATATATATATATAGAATTTCTAGTAGAACCAATCATATATATATCATCAATGTCTCACAAACCACCATATTAATTCACACATACACACATGTATAGCTATATATAATTTCTCCTACATATGCATGTTGCCTTCGGAGCCAGTGGCATTAGCCTATATTGGTGCCTTCGGAGCATGTTGACTTGGTCGATGGGGGCGGTAGCGGGTAATAGTATTCTCCCTTCAGATTTATGACATGGTCGAGCAAAAATCCCGCTATTTCCTCTTGAAGTGCTTCTACGCGCTCCGTTTCTAGGAGCTTGTCCCGCACCTCTGTGAACTGTTAAGAAGGAGATCAATATGCATGTGTATTAGTTGTGTGACTAGATATCGATAATGGTGTAAAAATTGTGAATAGTGTTCTGACAAGCGTACCCATTCCTGTCTTTGAGATCTGCTCCTTTCGGACGCCATCATGCGAATGTTCTCGCAAACGCAGAATGCACACAGATCAGTCCCCTCTGCCTGCTTCAGGGCCTTTACGAGAATGGAATTTGATCAGATAATAATTAATCAAGCATGATAATTAAACAGATGGCAGCTAGCTAGCTAGCTAGTACTACTTAATTACTTACCTTGGGTCGAAACCATTTCAGCTTTTTTTTCATTCGCATGGAGTGACGCTGATGAACCTTGCCCAATCCCTGCCCACCGACAAAGAAAAGAAATAAAGGGGCTATTAATTAAATAGTTCATATCATGAAACGACGAACTAAATAGGCCGAGATATATAGTTAATAATGATTGAAATTACCTATTGACTATCCCAAACAAGATGTTATAGTCACTTTCTTTTTTAAGTAGTGAGTCCAGTATTTCAACTATTCCGTCATCAACTTTAATGATACACAAGATCCAGTGAAATCTGCATGCACACACGTTTGCATGTCTTAATTAAGCGGGCATATGTAAGCAAAAACATGTAGCTAGCTAGTAGGCAAAAACAGAGAATTTGTAGTACAAGACTGTGTGACTCACTGGAAGTTGTAAGGAAGTAGTATATCTTCATTGTATTTGAGGCACTTCAAGAACTCTAGCATGCTATCCTCTACATGCTTTTCATGATATTGATCTATTTTCCATGTGTATTCATTAACGGTGTTTGGGTCAATGAACCCAATGCCATAGCGTCCACCTTTTTTCATTTCATACATCTTCATCCTGCATAATACCATAGAAAAGAATATAGTGAGGATAATTACAGGTAATGATTGATCAAAAGGATCACTACAGCTAGCTTTAGACTTCAATTACAGAAAGAAATCACTTACAGACAATAGCAACTGACGATAGATTTGTCGAGTGCGTCTTAATTGTATAACTGAAACAGTTCAGAATACTCAACGGCCACAGCTTTCTCATGGTAGTAATGATCCTTGTTGACTTGCACCATGAGGGACTCTCGATTAGATCTCTTGGTAATGTCCATGTACCATTGATGCAATTCATACATTCTCGTTGGGAGCTTCTTGACATCTTCTGGCTTGACCAAAGGTTGGCCCCGGGCATATTTCCGTTTTATTTCCTCCTCTGTAAGCACAGGCATGTCCTCAATCTCGAGGAGTTGTCCAACAGTGATGTTGAGAGTTTCAGCCTGCATTATATGCTCCTGGGTTATTACCACATCACCCACCTCGGGAACGTAAACTGTTTGCCCACAATAATATTGGGCGCGCGTACTGTCACGTGTTGTTGGCGGCACAACAAGCGGTTCGATCGATTGCGCCGCCTATTCTCCCAGCTGGGCAACGGTTTTCCCGCACTTTTTGACAGCTGCTTGTTGTTTGCTCGAGCTCGAGCTCGCCTCCTTCTGTAGACGTTTTCGATTTAACTTCCTGATGTGGTGCTCATAGTCTGTGTCAACAGGCTTAGGAGCTGGTGGTTGAGCCATACGAATGAAGTGGTCAACTACTTCCACAGGCACTTTCTCCCTTGGCGGCGGTGGCGGTTTCGGTCCAAAATGGGCGTCGACTTCTGCCCGCACTATGGCACTGGTTTGCTCCTTGGTCCTGTCGTAAGCCCTCTCAGGAAGAGGAGTATTGAGGTTTGGACCATATTTATATCGCTTGCCTCCGCCTGTACTTCATGTACTATGACCTCGACTCGTACCGCTACGCACCATAGCTGCGGGGTGTCTCTTCTGCGATTGCTTAGGCGGTGGAGACGGCTGACGGGGCTGAGTTGGACGAGGAGGAGTGGCCTGAAGCTGTGCCGGACTTGGAGGAGGAGTGGTCTGAGGTTGTGCCAGACTTGTAGGAGGAGTGGACATCTGATGCTGTGTCGGACTTGGAGGAGGAGTGGCCTACACTTTGCCGGACTTGGAGGAGGAGGAGTGGCCTCACGCGTTGGTGGACTTGGAGGAGCAGGAGTCTGCTGAATCGGTGGCGGACTTCGACGAGGAGTCGGGTGACGCGGTGTCGGTGGCCTTCGAAAGATGATGCAATCCTTTCTCCATAGGATGATACAATGTTTGGCCTCTCCGAGTGTGTGCTCCTCGTCACCTCCAGGAATGTCAAGCTCTAGCCCCGAATATTGGTCCACCACCTCATCAACCATGACACGAGTATAGCCTGCTGGAATCGGGTTGCAATGGAAGGTTGCATCGGGGGGATTTGTATAAGCAACGCCGTCCACCACCTTCAAGGATATGTTCTTAATTTTGAAGTGTAGCTCGCAGTTAGTGTTATCCGTGATGTCATCCACGGGGTATCTATCCAGCATTGCGTTAAACGGGGCGGAACCCACGCTGCTTCTCGGCATGGATGGGGCGGTGGTATCCAATGCTGGATCATCCGCTAGCTGCTGCAGCTGCTGAGACCCCCTTTGCTGGCTAAGTGAGTCGATCTGCTCCTGCTGCCGCTAGAATTTGACTGCCAAGTCCGCGTGCGCTGATTCTAGGCCTTGAAGGCGTTCATAGTCCAGCTTCCTCTTCTCCTCCTCCATCTTCCTCTGCTTCTCCTCCGCAATCTTCCTTCTCGCACGGGTTCTTTAGTTGGCATTCCAGTCCGAAAACCCCTCATACCATGGAATAGCGCCCTTGCCTCATGTTCTTCCTAGGTGTTCAGGATTTCCCAGGGCACGCGTAAGCTCGTCGTTCTCTCTGTTGGGCTGGAACACCCCCGTTCGAGCCTCTTCTATTGCAGCAAGTATATTATCGTTGGCTCCGTTCAGAGATGCCTTCGTCGAAACTTTGCCTGTCTTCGGGTCCAACTCCCCCCCATGCGCATAGAACCAACTCCTGCACCTGGGGGGGCAGCTCTTAGTAACCGGAGTGACACCTGCATCCTCCATCTCTTTCTCAGACTTATCCCACTTAGGCATTGCCACCGCGTAGCCACCTGGCCCCAGCTTATGGAACTTATCCTTTTTTTCGGCATTCTTCTTGTTTATTCTCGACCGTTCCTTAGCTCATTCTGAATCCTTGAATTTCACGAAATTGTCCCAATGAGCACTTTGATTCTCTAGTGTTCCCTCGAATACTGGAGTCTTCCTTCCATCCTTGATGTACTTGTCCCATACTTTGTTCTTGTGGTTCTTGAATGCAACCGCCATCTTCCTAAGAGCGGCGTCCTTGACTTTCTCCACATCTGCATCTGTGAAATGATCTGGTAGGGTGAAATGTTCCATGAGAGTATCCCAAAGCAGTTTTTTGTCTGTTGTCGACAAAAGTAACATTTGGACGTGGCTTTGCTGGCTCTCTCCATTCTTGAAGGGAGATCGGGAGTTGGTCCTTCACAAGAACTCCGCACTGACGAACGAACTTGTCCGCAATCTTCTTAGGCGCTAATGGTTCGCCATTAGGTCTGATTGCCTCGATATTGTACTTTACGCCCTCCTTCAACTTTTTGTTCGGGCCTCGTTTCGTCCTATTGTCTGAAGATTTGCTCGATCCGGATGGCTGAAAGAAGAAAGATCGATTCGTTAATATATCTTCAACTCATTTAAAACATGTGATGATCACCAGATGCCTGCTTATATAAATATATATATACCTCGCCGGTCTTTGTTGTTTCAGGATCAACATGTTCTTCGTCATCGTCATAATCGTAGTTGATGACTTCATCAATTCGGTCGTCGTGATCGAATATCATATCACCCTCTCCGGTGTTGTTTAGAAATTCGCAGCCGTCATAATCTTCTTCATTTTGATCATCATCTGCCCCGCGTATCATATCGAACATGGTCTGTTCTCTCGCTCTATCGGTATTGTCCGCCATAGCTTTTATTTAACTATGCCAAAAGAAATATAAAACAGTTTAGTATTCAAATTACATCGTCTCGAATAATAGATATAATCTCGAATACATCATCTCGAATAATAGTTATAATCTCGAATACATCGTGTCGAATAATATATAATATTGAATAGTACATCACTGGCTAGGTAGCTAATTAAAGATCGAATACTAGAGAAGAATCTAGGACACTCGTGGTTCCTGCGGCGCGGGCGGTGGACACCCAAAGAGAAGGAACCCTCACAGGATCATAGCTGAAGTGAGATCCCTGAAGAAACTACCAGGTATTGGAGAACCTTCCGCCCTCTAACGCAACCATGTAGCGATGGACGTGCTCGTCCTCCTCCCTGACACGGCGACATACCACCTCCGGCGGGGCCGGCTCCCTCCGCACCGAAACTGGCCCACGCGAACGCCACCAAACGAGATCAGGGTCGACGACGGGACCCGGGGCCGGGTTCCTCATCAAGCAACGCGCCCCTCCAGGCAGCACCTCCCAGTGCCAGCCCGGCGGAGCCAAGTCCCGGACATGGGTCAGCCGGACGTCGTCGCGGATGGGTCGACGGCGAGGATGCGGGTCGGGCATCGTCGAGAACAAATACTAGCTATATGCCCGCAAAAAGTAACATTTTTTTAATGATTGGATTTTGATAACTAAAATTTCTAACATTTCTATATATAACACTAATTATGCTATCATTGCATATGTCAAAATTCTATATGCTATTTCATACTAATTAAGCATCTAACACTAAAAACAGAAAACACAACTTCTATAGCATCTAACACTAAAATTTCCACACTAATTATATCCATCTAACATGCATTCATACATATATAATAGTGAAAAAATAATAATCTAAAAAATCTAAACTAATTAAACATACAAAATACGTATATACTAACATGCATTAATTCATACATATGTACGTGTGTGTGTGTTCATCATGCTTGTGTGTGTGTGTGTATGGGCTCGGGGAGGGGCGGCGCCCATGGTGGCCGCCGGGGGCGA
>NC_041384.1:678683775-678724869 GCF_002162155.2 Triticum dicoccoides | reverse complement strand
GGCCCGGGGCGGCGACGGAGACGAGGGCGGCGACGGGGACGGGGGCGGTGACGGGGACGAGGGCGGCGACGGGGACGGGGGCGGCGACGGCCACGGCGTCGATCGATCGGGGCGCGCGGGCGGTGCTTCAATGGGGAACAGAGGAAGAAACAGAGGGAGAATGAATTTTTCGAAGTGTTGTATATATAGAAGGCACCTTTAGTACCGGTTGGAGCCACCAACCGGTACTAAAGGCCTGTTTTGGCCAGGCCAAGCGGCGGGAACCGCACCCCCTTTAGTACCGGGTGGTGGCGCCAACCGGTACTAAAGGCCCCCCCTTTAGTACCGGTGTTGGAGAACGTTGCAGAAAACAAAAAATTTCCTACGGTTTCACCAAGATCCATCTATGAGTTCATCTAGCAACGAGTGATCGGATGCATCTACATACCTTTGTAGATCGCGAGCGGAAGCGTTCAAAGAACGGGGATGAGGTAGTCGAACACGACGTGATCCAAATCACTGGAGATCCTAGCACCGAAGGACGGCACCTCCGCGTTCAACACACGTACGGTCAGCGTAACATCTCCTTCTTCTTGATCCAGCAACAGGGAAGGAGAGTTTGAGGAAGATGGCTCCAGCAGCAGCACGACGGCGTGGTGGTGATGGAGCTGCAGTACTCCGCCAGGGCTTCGCCAAGCGCTATGGAGGAGGAGGAGGTGTTGGAGAGGGAGAAGGAGGCAACCAAAGGCATGGATGAAAATCCCTCCTTCCCTCACTATATATAGGAGGGCCAAGGGGGGCGCCGGCCCTAGGAGATCCAATCTCCTAGGGGGGCGGCGGCCAAGGGAGGTTTCCCTCCCCCCCCAAGGCACCTAGGAGGTGCCTTCCACTAGTGGGACTCTTCCCTTTTGTGAACCCTAGGCGCATGGGCCTCTTGGGGCTGGTGCCCTTGGCCAATGTAGGCCAAGGCGCACCCCCTACAGCCCATGTGGCCCCCCGGGGCAGGTGGACCCACCCGATGGACCCCCGGGACCCTTCCGGTGGTCCCGGTACAATACCGATGACCCCGAAACTTGTCCCGATTGCCGAAACAGGACTTCCC
This sequence comes from Triticum dicoccoides, assembly GCF_002162155.2. NCBI lineage: Eukaryota > Viridiplantae > Streptophyta > Magnoliopsida > Poales > Poaceae > Triticum > Triticum dicoccoides. The sequence goes on along the minus strand of NC_041384.1, from coordinate 678,723,788 downwards.
ATATATAAATCTTTACCTCCGGACCATTCCGGAACTCCTCGTGACGTCCGAGATCTCATACGGGACTCCGAACAACATTCGGGTTACTGCATATACATATCCCTACAACCCTAGCGTCACCGAACCTTAAGTGTGTAGACCCTACGGGTTCGGGAGACATGTAGACATGACCGAGATCGCTCTCCGGTCAATAACCAACAGCGGGATCTGGATACCCATGTTGGCTCCCACATGCTCCTCGATGATCTCATCGGATGAACCACGATGTCGAGGATTCAAGCAACCCCGTATACAATTCCCTTTGTCAATCGGTATGTTACTTGCCCGAGATTCGATCGTCGGTATCCCAATACCTCGTTCAATCTCGTTACCGGCAAGTCACTTTACTCGTACCGTAATGCATGATCCCGTGACCAGACACTTGGTCACTTTGAGCTCATTATGATGATGCATTACCGAGTGGGCCCAGTGATACCTCTCCGTCATACGGAGTGACAAATCCCAGTCTTGATCCGTGTCAACCCAACAGACACTTTCGGAGATACCCGTAGTATACCTTTATAGTCACCCAGTTACGTTGTGACGTTTGGCACACCCAAAGCACTCGTACGGTATCCGGGAGTTACACGATCTCATGGTCTAAGGAAAAGATACTTGACATTGGAAAACTCCAGCAAACAAACTATACGATCTTATGCTATGTTTAGGATTGGGTCTTGTCCATCACATCATTCTCCTAATGACGTGATCCTGTTATCAATGACATCCAATGTCCATAGTCAGGAAACCATGACTATCTGTTGATCAACGAGCTAGTCAACTAGAGGCTTACTAGGGACATGTTGGTGTCTATTATTCACACATGTATTACGATTTCCGGATAATACAATTATAGCATGAATAAAGACAATTATCATGAACAAAGAAAAATAATATAATAATAATGCTTTTATTATTGCCTCTAGGGCATATTTCAAACAGTCTCCCACTTGCACTAGAGTCAATAATCTAGTTACATTGTGATGAATCGAACACCCATGGAATTCTGGTGTTGATCATGTTTTGCCCTAGGGAGAGGTTTAGTCAATGGATCTGCTACATTCAGGTCCGTATGCACTTTACAAATATCTATGTCTCCATCTTGAACATTTTCACGAATGGAGTTGAAGCGACGCTTGATGTGCCTTGTCTTTTGTGAAACCTGGGCTCCTTGGCAAGTGCAATAGCTCCAGTGTTGTCACAAAAAAGTTTGATTGGCCCCGACGCATTGGGTATGACTCCTAGGTCGGTGATGAACTCCTTCACCCATATTGCTTCATGTGCTGCCTCCGAGGCTGCCATGTACTCCACTTCACATGTAGATCCCACCACGACGCTCTGCTTGCAACTGCACCAGCTTACTGCCCCACCATTCAAAATATACACGTATCCGGTTTGAGACTTAGAGTCATCCAGATCTGTGTCGAAGCTAGCGTCGACGTAACCCCTTACGACGAGCTCTTCGTCACCTCCATAAACGAGAAACATTTCCTTAGTCCTTTTCAGGTACTTCAGGATATTCTTGACCGCTGTCCAGTGTTCCTTGCCGGGATTACTTTGGTACCTTCCTACCAAACTTACGGCAAGGTTTACATCATGTCTGGTACACAGCATGGCATACATAATAGAACCTATGGCTGAGGCATAGGGGATGACACTCATCTCTTCTATATCTTCTGCCGTGGTCGGACATTGAGCTGAGCTCAATTTCATACCTTGTAACACAGGCAAGAACCCCTTCTTAGATTGATCCATATTGAACTTCTTCAATATCTTATCAAGGTATGTGCTTTGTGAAAGACCTATGAGGCGTCTTGATCTATCTCTATAGATCTTGATGCCTAATATATAAGCAACTTCACCAAGGTCCTTCATCGAAAAACTCTTATTCAAGTAGGCCTTGATGTTGTCCAAGAGTTCTATATCATTTCACATCAAAAGTATGTCATCTACATATAATATGAGAAATGCTACAGAGCTCCCACTCACTTTCTTGTAAACGCAGGCTTCTCCATAAGTCTGCGTAAACCCAAACGCTTTGATCATCTCATCAAAGCAAATGTTCCAACTCCGAGATGCTTGCACCAGCCCATAAATCGAGCATTGGAGCTTGCACACCTTGTCAGCATTCTTAGGATCGACAAAACCTTCCGGCTGCATCATATACAATTCTTCCTTAAGGAAACCATTAAGGAATGCCGTTTTGACGTCCATTTGCCATATCTCATAATCGTAGAATGCGGCAATTGCTAACATGATTCGGATGGACTTTAGCTTCGCTACCGGTGAGAAAGTCTCATCGTAGTCAACCCCTTGAACTTGTCGATAACCCTTAGCGACAAGCCGAGCTTTATAGATGGTCACATTACCATCCGTGTCTGTCTTCTTCTTAAAGATCCATTTATTTTCTATGGCTCGCCGTTCAATGGGCAAGTCAGTCAAAGTCCATACTTCGTTTTCATACATGGATCCTATCTCAGATTTCATGTCTTCTAGCCATTTGTCAGAATCCGGGCCCGCCATCGCTTCTTCATAGTTTGAAGGTTCACCGTTGTCTAACAACATGATTTCCAAGACAGGGTTGCCGTACCACTCTGGTGCGGAACGTGTCCTTGTGGACCTTTGAATTTCAGTAGGAGCTTGATCAGAAGTATCTTGATCATCATCAATAACTTCCTCTCTAGTTGGTGCAGGCACCTCAGGAACATTTTCTTGAGTTGTGCCATTTTCCGGTTCAAGAGGTAACACTTCATCAAGTTCTACTTTCCTCCCACTTACTTCTTTCGAGAGAAACTCTTTCTCTAGAAAGAATCCATTCTTGGCAACAAAGATCTTGCCTTCGGATCTGAGGTAGAAGGTATACCCAACAGTTTCTTTAGGGTATCCTATGAAGATGCATTTTTTCGACTTGGGTTCGAGCTTTTCAGGTTGAAGCTTCTTGACATAAGCATCGCATCCCCAAACTTTTAGAAACAACAACTTAGGTTTCTTACCAAACCATAATTCAAACGGTGTCGTCTCAATGGATTTCGACGGAGCCCTATTTAAAGTGAATGCGGCAGTCTCTAAAGCATAGCCCCAAAAAGATAGCGGTAAATCGGTAAGAGACATCATAGATCATACCATATCTAATAGAGTGCGATTACGATGTTCGGACACACCATTACGCTGAGGTGTTCCAGGCGGCGTGAGTTGTGAAACTATTCCACATTTTCTTAAGTGTGTGCCAAATTCGTGACTCACGTATTCTCCTCCACGATCTGATCATAGAAACTTGATTTTCCTGTCACGTTGATTTTCAACCTCACTCTGAAATTCCTTGAACTTTTCAAAGGTTTCAGACTTGTGTTTCATTAAGTAGATGTACCCATATCTACTCAAATCATCAGTGAGGGTGAGAACATAACGATAGCCACCGCGAGCCTCAACACTCATTGGACCGCACACATCAGTATGTATGATTTCCAATAAGTTGGTTGCTCGCTCCATTGTTCCTGAGAACGGAGTCTTGGTAATCTTACCCATGAGGCATGGTTCGCACGTGTCAAATGATTCGTAATCAAGAGACTCTAAAAGTCCATCTGCATGGAGCTTCTTCATGCGTTTGACACCTATGTGACCAAGGCGGCAGTGCCACAAGTATGTGGGACTATCATTATCAACTTTACATCTTTTGGTACTCACATTATGAATATGTGTAGCATTACGCTCGAGATTCATTAAGAATAAACCATTCACCATAGGAGCATGACCATAAAACATATATCTCATATAAATAGAACAACCATTATTCTTGGATTTAAATGAGTAGCCATCTCGAATTAAACGAGATCCCGATACAATGTTCATGCTCAAAGCTGGCACTAAATAACAATTATTAAGGTTTAATACTAATCCCGAAGGTAAATGTAGAGGTAGCGTGCCGACGGCGATCACATTGACCTTGGAACCATTCCCGACGCGCATCGTCACCTCGTCCTTTGCCAGTCTCCGCTTATTCCGCAGCCCCTGCTTTGAGTTACAAATGTGAGCAATTGCACCGGTATCAAATACCCAGGAGCTACTACGGGTACTAGTAAGGTACACATCAATTACATGTATATCATATATACCTTTTGTTTTGCCGGCCTTCTTGTCTGCTAAGTATTGGGGCAGTTCTGCTTCCAGTGACCACTTCCCTTGCAATAAAAGCACTCAGTCTCGGGCTTGGGTCCATTCTTTGGCTTCTTCCCAGCAACTTGCTTGCCGGGCGCGGCAACTCCTTTGCCGTCCTTCTTGAAGTTCTTTTTACCCTTGCCCTTCTTGAACTTAATGGTTTTATTCACCATCAACACTTGATGTTCCTTCTTGACTTCTACCTCTGCTGATTTCAGCATTGAAAATACCTCAGGAATGGTCTTTTCCATCCCCTGCATATTGAAGTTCATCACAAAGCTCTTGTAGCTTGGTGGAAGCGACTGGAGGATTCTGTCAATGACCGCATCATCCGGGAGATTAACTCCCAGCTGAGTCAAGCGGTTATGTAACCCAGACATAGTGAGTATGTGCTCACTGACAGAACTATTTTCCTCCATCTTACAGCTGAAGAATTTGTCGGAGACTTCATATCTCTCGACCCGGGCATGAGCTTGGAAAACCATTTTCAGCTCTTCGAACATCTCATATGCTCCATGTCTCTCAAAACGCTTTTGGAGCCGCGGCTCTAGGCTGTAAAGCATGCCGCAGTGAACGAGGGAGTAGTCATCGGCACGTGTCTGCCAAGCGTTCATAACGTCTTGGTTCTGTGGGACGGGTGCGTCACCTAGCGGTGCTTGTAGGACATATTCTTTCTTGGCAGCTATGAGGATGATCCTCAGGTTCCGGACCCAGTCCGTATAGTTGCTGCCATCGTCTTTCAGCTTGGTTTTCTCTAGCAACGCGTTGAAGTTGAGGACTACGTTGGCCATTTGATCTACAAGACATATTGCAAAGATTTTTAGACTAAATTCATGATAATAAAGTTCATCTAATCAAATTATTCAATGAACTCCCACTTAGATAGACATCCCTCTGCTAGTCATCTAAGTATAACATGATCCGAGTCGACTAGGCCATGTCCGATCATCACGTGAGATGGACTAGTCAACGTCGGTGAACATCTTCATGTTGATCGTATCTTCTATACAACTCATGCTCGACCTTTCGGTCTTCTGTGTTCCGAGGCCATGTCTATACACATGCTAGGCTCGTCAAGTCAACCTAAGTGTTTGCATGTGTAAATCTGTCTTACACCCGTTGTATGTGAACGTTTGAATCAAACACCCGATCATCACGTGGTGCATTGAAACAACGAACTGTCGCAACGGTGCACAGTTAGGGGGAACACTTTCTTGAAATTATTATGAGGGATCATATTATTTACTACCGTCGTTCTAAGTAAACAAGATGCAAAACATGATAAACATCAAATGTAATCAAATAATAATAGTGACATGATATGGCCAATATCACATAGCTCCTTTGATCTCCATCTTGGGGCTCCATGATCATCTTGTCACCGGCATGACACCATGATCTCCATCATCATGATCTCCATCATTGTGTCTCTATGAAGTTGCTCGCCAACTATTACTTCTACTACTATGGCTAACGCGTTTAGCAATAAAGTAAAGTAATTTACATGGCGTTTCTCAATGACACGCAGGTCATATAAAAATAAAGACAACTCCTATGGCTCCTGCCGGTTGTCATACTCATCGACATGCAAGTCGTGATTCCTATTACAATAGCATGAACATCTCATACATCACATATAGATCATTCATCATTCATCACAACTTTGGCCATATCATATCACAAAGCACTTGCTGCAAAAACAAGTTAGACGTCCTCTAATTGTTGTTGCAAGTTTTACGTGGCTGCAATAGGGTTCTAGCAAGAACGTTTTCTTACCTACGTGAAAGCCACAACGTGATTTGTCAACTTCTATTTACCTTTCATAAGGACCCTTTTCATCGAATCCGCTCCAACTAAAGTAGGAGAGACAGACACCCGCCAGCCACCTTATGCAACTAGTGCATGTTAGTCGGTGGAACCGGTCTCACGTAAGCGTACGTGTAAGGTTGGTCCGGGCCGCTTCATCCCACAAACCGTTGAAGCAAGATAAGACTAGTAACGGCAAGAAAGTTGACAACATCTACGCCCACAACAAATTGTGTTCTACTCGCGCAAGAAGAACTACGCATAGACCTAGCTCATGATGCCACTGTTGGAGAACGTTGCAGAAAACAAAAATTTTCCTACGGTTTCACCAAGATCCATTTATGAGTTCATCTAGCAACGAGTGATCGGATGCATCTACATACCTTTGTAGATCGCGAGCGGAAGCGTTCAAAGAACGGGGATGAGGTAGTCGAACATGATGTGATCCAAATCACCGGAGATCCTAGCACCGAACGGACGGCACCTCCGCGTTCAACACACGTACGGTCAGCGTAACGTCTCCTTCTTCTTGATCCAGCAAGAGGGAAGGAGATTTGAGGAAGATGGCTCCAGCAGCAGCACGACGGCATGGTGGTGATGGAGCTGCAGTACTCCGTCAGGGCTTCGCCAAGCGTTATGGAGGAGGAGGAGGTGTCGGAGAGGGAGAAGGAGGCAACCAAAGGCATGGATGAAAAGCCCTCCTTCCCCCACTATATATAGGAGGGCCAAGGGGGGGCGCCGGCCCTAGGAGATCCAATCTCCTAGGGGGGCGGCGGCCAAGGGAGGTTTCCCTCCCCCCCAAGGCACCTAGGAGGTGCCTTCCACTAGTGGGACTCTTCCCTTTTGTGAACCCTAGGCGCATGGGCCTCTTGGGGCTGGTGCCCTTGGCCCATGTAGGCCAAGGCGCACCCCCTACAGCCCATGTGGCCCCCCGAGGCAGGTGGACCCACCCGGTGGACCCCCGGGACCCTTCCGGTGGTCCCGGTACAATACCGATGACCCCGAAACTTGTCCCGATGGCCGAAACAGGACTTCCCATATATAAATCTTTACCTCAGGACCATTCCGGAACTCCTCGTGACGTCCGGGATCTCATCCGGGACTCCGAACAACATTCGGGTTACTGCATATACATATCCCTACAACCCTAGCATCACCGAACCTTAAGTGTGTAGACCCTACGGGTTCGGGAGACATGTAGACATGACCGAGATCGCTCTCCGGTCAATAACCAACAGCGGGATCTGGATACCCATGTTGGCTCCCACATACTCCTTGATGATCTCATCGGATGAACCACGATGTCGAGGATTCAAGCAACCCCGTATACAATTCCCTTTGTCAATCGGTATGTTACTTGCCCGAGATTCGATCATCGGTGTCCCAATACCTCGTTCAATCTCGTTACCGGCAAGTCACTTTACTCGTACCGTAATGCATGATCCCGTGACCAAACACTTGGTCACTTTGAGCTCATTATGATGATGCATTACCGAGTGGGCCCAGTGATACCTCTCCGTCATACGGAGTGACAAATCCCAGTCTTGATCCGTGTCAACCCAACAGACACTTTCGGAGATACCCGTAGTATACCTTTATAGTCACCCAGTTACGTTGTGACGTTTGGCACACCCAAAGCACTCGTACGGTATCCGGGAGTTACACGATCTCATGGTCTAAGGAAAAGATACTTGACATTGGAAAACTCCAGCAAACGAACTATACGATCTTATGCTATGTTTAGGATTGGGTCTTGTCCATCACATCATTCTCCTAATGACGTGATCCCGTTATCAATGACATCCAATGTCCATAGTCAGGAAACCATGACTATCTGTTGATCAACGAGCTAGTCAACTAGAGGCTTACTAGGGACATGTTGGTGTCTATTATTCACACATGTATTACGATTTACGGATAATACAATTATAGCATGAATAAAGACAATTATCATGAACAAAGAAAAATAATATAATAATAATGCTTTTATTATTGCCTCTAGGGCATATTTCCAACAACCGGTTGGTGCCACGAACTGGTACTAAAGGGGGTGCACTGGCGCAGGTGCGGTGCGGCAAGTTTAGTCCCACCTCGCTAGCCGAGGGGCGACCGCACTGGTTTATAAACCCTCGTGCGGTAGCTCTCTCGAGCTCCTCTCGAAAGCAGGCCTACTGGGCCTACATGTTCTGTACCCTGTGGGCCTACTGGGCCTTTGCGGGCCTGCATCCTGGCCCAACAATGGGTTGGGTTTCTAGTCGTATGCAGGCCGCTCTGCCCTAGTAGGCGGGCTTTTTTTTTTGCTTTATTTATTTTTGAGTTGTTTTTTGTGTATTTAGAGTTTCTTTGTGAATATTTTTGCTTTAGGCATGAAAGAATTTGTTTGCACATAAAATTTCTTCGCGTTTCAAATGCCAAAACACATAATTAACTACCCTAACTATTACAGAGATTCCCTTCTGGGTGTGAAACACAGAAGAAAGTGATGATAGTGAAGCCGATCACATCCCAGATCTTTGGGTGTGAAACTTTTCTTCGCGTGTGTCCCTTTGCGCCGTAACCATGGAAACTCTTCATCATTTAACGGGATGCTCGGGTCAATATTCACTGTGAATGGAGCAATTTCATCAAACTTTTCATAATCTTCTGACTTGTCTGTCTTGTCATCCACTCCCACGATGTTTCTCTTCCCAGAAAGAACTATGTGCCGCTTTGGCTCATCGTACGATGCATTCGCTTCCTTATCTTTTCTTTTTCTTGGCTTGGTAGACATGTCCTTCACATAGAAAATCTGTGCCACATCATTGGCTAGGACGAATGGTTCGTCTGCATACGCAAGATTGTTGAGATCCACTGTTGGCATTCCGTACTGCGAGTCTTCCGTTACCCCGCCTCGTGTCATATTGACCCATTTGCACCGAAACAAAGGGACCTTCAAACCACGTCAATAGTCAAGTTCCCATATGTCCTGTATATAACCATAATATGTTTCCTTTCTCGTCTTGGTTTCTGCATCAAAGCGGACACCACTGTTTTGGTTGGTGCTCTTCTTATCTTGGGAGATCGTGTAAAATGTATTACCATTTATCTTGTACCCTTTGAAAGTCATTATATTCGAAGATGGTAACTGGGACAACAAGTACAGGTCATCTTCAATAGAGGTGTCATGCATGGTACGTGTCTGCAACCAGCTGGCGAAACTCCTGGTTTGTTCACGTGTAATCCAGTCATCAGACCGCTCCGGGTGTTTGGAGCGTAGAAAATTCTTGTGTTCATCCATATATGGAGCCACCAAGGTGGAATTCTGTAGAACTGTGTAGTGTGCTTCAGTGAGAGAATGTCCGTCCATACATATTATTTGTTCCCCTCCTAGCGTGCCTTTTCCATCCAGTCTGCCCTTATGCCGCGATTCAGGAACACCAATCGGCTTAAGGTCAGGAATAAAGTCAATACAACTCAACGACCTCCTCATTTTGACGGCCCTTGGAGATGCTTCCTTCTGGCCTAGCACGGTTATGAACATATTTCTTTAAGACTCCCATGAACCTCTCAAAGGGCAACATATTGTGTAGAAATACAGGACCCAAAACGTTAATCTCTTCGCATAGGTGAACTAGGACGTGCGTCATGATGTTGAAGAAGGATGGTGGGAACACCAACTCGAAACTAACAAGACATTGCACAAAATCATTCTGTAACCTTGGTATGATTTCTGGATCGATTACTTTCTGAGAGATTGCATTGAGAAATGCACATAGCTTCACAATGGCTAATCGAACGTTTTCCGGTAGAAGCCCCCTCAATGCAACCGGAAGCAGTTGCGTCATAATCACGTGGCAGTCATGAGACTTTAGGTTCTGGAACTTTTTCTCTGCCATGTTTATTATTCCCTTTATATTCGACGAGAAGCCAGACGGTACCTTAATACTGAGCAGGCATTCAAAGAAGATTTCCTTCTCTTCTTTGGTAAGAGCGTAGCTTGCATGACCCTGATGTATGCCGTCTTTTCCGTGCATACGTTGCTGGTCCTCCCGTGCCTCAGGTGTATCTTTTGTCTTCCCATACACGCCCAAGAAGCCAAGCAGGGTCACACAAAGATTCTTCGTCACGTGCATCACGTCGATTGCGGAGCGGACCTCTAGGTCTTTCCAATAGGGCAGGTCCCAAAATATAGATTTCTTCTTCCACATGGGTACGCGTCCGTCAGCGTCATTCGGAACAGGTTGTCCACCAGGACCCTTTCCAAAGACCACCTTCAAATCCTTGACCATATCATGTACATCAGCACCAGTACGGTGGCGAGGCTTCGTCCGGTGATCCGCCTGACCTTTGAAATGATTGCCTTTCTTTCTTACGGGATGCCTGCTCGGAAGAAATCGACGATGTCCCAGGTACACATTCTTCTTACAATTAGCCAAATATATACTGTCGGTATCATCCAAACAGTGCGTGCATGCGCGGTATCCCTTGTTTGTCTGTCCTGAAAGGTTACTGAGAGCAGGCCAATCATTGATGGTCACGAACAGCAACGCCTTTAGGTCAAATTCTTCCCCCATGTGCTCATCCCACGCACGTACACCTGTTCCATTCCACAGTTGTAAGAGTTCTTCAACTAATGGCCTTAGGTACACATCAATGTCGTTGCCGGGTTGCTTAGGGCCTTGGATGAGCACTGGCATCATAATGAACTTCCGCTTCATGCACAACCAAGGAGGAAGGTTATACAAACATAGAGTCACAGGCCAGGTGCTATGGTTGCTGCTCTGCTCCCCAAAAGGATTAATGCCATCTGCGCTTAGACCAAACCATACGCTCCTTGCGTCATCTGCAAACTCCTTCCCGTACTTTCTTTCAATTTTTCTCCACCGCGACCCGTCAGCGGGTACTCTCAACTTTCCGTCTTTCTTACGGTCTTCTCTGTGCCATCGCATCGCCTTGGCATGCTCTTTGTTTTGGAACAAACGTTTCAACCGTGGTATTATAGGAGCATACCACATCACCTTGGCAGGAATCTTCTTCCTGGGGCGCTCGCCCTCGACATCACCAGGGTCATCGCGGCTGATCTTATAGCGCAATGCACCACATATCGGGCAAGCGTTCAAATCCTCGTACTCACCGCGGTAGAGGATGCAATCATTAGGGCATGCATGTATCTTCTGCACCTCTAACCCTAGAGGGCAGACAGCCTTCTTTGCTTCGTACGTACTCTCGGGCAATTCGTTGTCCTTTGGAAGCATATCCTTTATCGTTACCAGCAACTTTCCAAATCCCTTGTCAGATACACCATTCTCTGCCTTCCATTGCAGCAATTCCAGTGTGGTGCCTAGCTTTTTCTTGTCACCTACGCAATTCGGGTACAACAATTTTTTGTGATCCTCTAACATGCGCTGCAACTTCTTCTTCTCCAAATCACTTGTGCAGTTTCTCTTTGCATCGGCAATGGCCCGACCTAGATCATCAATGGGCTCATCTGATGCCTCTTCTTCAGCTTCTTCCCGCATTGCCGGCTTAGCTTCTTCCCGCATTACCGGCTCGGCTTCTTCCCCCATTGTTGTATCATCGTATTCAGGGAACCCATGGCCAGGATAGCTGTCGTCGTCCTCTTCTTCTTCATTGTCTTCCATCATAACCCCTCTTTCTCCGTGCTTGGTCCAAACATTATCGTGGGGCATGAAACCGGACTTAAACAGGTGGACGTGAATGGTTCTTGACATAGAGTAATTGTGACCATTCTTACAGCCAACACATGGACAAGGCATAAAACCATCCGCCCGCTTGTTTGCCTCAGCCGCAAGCAGAAAAGTATGCACGCCCTCAACGAACTGGGGAGAGCATCAGTCATCGTACATCCATTGCCGGCTCATCTTCATTACACAACACCGAATAGACCAAATTAATACAAGTTCATACATAAAGTTCATACAACACTTAAATGCAACAAACAAACAAATAACTCTCTAGCTAAAGCATTTAAATGCAACAAAAAATGCGATCAAGATTGCAACTAAGGTAACGATGGATCCAACAGCATAATGATACCAAGCCTCACTATCGATGGCATATTTTCTAATCTTTCTAATCTTCAAGCGCATTTTCTCCATCTTGATCTTGTGATCATCGACGACATCGGCAACATGCAACTCCAATTCCATCTTCTCCCCCTCAATTCTTTTCAATTTTTCTTTCAAGTACTCGTTTTCTCTTTCAACTAAATTTAACCTCTCGACAATAGGGTCGGTTGGAATTTCCGGTTCACATACCTCCTAGAAAAAAATTCTATGTCAACTTGATGGGCATAATTTGTCATAAACATGAAATGCAACTAGTTTTAAAAGAGAATATATATACCACATCCGAATCATAACAAGGACGAGGGCCAACGGGGACGGATATCAAAACCATGGCACTATATGTATAACAAACAACGTACGGGTAAGATAATTATACGAGTAACTATATATCCAAATCACACAAACATCAATTTTTATATAAAATTTCATGAACAAAGAGGCTCACCACAAGGTGGTGCCGGCGACGGGACGGTGCGGGCGATCGACGGTGGTTACGACGGAGATTTAGAAGGCATTAAGTAAACCACACCTACATATGCAAACTAAGTGTTATTTTTGACCTCAAATTGCATATAAATCAAATACTAGCACATATATATATATATTTCCTCCCAAATTATTAAACTCACAAATTAATCACAATATAAAGCATTGCAAGAGCTAATCTAGCAATGAGAGATAAAAGGACAAAGTTGCTAACCTTTGTGATCATTTCAATGGATGGGGGCCTTCAAATCTTGACAAATTTTGGGCAAAATGTGTGATGAGCTCGAGAGGAAGAGGGAAAGAACAGAGAGGAGAGGGGAAAGGGGAAGAACAGAGCGAGCTCGGGTGGACAAAGGGTTTATGTAGGACGACCTTTAGTACCGGTTCGTGCCAAGAACCGGTACTAAAGGGGCTGGAGGGGCCCCAGTCTGACAACATCCTGCCACCACTCTCATTAGTACCGGTTCGTGGCACGAACCGGTGCTAAAGGTTCGCCACGAACCGGTACTAATGAAAGCGGCCCGGCTAGCCGTTGGAACCGGCACTAATGTATACATTAGTGCCGGCTCAAATACAAACCGGCACTAATGTGCTTCACGTTTGACCCTTTTTCTACTAGTGATAATACGCTCACCGAACTTCAGAATAAGCTGATTACGGTCACTATATATGTTTTGCGGTGATTATACGGTCACTTGCTCACAGCTCAGCATCGGATTGCACTCTGTTGATCGGCCAAATAGTCTGCGTGGCGCCATGTTGACTAGTTAAATTGACCACGTTCGTTGTGGGTCCCACCTGTCAGTTCGCATAGGCAAAAGGTCAGATAAACACAAATTTACGCAGCCGCGACAAGGCTCCAACCCGTGCGCGGGAATCACCTGGTTGTGTATGTGTCTGTCAGGGCCTGATATGTGCGCATGCATGTGTAGGTTGAGCACTTGAGCGTGAGAGTGTGTGTTGGTCGTGTGGTGTACTCAAGGGTGTGTGCATGCATGCGTGCATGTGTGCGTGTGAGTGTTGCGTGCGTGCATGTGAGTGTTGCGTGCGTGCGTGGCTGCGTGTGTACGTGTGAGTGTTGCGTGCGTGCGTGGGTGCATGTGTTTGTGTGAGTGTTGCGTGGATGCAGTTCGTGTGCATGCGTGCGTGTCTGTATAATCACCACACCAGCTCTTGTGTGTTAAAACAGACGGCTTAGCATACCAATACAAGGCCACCTTGTCCGCTGTGCCCGTGGTCATGACTTCGAACCACCATCCAAATATTTTTTTGTCGTTTGTTTTCATTCTTACTAGCAAGATGCCCGTGCGTTGCACGTAACATCAAGATGCATTTGTATGACTTGTTTATCTTGTGAGAGAAAAGGATGAACGAGGGAAGGCCTTATTTGCAAATGTGGAGAGGTGTGTGGGTACCTTCTTGCAAAATTTTCATAGTTTCTTTCCTATCCGTCAGATATAAATCGGACGGCCTATATTGCAGGATGGCAGGCACACCATCATCACCAACTCTGTTTTTTATAAGAGTGTATTTTATGTATTTTATAAGAGTGTAGATGTAGAGTAGATACAAGTCGACAGGTGGGCACGATGGTAGTGAGATAATGTGATGCAACACTAGAGGTGCCATGTGGAGCATTTAACTGGTCAACTAGTCATGTCATGAGCAAATACAGAGTTGTACGGTGAGCCCCTGACTGCATAATAACCACTAAACATAAATGGTGACCATAATGAGTGGATTCTGAAGTCCAATGTATGTATCGTGCTTTCGCTTCAAATACAATGATCGTCATTGCATATATCGCGAGAGAAAGATGAAACATGCCTGAATTTTCTGGGGGGCTTACTTTTAGTGGACCTGGAGATAGTTTTGTATGCATACGTGAAAGGGCGTACAGGGGGGTATGCGATGGAGAGAGAGATGCTCTTCGTTTCTCTTTATTATGACTAACTTTGTATATAGTATAAAAATATACAAATTCACAGTGCGGAATAAATATCATTGTGGGCACCATGCAATGCAAATTAGCGTTCCTACTCCTCCATATAACTTTGTAGTGTTGTATATATGTAGAAACTCTAAAGTATGTTTTTGGCCACACTTTATTCAAAAGGAATGTTGTATGCGAAATAAACGTGAAGAGAGGGCTTTTTAGATCAATGGGGTACGTGATGTAACATGTGTGAATGTGTAGTTGATGCATTTGGCGGGGCCTAGAGAGGTATGTGTGTGTATTACGTATTCGAGAGAGGCATGGATAGAGGGGCCGATGGGGGCGTGGGAGAGATAGCACGAGAAATGAGAGTGGTCTAGAGAGAGAGAGAGACGAATATGACGTCACGACAAGAGATTCCATTCCGTTGAGTGTGTATATGCAAGGGGGGAGGGAATAGAGGCACCAGGAGAAATTTTCTGTGTGTGTGGTGTTTGTGTTGGTATGTGTGGGTGTGAGAAGATAATGAGACGTGGGGGCAGAGGGTGTGTCACCGCGTGAGGTCCGGTGTGTCGAGGTGAGGCCCTTCATTCTGTTCCGTCCTGCGCCACATTGGTCGGCCCGTGACGCATTTAGGAAGACTCATGGATGACTAGTCGTACAAGACAAAGATAGCAGAATTGTGAAGGACTCTGTGTCCACTGACAAAGCTGGCTAGGATTTGTAACCCTAGGTTCTCGTACTAAGGTAACCACTTTATCTCTGATATTACTATTCATCCAACCTAACTTTAAGGGGCATCCTACAGAATGCTCTGCTAGAATCATACTCGTCGATTAGGAAGAGAGGTATGAGACAATGCGTGAGAGACAGGCGTAAAGATAATGTGCGTACATGAGACACGTAGGCAGGTCCATGTATATAGAAAGGGTCGATGAGGATTGTGCATGTGTATGTTTGCGAGAGGAAGAGTGCTTGTGATAAAGGTTAGTGAAAACAGTTGTAAATGGTTACGAGAGAGAGGGAGGGTTATATCTAGAGCATGTGTGCGAGAAAGACACCTCGGGAGAGAGTGTGTGAGCATGTGTGAGAGACCACCGATGGAGAGTGAAACTACACGTAAAAGACTGCTCTACACATTGATTAAAGATATAAATTGTATCCAAATATTAGGATGGGATCATGATATTTGCAATTCGCGTAAGGAGCGGTCATTGATCCATCAGACATCTAGATTCTATCGAATTTGAGCATGTCTATGTTATTATTCGACACAACTGATCCACATAGTTAGTATTTTGAACTCCAGACAATGCATCGCTTTAGCAATCGAATATAAACGTGAGTATAGTTCATGTTGTGTGTGTAAAGCACATTATACATATGAAAGTTACACAATGGACATTATAAATAGCTACTACCTATGAACTAGCATACATTTGAATTCAACTTAAGGTGGTTTAAAAAAAATCGAATTCAACATGAAGTCCATTCAATTATTTGAAATTGATATCATGTCATTTGTAAACCATACCTAAATTATGGGGGCACCAATCTTTGCTCTGATTTTGTACATAATAGCATGTGTAGTCGTGTACAAAATAGATTCAAATTTAGCTCCTCCATTCCAAATTAATCATAGTTGTAGGATTTTCAAGTGTCAAAATTTCAAAAAGAAGCGGATAATTTAATGAGGTTTTCAAACATACAAGGTCAAATATAACGTTGTATATTTAAGTCAATCCTCATAGTTCAAGAGTACTCTAAACGTGAATGCTTGTGTTTCAAAATTTCGAACGAAGCGCCAAAAGAGCCTCTACTCGCCCGAAACCGCGTGAGACCAATGTTTGGTAGTACAAGGAAATTACTTTTCTAATAACTCCGACCCGTGAAACCTACCGGCCCGATGTCCAAAGGTCTAAACCGGGGTAGGTTTGTAGCTTCATCTAGACGCCACGCAACCGCATCCGAAAAACATTCATACACAATGGCGCCTAAGCACACATGCGTGTGGCCGAAATCGCTCCCGCCCACTATTTGGGACACCTGGGATTACCATCCTACCCCCGACCCGCAGTAGGTCCCAAATTTAAGAGGGGGGCAAAGTTTGCACTTTCCCCAAATTTCAAACAAGCGCGTCCCATCTTCTGTTCAAAAAAGCCAAAAACAAGCGCGTCCCAGACCGAAACATGGTTCCCCCCAACCATCTGATTCCCCATTCGTACTCCGTGGGCACCAAAACTACCTCTCCACCAGGCGCGAAACCACGGCGTCCTCCATCCGCCACCCCATCCCACCCATCAACCGCCGCCCTCCTCCATCACGCCGGAGCCGATACCCCGATGTTGTCGTCCACCGCAACCTCAACCACAATGCCCTCCACGGCTAGTAGTTGAAGCCGAGGCCGAGCCGTCCGTACCCGAGCCAGTTCAACCACGCCGTCCTGCGCCTCACCGCTGCCGCTCCAACTTCGCCACCCTCCACCGCACCAGAGCTGTTCCTGCTACGCCATCCTTTGCTGCCTCGAATCTGCTTCCCCTCCGCTGACATACGGCCACGGCAACACAGTCAACAATTTGGCCATGGGTTCGTCCAAGCATGCACCCTCCAGAACATCGGTTTCCCCGGTAAAAACAAGAAGATCATCGCGACATGTGGGGGTGACCACACCGGCAACCGAAAAAGGTACTCCTCTTCCCTTATTCGTGCAAATCTTATGTCTCTGCTTGCACGGTATTCATCCCACAGAAGACACTAGTTGACCGCTTCTTCTTGATACTAGATGTTCCTAGTAACTCGCGATGCACAAGGTTTCTCCTCATATACTATTTCACCTTAGCTAGAGGTCCGTCGCCACCCTGATTTTCAATTTCCAGCCAGTTGATTCCCAATTAACGGAAGCATTCCCCGGCATAACAGGCGCTAGTATGCCTATTACGTCGGGGAAGCAGCGCCTTGGTGTTTATCTTAGGGGCGTGTGCAGCCTAGAGCTACTGGCGCCCGATCTGGAGGTCGGCCGGGATTAAAGGGATGGCTTGGGGGCGCTGCCAAGCACGGCGGTGGTGTGAGGTCGATGGGAGGGCGGGGCGGCGGAGGCAGGGGTCTGGGCCAGTGGTCGCTGGAGGTTCGAGAAAGATCGTCAACAGTGACTGGCGGGAGGTAGACGAAGGCCATCTGCCCGTTCCTTATAGATCGCACGGTTCATTAAAAAAATTGACTGACCTATTTATTTTCAGTCTACTGTTATCTTAGATATGAGCACATGTGGTGGTGTGCTGGAGGAGTACCTACATTTCCTGTGCTCATATATTACAAAATCATACGGAGTAGAATCTAATTTTGTTTGCCATGCAATGTTGTAGAGCTATCATATGTCTCCTGTCATTTATTTTTCAGACACCTGCTATCTGCTACTTTTACAGTGCACTAGTTTTGCACACACTTCACCCTTACTCTCACTATTGTGTTTTTATGCATCAGACTCTACTGCCATGAGAGAAGCCAAAAAGAAAAGAGATAAGTCGCTCCAGCTTGTTGCGCGGCTAGGTAAGACACGTTTCAACGCTTTAATGGGTGCAGTGTCAGCAGATGGAGACGGGGAACGTAGCTCTGGAGTTGATGACCTCTCTCACAATGAACCACCATCACAGGTGCTTGCTTTAACTTCGCGGTGTCATATGTGGTTGCATGTTCCATATGGTGTCTAGCTTGTATTCGAAAGGCCGAAGTCGATAAGATAAGGAAAGATATTTTTTTACATGAACCACCATCCTGTGAGCACCAGAAGACAAATAGCTAGTCAGGGCACTGGCCGAGCCAGTGACAAGCCCAGCAAAGATAGGCATCACCTGGAAGCCAACTAAAAAGCTGCGATGGTGGCGAAGCAGCCCGCCTCCCACCAGGCTCTCAGGTCCTAGATGATCATGCTCACCACTCCAATTTGGTTAAATTGCATCTGCTTAGCTTACACATTATACCTTTGAATATGACATGCCTTTCTATTTTTGGTACATACTAGTACATCTGTGTATTAACCATGTTCTTACATCAAACTAATGGTCTTGTGTATCCCTCATCAATCACTTATGACGAGGCAGGCAGGCAAGGGGACTACTCATTTAAAGAATGCAGCGTCAGCCTCCCGACATGATTCTCAAGAAACAGAAATGCTACATGAAGATAGTGAACGTAGCTCTGTAGTTGATTACAACATTTCCCCTACACTAGCATCGCAGGTGCTTGCTCTAACTTGGCAGCGTGATATGTGGTTGCATGTTGCATATGGTGTCTAGATTGTAATTCTTCCAATCTGGTTAAACTGCATGTGCCAGTCTACTTAGCTTATACATTATACCTGTTAATGTGACATGCCTTCCTGTATTTAGTACATAGTACATCTGTCTATTAAGCATGTCCTTACATAAAACTATTGTTTTTTTGTATCCCGCATCAATCAACATGACGAGACACCTTTAGTATATGCAGTGCGATATTAGTTGCATCTTTCATATGATTTATAGCATGCGCTGCTTCTAATTTGTTGAAATTCCATTTATGATGGGACGCTTTTAACTTGGCAGAGTCATATTGGTTGCATCTTTCATGTGGTGTCTAGCTTGCATTGCTTCTTATTTGCTGGAATGGTTTCTGCTTAGTTTACACAAACAGTTGTGAACATGCCATGTCGTCCTGTTTTTCGTACATATTCCATCCTGGTATCATGTGTTTGCCTTACATCAAAGTAGTGATTGTCAGTATCATGCATGAATGAGTTCTGAAGAGAGAATTTTATTGCTTTTTCTTGTCGGTTTTACTTGACAATTCAAAATCAATAAAGCGGAAGGAAGTTAGCAAGGCAGCGGATAAAGGTGCTCCTTCCGAACGGAGGGCCTCTACAGTTTCTACTCCTCCACACCCCCAAGATGATTTCCAAGACAACACATGCATAGACACTCAACAAAGCTGTGTTTATGATGAGCATGTCTCCCCTAGTGCAGCATCACCGGTGCTCCCTCTAACTTGGCACTGTTATATGTGGTTGCATGTTATGTGTGATGTCTAGCTTGTATTGCTTCTAATTTTGTTGAATTCCATCTGCTTACTTTACACATTATACTTGAATAAGACACGTGTTCCTGTTTCTAGAACATACAATATCTGTCTATCACACCATGTTCTTACATCAAATTACTACTGTTGCGTAACCTGCAACAATCACTTATCATAAGACACATTTGACTTTGGAGTGTGATATAGGTTACATCTCACATTCTTTTCTAGCTTGTACTACTAATTTGTTGAAATGGCACTTATGACGAGACAGTTTTAACTTGGTAGAGTGATATTCGTTGCATCTTTCATATGGTGTCTAGCTTTCATTGCTTCTAATTTGTTGAAATGCCTTCTCCTTAGTTTACACATCATAAGCTGTGAATATGCAATGCTGTGAATATGCAATGGCACTAATGACGAGAGACCTCTAACATGGTAGTGTGATGCTGTTTGCATCTTGCATATGATTTATTTCTTATGCTGCTTCACATTTGTTTAAACGCCATTTATGATGAGACACTGTTAACTTGGCAGAGCGATATTTGTAGCATCTTTCATATGGTGTCTACCTTCCATTGCATTGCTTCTAATTTGGTGAAATGTCTTCTTCTTAGTTTACACATCATAGTTCTGGTTATCTCTTCCGTCCTGTTTTTTATACATATTACATCCTCCTATCATGTGGTTGTCTAACATCAAAGTTCAGTGCGTCTTCATCACGCATCAATTTGTTCTGAAGAACTAAATTGTTATTCGTTTTTCTTGTCGGCTTGACTTAACATGGCACAAAGAAAGAGGACGAAACACAGAATGGCAGGGAATGAGAAGCGGATGAATCCTGCAGATTCTGCTGGTACTGATGGTGCAATAGAAGGTCAAAGTCCAGTAGAAAATTCTACAAACACGGCATCCCATGCTACACGAGTTGCAAAAAAAGACAAACATAAACAAATAGCTGCCACCAAACAAGCAGAGACAACCCTAGTTCTTGCAACACCTACCACAGTACTACCAGCTGCACGACGTACTCATTCCCAAGCTCCCTTGCCACCTGACACTACTTCCCAAGCACTCTTGACACAAGACGAGTTGGCAATATCAGATGAACCTTGTGAGCTTCAACAGCAAGAAGGTAGTTGCTGGAGTCAAGTTACAGTTGCATGCTTCTTTATATGTAGTCTCACAGTTTGATGTACACTAACACTTCCTATGTTTGTTGTTGGACTAGCACCTAGGCGCAAGAGGAAACAAACATCAGGGATAATGCTTGATAGGTTAACTAAATCTAGAGGAGGAAGAATGGAGATCCATTTTGAGGCAGGTTTAAAAAGGCCACGTGATGCTACAGAGTCAGCCAAGTTAGTATCAGAGGCAGCGGTTGCTGTTAGGTGTCATGTATGTATCCTCCCAACATGGATTCAGTACAGGAATGACAAAGATGAAACCCAGTTCAACACCTTCCTCGACCATTTATCTGTAAGTATGGTTATGTATGGAAACTAGTAATATCGTCTTGCTCTGTCCAATACTTTCTAGGTTGCTGATAATGAGACTCCCATAATTTTCAACATATGAGGTTCAAGTTGGATAGCCAAGATGATGCAACCAGACAAGCTTGCACCCATATTTTGAAGTCTGCTCTGCGACAATATCGGTATAACTTGAGGAAAACTCACTTTGAAGGCAAGGCTAACAGTGAACTTGCCCAAACATCTCCAGTGGAAAATATATCTGATGAAGACTGGAGAGGCCTCGTTAAACACTGGTCCAATCCGAAGTATTAGGTACATCATATATATGTCATGAGATCACATGTTGAAGTCCTATTTACGCATGTGCCACACAAATCTATCTTCTTGTAGGTGAACCATTCAAAGAACAAGGACAACCATACGAAAGTGAAATTCCAACAGACGACAGGATCTCATAGCTATATTGCACACTGCGAGGCTCTTGTAATTAGCTATTGTTTCACTCTTTTCGCTGTACCATATTATTAGATCTATATTGACTTGTTCAAATGCAGAGGAAAGCCCGCAAGGACCAAAAAGTACCTGAACCAAATGTTGTGGAAATCTTCAAGGACTGTCACACCAGCAAGAAGAAGGGCATGACTACACCAGTCAAAGCCGTTGTTGTAAGTCCTTAATCCTCATGCCTTTTAACTACTACTTACTCTGACTTGTGCCTTGAACTGCATGGTTTGCAGCCAATGTCTATTACTCTTTTCAATTTTATACATAATTGTCTTAGCGTATCATTGCACCTTACAAGGTTTAAAAGAGAGGAGTGATGTTCCTTTGATCTTGACCCGTAATCTAGTTTCGTGCTGGACTTGCCCACACAACGTTACAATTGCCTGTTTGTCTGTTCTCAGTTGTTTTGTGATATGAATGACGTCATACTATGCTTACCGTATTATAAACTTCGTCTCTTCATCCTTAGCCCTCAATACAATGTGAAGAAATAGACAATACATTAGCGATGGTACATGGTCATATGTTTGGAACCTGGTTTTATTATGTACTTTGCAATAAAATACAACTAATATT
Organism: Triticum dicoccoides; assembly: GCF_002162155.2. NCBI lineage: Eukaryota > Viridiplantae > Streptophyta > Magnoliopsida > Poales > Poaceae > Triticum > Triticum dicoccoides. The sequence goes on along the minus strand of NC_041384.1, from coordinate 678,701,694 downwards.
TTACATGGGTTCACCAGAATAAGTTCTGTATATAGACCAAAGCTATTTTGTTTGGTTTTGCTGCCTCCTTAATATCTTCTGTTCTGGTACTACTAATGCAAAACCTTAACTTTTTAGTGAGCTATGGAAAAAATGGTGGAACCGCCACCTTCTGAAGGTGGCGAGGCAACTATAACCGCAATGTCAGCTCTTGCTGTTGGAAATATGCCCTAGAGGCAATAATAAATTAGTTATTATTATATTTCCTTGTTCATGATAATCGTTTATTATCCATGCTAGAATTGTATTGATAGGAAACTCAGATACATGTGTGGATACATAGACAACACCATGTCCCTAGTAAGCCTCTAGTTGACTAGCTCGTTGATCAATAGATGGTTACGGTTTCCTGACCATGGACATTGGATGTCATTGATAATGGGATCACATCATTAGGAGAATCATGTGATGGACAAAGACCCAATCCTAAGCCTAGCACAAGATCATGTAGTTCGTATGCTAAAGCTTTTCTAATGTCAAGTATCATTTCCTTAGACCATGAGATTGTGCAACTCCCGGATACCGTAGGAGTGCTTTGGGTGTGCCAAACGTCACAACGTAACTGGGTGGCTATAAAGGTACACTACAGGTATCTCCGAAAGTGTCTGTTGGGTTGGCGCGAATCGAGACTGGGATTTGTCACTCCGTGTAAACGGAGAGGTATCTCTGGGCCCACTCGGTAGGACATCATCATAATGTGCACAATGTGATCAAGGAGTTGATCACGGGATGATGTGTTACGAAATGATTAAAGAGACTTGCCGGTAACGAGATTGAACAAGGTATCGGGATACCGACGATCGAATCTCGGGCAAGTATCGTACCGCTAGACAAAGGGAATTGTATACGGGATTGATTAAGTCCTTGACATCATGGTTCATCCTATGAGATCATCGTGGAACATGTGGGTGCCAACATGGGTATCCAGATTCCGCTGTTGGTTATTAACCGGAGAGTCATCTTGGTCATGTCTGCATGTCTCCCGAACCCGTAGGGTCTACACACTTAAGGTTCGGTGACGCTAGGGTTATAGAGATATTAGTATGCGGTAACCCGAAAGTTGTTCGGAGTCCCGGATGAGATTCCAGATGTCACGAGGAGTTCCGGAATGGTCCGGAGGTAAAGATTTATATATGGGAAGTCTTGTTTTGGTCGCCGGAAAAGTTTCATGCATTATCGGTATTGTACCGGGAGTGCCGAAAGGGGTCCGGGGGTCCACCAAGGGGGTCCACCTGCCCCGGGGGGCCACATGGGCTGTAGGGGTGTGCGCCTTGGCCTATATGGGCCAAGGGAACCAGCCCCAAGAGGCCCATGCGCCAAGAGATAAGGGAAAGAAAGAGTCCTAAAGGGGGAAGGCACCTCCTAGGTGCCTTGGGGAGGAGGGACTCCTCCCTGGCCGCACCCTTCCTTGGAGGAAGGGCCAAGGCCGCGCCCCCCCCTCTCCGTTGGCCCTATATATAGTGGGGGAAAGGGAGGGCAGCCGCACCTAAGCCCTGGCGCCTCCCTCTCCCTCCCATGACACATCTCCCTCCTCCCGCAGCGCTTGGCGAAGCCCTGTTGGAATCCCGCTACTTCCACCACCACGCCGTCGTGCTGCTGGATCTCCATCAACCTCTCCTCCCCCTTGCTGGATCAAGAAGGAGGAGACATCGCTGCTCCGTACGTGTGTTGAACGCGGAGGTGTCGTCCGTTCTGCGCTCGGATCATCGGTGATTTGGATCACGACGAGTACGACTCCATCAACCCCGTTCTCTTGAACGCTTCCACGCGCAATCTACAAGGGTATGTAGATCCACTCCTCCCTCTTTGCTAGATGACTCCATAGATAGATCTTGGTGACACGTAGGAAAATTTTGAATTTATGCTACGTTCCCCAACAGTGGCATCATGAGCTAGGTCTATGCGTAGTTTCTATGCACGAGTAGAACACAAAGTAGTTGTGGGCGTTGATTTTGTTCAATATGCTTACCATTACTAGTCCAATCTTGATTCGGTGGCATTGTGGGATGAAGCGGCCCGGACCGACCTTACACGTACTCTTACGTGAGACTGGTTCCACCGACTGACATGCACTAGTTGCATAAGGTGGCTAGCGGGTGTCTGTCTCTCCCACTTTAGTCGGATCGGATTCGATGAAAAGGGTCCTTATGAAGGGTAAATAGCAATTGGCATATCACGTTGTGGTTTTTGCGTAGGTAAGAAACGTTCTTGCTAGAAACCCATAGCAGCCACGTAAAACATGCAAACAACAATTAGAGGACGTCTAACTTGTTTTTGCAGGGTATGCTATGTGATGTGATATGGCCAAAGGATGTGATGAATGATATATGTGATGTATGAGATGATCATGTTCTTGTAATAGGAATCACGACTTGCATGTCGATGAGTATGACAACCGGCAGGAGCCATAGGAGTTGTCTTAATTTATTTATGACCTGCGTGTCAACATAAACATCATGTAATTACTTTACTTTATTGCTAGCCGTTAGCTGTAGTAGTAGAAGTAATAGTTGGCGAGGCAACTTCATGGAGACATGATGATGGAGATCATGGTGTCATGCCGGTGACGATGATGATCATGGAGCCCCGAAGATGAAGATCAAAAGGAGCAATATGATATTGGCCATATCATGTCACTATTTGATTGCATGTGATGTTTATCATGTTTATACATCTTATTTTCTTAGAACGACGGTAGTAAATAAGATGATCCCTCACTAAAATTTCAAGAAGGTGTTCCCCCTAACTGTGCACCGTTGTGAAAGTTCGTCGTTTTGAAGCACCACGTGATGATCGGGTGTGATAGATTCTTACGTTCGAATACAACGGGTGTTGACGAGCCTAGCATGTACAGACATGGCCTCGGAACACATGCGAAACACTTAGGTTAACTTGACAAGCCTAGCATGTACAGACATGGCCTCGGAACACAAGAGACCGAAAGGTCGAGCATGAGTTGTATAGAAGATACGATCAACATGAAGATGTTCACCGATGTTGACTAGTCCGTCTCACGTGATGATCGGACACGGCCTAGTTGACTCGGATCATGTAATCACTTAGATGACTAGAGGGATGTCTATCTAAGTGGGAGTTCATAAGATGAACTTAATTATCCTGAACATAGTCAAAAGGTCTTCGCAAATTATGTCATAGCTCGCGCTTCAGTTCTACTGTTTAGATATGTTCCTAGAGAAAATTTAGTTGAAAGTTGATAGTAGTAATTATGCGGACTAGGTCCGTAAACTGAGGTTTGTCCTCATTGCTTCATAGAAGGCTTATGTCCTTAATGCACCGCTCAGTGTGCTGAACCTCGAACGTTGTCTATGGATGTTGCGAACATCTGACATACACATTTTGATAACTACGTGATAGTTCAGTTAAACGGCTTAGAGTTGAGGCACCGAAGATGTTTTGAAACGTCGCGAAACATATGAGATGTTTTCGAGGGCTGAAATTGGGATTTCAGGCTCGTGCCCACGTCAAGAGGTATAAGACCTCCGACGATTTTCTTAGCCTGCAAACTAAGGGAGAAAAGCTCAATTGTTGAACTTGTGCTCAGATTGTCTGAGTACAACAATCGCTTGAATCGAGTGGGAGTTGATCTTCCAGATGAAATAGTGATGGTTCTCCGAAGTCATTACCACCAAGCTGCTTGAGCTTCGTGATGAACTATAATATATCAGGGACATATATGATGATCCTTGAGATATTCGCGATGTTTGACACCACAAAAGTAGAGATCAAGAAGGAGCATCAATTGTTGATGGTTGGTGAAACCACTAGTTTCAAGAAGGGCAAGGGCAAAAAGGGATGCTTCATGAAACGGCAAATCAGCTGCTGCTCTAGTGAAGAAACCCAAGGTTGAACCCAAACCCGAGACTAAGTGCTTCTGTAATAAAGGGAACAGCCACTGGAGCAGAATTACCCTAGATACTTGGTAGATAAGAAGGCTGGCAAGGTCGATAGAAGTATATTGGATGTATTATGTTAATGTGTACTTTACTAGTACTCCTAGTAGCACCAGGGTATTAGATACCGGTTCGGTTGCTAAGTGTTAGTAACTCGAAATAAAAGCTACGAAATAAACGGAGACTAGCTAAAGGTGAGATGACGATATGTGTTGGAAGTATTTCCAAGGTTGATCAAATATCGTACGCTCCCTCTACCATCGAGATTGGTGTTTGCATTGAGCATAGACATGATTGGATTATGTCTATCACAATACGGTTATTCATTTAAAGAGAATAATGGTTACTCTGTTTATTTGAATAATACCTTCAATGGTCTTACACCTGAAATGAATGGTTTATTGAATCTCGATCGTAGTGATACACATGTTCATGCCAAAATATAGTAATGATAGTACCACCTACTTGTGGCACTGCCACGTAAGTCATATCGGTATAAAACGCATGAAGAAGCTCCATGTTGATGGATCTTTGGGCTCACTTGTTTTGAAAGGTTTGAGACATGCGAACCATGTCTATTGGTGTATATGCATGAAGAAACTCCATGCAAATGGACCGTTTGGACTCACTTGATTTTGAATCACTTGAGACATGCAAATCATACCACATGGGCAAGATGACTGAAAGCCTCGTTTTTAGTAAAATGGAACTAGAAAGCAACTTGTTGGAAGTAATACATTTTGATGTGTGCAATCCAATGAGTGTTGAGGCATGTAGTGGATATCGTTATGTTCTTACTTCACAGATGATTTGAGTAGATGTTGAGTACATTTACTTGATGAATCACGAGTCTGAATTATTGAAAGGTTCAAGTAATTTCAGGGTGAAGTTGAAAGATCGTCATGACAAGAGGATAAAATATCTATGATATGATCATAGAGATGAATATCTGAATTACAAGTTTGGCATAGAATTAAGACATTGTGGAAATTGTTTCACAACTAATACAGCCTGGAACACCATAGTGTGATGGTGTGTCCGAACATCATAACTGCACCCTATTGGATATGATGCATACCATGATGTCTCTTATCGAATTACCACGATAGTTTATGGGTTAGGCATTAAAGACAACCACATTCACTTTAAATAGGGCACCATGTAATTCCGATGAGATGACACCATATGAACTATGGTTTAGAGAAACCTAAGCTGTCATTTCTTAGAAGTTTGGGGTTGCGACGCTTATGTGAAAAGTTTCAGGCTGATAAGCTCGAACCCAAAGCGGATAAATGCATCTTCATAGGACACCCAAAACGGTTGGGTATACCTCATGTCTCAGATTCGAAAGCAATAAGGGATTGTTTCTAGAATCGGGTCCTTTCTCGAGGAAAAGTTTCTCTCGAAAGAATTGAGTGGGAGGATGGTGGAGACTTGATGAGGTTATTGTACCGTCTCTTCAACTAGTGTGTGGCAGGGCACAGGAGTTGTTCCTGTGGCACCTACACCAATTGAAGTGGAAGCTTATGATAGTGATCATGAAACTTCAGATCAAGTCACTACCAAACCTCGTGGGATGACAAGGATGCGTACTACTTCAGAGTGGTACGTAATCCTGTCTTGGAAGTCATGTTGCTAGACAACAATGAACCTACGAGCTATGGAGAAGCGATGGTGGGCCTGGATTCCAAAATGGCTCGAGGCCATATAATCCGAGAGAGGATCCATATATGAAAACAAAGTGTAGACTTTGGGAGAACTACTTGATGGTCGTAAGGCTGTTAGGTACATATGGATTTTAAAAGGAAGACGGACAATGATGGTAGGTATCACCATTAAGAAAGCTCGACTTGTCATTAAGATGTTTTCCGACAAGTTCAAGGAGTTGACTGCGATGAGACTTTCTCACTCGTAGCGATGCTAAGAGTCTGTTGGAATTATATTAGCAATTACTGCATTATTTGTGAAATCTTGCAGATAGGATGCCAAAAACCATTGTTTCCTCGACGATTTTTGAGGAAAGGTTGTATGTGATACAACCGGAAGGTTTTGTTAATCCTGAAAGATGCTAATAAGTATGCAAAGCTCTAGCAATCCTTCTAAGGACTGGAGTAAGCATCTCGGAGTTGGAATGTATGCTTTGATAAGATGATCAAAGTTTTGGGTGTATACAAAGTTTATGAGAAACTTGTATTTCCAAAGAAGTGAGTGGGAGCACTATAGAATTTCTGATAAATATATGTTGACATATTGTTGATCAGAAATGACGTAGAATTTCTGGAAAGCATATAGGATTATTTGGAAAGTATTTTTCAATGGAAAGCCTGGATTAAGCTACTTGAACATTGAGCATCAAGATCTATAAGGATAGATCAAAATTCTTAATGGTACTTCCAAATGAGCACATACCTTGACATGATCTTGAAGGTGTTCAAGATGGACCAGTCAAAGAAGGAGTTCTTGCCTGAGTTGTAAGGTATGAAGTTAAGACTTAAAGCTCGAGCACGGCAGAAGAAAGAGGAAGGACGAAGGTCGTCCCCTATGCTTTTGTCATAGGCTCTATACGGTATGCCATGCTATGTACCGCACCTGAGATGTGCCTTGCCATGAGTCAGTCAAGGGGTACAAGAGTGATCCAAGAATGGATCACAAGACAGCGGTCAAAGTTATCCTTAGTAACTAGTGGACTAAGGAATTTTCTCGATTATGGAGGTGGTAAAAGAGTTCGTCGTAAAGGGTTACGCCGATGAAAACTTTGACACTAATCCAGATTATTCTGAGTAGTAAACTGGATTCGTATAGTAGAACAGTTATTTGGAATAGCTCCAAATGTATCGTAGTAGTTGCATCTACAAGATGACATAGAAATTTGCGAAGTACATACGGATCTGAAAGATTCAGACCCGTTGACTATAACATCTCTCACAAGCATAACATGTTCAAACCCAGAACTCATCGAGTGTTAATCACATGGTAATGTGAACTAGATTATTGACTCTAGTAAACTCTTTGGGTGTTAGTCACATGGGGATGTGACCTTGAGTGTTAATCACATATCAATGTGAATTGGATTATTGACTCTAGTGCAAGTGGGAGACTGTTGGAAATATGCCCTAGAGGCAATAATAAATTAGTTATTATTATATTTCCTTGTTCATGATAATCATTTATTATCCATGCTAGAATTGTATTGATAGGAAACTCAGATACATGTGTGGATACATAGACAACACCATGTCCCTAGTAAGCCTCTAGTTGACTAGCTCGTTGATCAATAGATGGTTACGGTTTCCTGACCATGGACATTGGATGTCATTGATAACGGGATCACATCATTAGGAGAATGATGATGGACAAAGACCCAATCCTAAGCCTAGCACAAGATCATGTAGTTCGTATGCTAAAGCTTTTCTAATGTCAAGTATCATTTCCTTAGACCATGAGATTGTGCAACTCCCGGATACCGTAGGAGTGCTTTGGGTGTGCCAAACGTCACAACGTAACTGGGTGGCTATAAAGATATACTATAGGTATCTCCGAAAGTGTCTGTTGGGTTGGCACGAATCGAGACTGGGATTTGTCACTCCGTGTAAACGGAGAGGTATCTCTGGGCCCACTCGGTAGGACATCATCATAATGTGCACAATGTGATCAAGGAGTTGATCACGGGATGATGTGTTACAAAACGAGTAAAGAGACTTGCCGATAACGAGATTGAACAAGGTATCGGGATACCGACGATCGAATCTCGGGCAAGTATCGTACCGCTAGACAAAGGGAATTGTATACGGGATTGATTAAGTCCTTGACATCATGGTTCATCCGATGAGATCATCGTGGAACATGTGGGAGCCAACATGGGTATCCAGATCCCGCTGTTGGTTATTAACCGGAGAGTCATCTCGGTCATGTCTGCATGTCTCCCGAACCCGTAGGGTCTACACACTTAAGGTTCGGTGACGCTAGGGTTATAGAGATATTAGTATGCGGTAACCCGAAAGTTGTTCGGAGTCCCGGATGAGATCCCGGACGTCATGAGGAGTTCCGGAATGGTCCGGAGGTAAAGATTTATATATGGGAAGTTTTGTTTTGGTCGCCGGAAAAGTTTCGCGCATTATCGGTATTGTACCGGGAGTGCCGAAAGGGGTCCGGGGGTCCACCAAGGGGGTCCACCTGCCCCGGGGGGCCACATGGGCTGTAGGGGTGTGCGCCTTGGCCTATATGGGCCAAGGGCACCAGCCCCAAGAGGCCCATGCGCCAAGAGATAAGGGAAAGAAAGAGTCCTAAAGGGGGAAGGCACCTCCTAGGTGCCTTGGGGAGAAGGGACTCCTCCCTGGCCGCACCCTTCCTTGGAGGAAGGGCCAAGGCTGCGCCCCCCTCTCCCTTGGCCCTATATATAGTGGGGGAAAGGGAGGGCAACCGCACCTAAGCCCTGGCGCCTCCCTCTCCCTCCCATGACACATCTCCCTCCTCCCGCAGCGCTTGGCGAAGCCCTGTTGGAATCCCGCTACTTCCACCACCACGCTGTTGTGCTGCTGGATCTCCATCAACCTCTCCTCCCCCTTGCTGGATCAAGAAGGAGGAGACGTCGCTGCTCCGTATGTGTGTTGAACGCGGAGGTGTCGTCCGTTCGGCGCTAGGATCATCGGTGATTTGGATCACGACGAGTACGACTCCATGAACCCCGTTCTCTTGAACGCTTCCGCGCGCGATCTACAAGGGTATGTAGATCCACTCCTCCCTCGTTGCTAGATGACTCCATAGATAGATCTTGGTGACACGTAGGAAAATTTTGAATTTATGCTACGTTCCCCAACACTTGTTGCAGTGGGTCGGTACCTGTCCACTAACAGTGCCAAAAGCACGTTCCTGCGTAATACTGGGTTGGTTGTTAAGGAAATATCGTCCAAACTTCCTCATGATCAAGATATGCAAGCTCAAAGCAATGTTGTATCTGCGCTCCAGACACAAGTCCATTCCCTAACAGAGACCCTTTGTGAAACAAGGAGAAACATTGCTCAATGTCGTCAAGATATGCATGGTTTTGAAACCAGACTATCAGACATTTGCTATGTTGTTCAGGAGCCTAGGGGAAATGAAGGTGAGGGTTATGGTGCTCCATCGGACAACACAGCATGAAAACGTAACAGTCAGGTCAAATGAACTGAGCTTCTGAACTTCTGGTGGTGCATTTATCTGCTAGACTGTTAAGTTTTATGCCAACCTTCCTTTTGTTATATAGTTGTAATTTGTTTTAGTGCGATACAAAATGTATTCTTAACGTGCAGCCACCGCCTGAAGAAAACAGCAAGCCATTTTTTATAGTGTAGGGTGTTCCCTATATTTGCACTGGTGGCGATCTTTGATGCCGAGTGGATGTAATCTGTGCAATCGCCTTAATAGCCTAGCGTTAGTTTCGGCCTTATTTATTTCCTAGTCTTCTTTTTCCCTGGTTTGCTAGTGGCCGCAACTACCATGGGCCATATACGGGCCGTAGGATCCATGGGTCTCCTACGGGTCGTCGATAAATGGGCCTGTAATCGGTGGGCCTCGGGCCGTCGGATAAATGTGTCTACATGGGCCATAATCGGGCGTAATTGGTATCGGCCCATCACGGTAACAGGCCGTTAATAGGCCGTAGGATAGCAAAGGCTTAATTCTATCACAGGCATAATGGGTCGTTAATGGGCCAGAATATAGGACGGGCTGGAAATGGGGCAACAGGTTAACAGGCCAGAAACGGGCCGACTCTTGCCATGGGTCAATTTTGGCCCATTAGGGTAATAGGCCAGTAACGGGCCGACTCTTGCCATGGGCCGAATTTGGCCCATTAGTGTAACAGGCCAGTAATGGGCCGACTCTTGCCATGGGCCGAATTTGGCCCATTAGGGAAACATGCCAGTAACGGGCCGGAAGTAATCGAGGGCCGAAACGGAGCCCAAGAACGTATGTGCCGTCAATAGGCCGAAAGCTAACACGGGCTGGAAACGGGCCATGTAAATCACGAGCCGTTAACGGGTATAAAGAAAATTACTGTTCATTATGGGCTAGACTCACCGTGGGCCTGTAATGGGCCGAAAGATACGAAGGCCTCATATGGTCCAAAAGACGTCGTGGGCCATACATGGGCCGAAAGTGAAATGGGCTGGTATTATATTCGATGGCCCACATGACGTTGTTGGGCTGATTTCCTTTAGGGCCTAACGGGTCGTGAGTTAACGGGCCGTAAAATGGGCTATTTGCGAAGAGACCGTTAACAGGCTTTTCATGGGCCAGCCCGTTAACTTTTGACCAAGTCAAACGGGCCGGCTTTGTAAGCTAAATGGGCCACTGTTGGGCCTTGCCACGTGTCGACATATCATAGGCGCCTATCTGACCCACTGACGAGCTAACACATGTTTTGTTCGGCCAATAAGAATTTTACACGTGGAAATTTCCCATTGGTCGGGGCTGTTAACGGGTTATCGGATCCAAAACCCGACCCGATAGCTCAACGGCGTTCCGTTACGGTGGATGCCACGTGTCGGTCACCCTTGAAGAAAGCACTTCTGTGACGCGCGATTTATCGTCATGGAAGTGGACACTTCCGTGATGATCATTTTGGTAATGTCATGGAACACTTCTACGACAGCACAGGTATGACTATCTTGATTCTGTCATAAATTTTTCATGAATGTACATGCATGACAAAAAAAGTGACCTACTGTGACAAATACGTATCATCACGGAAGTGTATTTTATTTGTAGTGTGAGGCGAAACCTGGGCAGGAGCACTTTTCCTCTTCGACAGAGCGATTCTGTCGGGGATACTTCCCTCCTGGGGGATCGAAGCCATCATCATCGCCAATGTTTCTCTCATCGTGGGAGGACCCATTTCCATCACCATCTCATCTAAAATCCTAGTTCATCTCTTGTATTCAATCTTTGTCTCAAAATCTCATATTGGTACCTGAGAGTTGCTAGTAGTGTTGATTACATCTTATAGTTGATGCTAGTTAGTTTATTTGGTGGAAGAGCATATGTTTAGATTGTCAAACATATATTATACTCCTTTGCTCTTGAACATGAATATGATTTGTAAGTAGTTCCGTTTGTTCTTGAGGACATGGGAGAAGTCTTTTTATAAGTAATCATGTGAAGTTGGTATTCGTTCAATATTTTGATGAAGTGTATGTCCCTTCTTCCTCTAGTGATTTCGTGTGAATCTCGACTACATGAAACTTCACCATGTTTGGGCCTAGGGGAAGGCATTATGGAGTAGTAAGTAGATGATGGATTATGAGAGTGACAGAAGTTTAAACCCTAATTTATGTACTATTTCGTAAGGGGCTGATTTGGATCCATATGATTCATGCTATGGTTAGATTTATCTTAATTCTTCTTTCATAGTTGTGGATGCTTGCGAGAGGGTATAATCATAAGTGGGTTGTTTGTTCAAGTAAGAACAACACGCTAGCATCAGTCCATCCACATATCAATTTATCAAAGTAGTGAACGTGAATCAACTAAATATGATGAACGTGAGTAGATGAAATCCTCATGTGTCTTCGAGAACGCTTTGCTTAATATAAGAAGTACTTCCGGCTTGGCCTTTGGAATAAAAGGATTGGGCCACTTTGTTGTACCTTGTTACTTTGGTTACTTATTACTTACTACGAATTATCTTACTATCAAACTATCTGTTACCATTACTTTATAGCATTTGCAGAGAAACCTTGCTGAAATCGCTTATCAGTTCATTCTGCTCCTAATTGGATTCGACACTCTTATTGAAAGGACTATGATTGATCCCCTAAACTTGTGGGTCATCAGCCGCCATGATTTTTTTCAAAAAAGGGTGTCCTTTATTAACTCATAATGAAACATCAAGGGGATACAAGACACTATGAGCATACACCCGGCCTCTGCGTAGTTAGGATGTACACAACCAATATCAATGCACACACGTAAAATATTATGCCGGCAAATAGCAAAGCCGTAAAAGACCAACGGTATGCCTAGGCGGATGAAAGGAAAAAAAAAGCAACATTGATCCTCGTCGAGCAGTAGTTGCAGCCACCGAAAACGGTGTAAGTGTATATGGCCAGATGTAATATACACGAGCTATAAACCATGCCCACACCAAGCAAATAGCCCATCACGGAGCCATTGATTGCAGGGCGAGAGAATACGTCATCACCGAAATCCCACCTTGGAGACAATCCGACAATCCCACGCTTCCATCGCCAGTGCCTGTTAATGGTAAATCTTGGCATCCCAGACAACACACCATGAGCTGTCACGGTCCCGCCAAGGCTGTGGTTTTCACCGGCAAATTGTCATGTACCATCTTCGTATGGCAACGTCTCAATGAAGGGTCGACGCCACTAGTCGTCACGCTCCGGCTAGATGCCTCAACCACCCAAAATAGAGCACCGACGAGACATGCAAGCGTCCACCGCAACGCGAACCTGTCAACATCCACTAGTCCACCTAACCAATGCAGCTCCAAGAGGATGCTTCCAAGAAAGAAAAATGACACCATTGACATCATTGTCCGATCCGAGAATACCCAGACCTAGGGTTTCCCGTGGAGCAGCAGGTAGGTATGCGAGAACGGCATCAACAACACCTTCAACAAGATAACGACGCCCAAAGATGTTGCCATCATCGACCCGGAAATAATCCAAGCACGGCTCTTACCGCCCATCTTGCCGCAACCGAACAAAGCCTTCCCATGGCACGCCAGCCGGGATGGAACCACATCACCGCCGCGTGCGGTGGCCGAGTCACAAGACGCCGGGCGTCGAGCCCTGCCATCACGCGCATCGGAGACGCGCTGCCGAGCCCCACTGTAGTGTGATTCTGTAGCCCCTGGGCTGAGCGGCAACACACAAGGAGTGGTGCGGGGACACGAGGCAGAGCACCGGAAGCACGCTGGCCTTCGAGCGCCTGCAGAAAGCCACCACTTGTCGTGCCCTCCCTGCAGCTGTGGGGCGTGGGTTCGCTTGGGCAATCCTTGCGACGAGAATGATAAAATTATTTTTGCGGCTGCCACCAAGGTGCTTCTCGGCAATGGTCTTTGGGCCTCTTTCTGGGAGTCGGCTTGGCTCGATGGTTTGAGGCCCAAAGACATCGCCCCGAAGATTTTTGATCTATCAGAAAGAAGGGGCTGTTCGGTTCAAAAGGCACTGCAGAATAATTTTTGGGTCTATCAAATTAACACGGACGGGATCACCTCCACTAGACATCTGACCGAGTTCGTCAACCTTTGGGAGAAGATTTCTACAGTGAACCTAAACCCCGAGATGGCTGATTCTATTTCCTAGAAACTCACTAACGATGGCATCTACTCTGCATCCTCGGCCTACAAGGCCCAGTTCCCGGGTTTGGTTGACTCCAACATGCAACAATTAGTGTGGACGATCTGGGCTCCCCCCAAATGCAAATTCTTTGCTTGGCTCGTTATCAATAACAGGATCTGAACGGCCGACAGGCTTCAACGTTGGGGTTGGCCTAGCTGCGCCCGTTGCCCCCTATGCAAACAAGTTCAAGAATCCGCGGTCCACCTACTGTTCCAATGCCGCTACACGGTTCGAGTTAGGGGAATGATCAAGTCTTGGCTTGGCTTGGTGGATGTGCCCCCTTCTGCTTGGATGGCCATCCATTCGGTAAAGGCCTGGTGGAACCTTATTGATTCCAGTATGCCGCAATCTAGACGGCCGATGATGTCCCTCATTATGCTTATCTTGTGGGAAATTTGGAACGAGAGAAACGCACGTGTGTTCCGTAACACCGCTGTGCCCGTAGGGGTTCTTGTTGCTAGAATCAAAGATGTATCCAAGCTATGGTGTCTTGCAGGGGCAAAGTATTTGAGTAATTAGTGCCGCGAGAGTAATGTGTTGTAATTCGGCTTTTTTGGCCAAAACCTCTAAACCTTCTTCTTAATCAATGAAAGTGGCATATCTTTTGCCCAATTTAAAAAAAAATAAGTGCTGGGATCCAAATAGCATATGTCACGATCAACCAGACAGCAAATTTAGACACCGCACATGAGGAAAAAAGGAAAGAAGGTGACACAGTGGCGGAGACAGGCCTAGGGCAACTAGGGCTATAGCCCCAGGCCTAGAAACAACTTCCTTTGTAATTTCTTCATGCAAATCATAGAAAATCATAGAAGTTTATCACTCAACATAGCACAGCCCCAGGCGTAATCTGCATCTAGCTCCGCCACTGAGGTGACAGACAGGGATTGGTATGGTGTGGGCAAGGAAGAAAAACACAGCTAATTAGCAGAGTAACGAAGGTGACCTATTGGGAATGAGTGCTGGAGGAGGGGAAGAAAGGATCGACGAAGGTGACAGTCATCAGTGTGGTGTGGTGTGGTGTGGGGGATGAAATGAAATGGGATAGGTGACGGTCGCATAACGAAGAATGGAGGATGCAGGATTCCTTTCCTTTCATACTTTGGATGGGCATCGATCACCGGGCATATGATGCATCCTTGACAAAGCGCGCCATCGCCATGGAATCATGGCCGAAACCCCACCGCCCGCTCCGGCGGTACATGTTTCTGTCCCGTCGTCACGGCCGTCCGTCTCTCGTCTCCGGTTCAATCGCTCGGTGATCGCCGTCATCGGGATCTTTGCCGGACGGAAAGGCTCTCTCGTTCGCCTTCCGCCTTCCGCCAGCTACAACGCACATCAAATCCGCGATCAGCCCGTCGATCCCGCCGTCCACAGCCGTCGGGCCATCAGCTTTAAAGACTCTGTTTTGACGGTGCCGGTGGGTCACAGCTACGCACGGAGCCAGAGACACAACAGTTATTAGCGACGTGACGGCACCGCCATCATTAGCCGGCACGACGCCCGGCTTGAGAGGCCCCTGCCGACGCTGGCTGGCGCGTATCCAGAAGTTCTCGTGCTCCAACAGAGCTTCCTCCCGTCCATCCACTTTTTACACAGGAGCTCGCTCGCTAGAGGGACACCTTTCAGCAAAGATCAATCAAAAGGATGAAAATCCCCATGACCCCACCGACTTTTACCCCCCTCGGTCATCACCCGTGATAATCATCGACTGACAATAGTCCCATTCCTACGTGCCACTGCTAGTGATCGATTGATCGATCACAGCCTCCGCTGGATCTGAAGAAAAATGCTGGATCGGTCGACCGACGGAGACGCAGCTCGGAATTCCGGGAGGCCATGATGTGCCGGCGCCGGCGTGCACGCGCCATATATCCACGGACCGATCGGTCGATCTCACGTGGTCACGGACGCCGGCCCGGTCCAACTCATCGCATGTGGAAAAATGATGGATCTAGCCGAAGATCACCAAAGTCGTAGGATCCGGTGCCCGTTTTTTGGACTAATGCATCTTGTTTCTTCCGCGGAGGAGAATGAGATACTCCGTAGATGCGATCATGCGATCGACGCAACGCGAAGCAATCATCATCATCATTCGTCCCGGCCCGGCCCGGCCCGGTCCGGTGGCCACCACCACCGAATCCCGTCCCACACGACGACCTGCGCTGCGCATTCGGGGCCGCCAACCGACCGATCGATCGAGACCACACCACACCACACGCACCTGAATAAAATTTGTGTTTTCTCGGATCGGGTAGAGAGGGATCGATCGGCCGAGGAGTGATTCAGGCGAATGGGATGATTTGGAATGCAAGTTAGAGCGGGCATGAGTGGATTTTGTTGCCCGCCATGATTGTTCATCATCCGTTGCTTGGCTTGGGAAGAATTTCGTAACCACCACTGCTCGCGCGAGCCCGTCTCCATCAGATCGGTTTGCGCCATCGATCGCGTGGCTACATTGCGCAAGTCTTTTCTGGTGTACATTGGCAACGCATCAATGATCTCTTCGCTTGGTTTTACTATCTTTCCGTCTGGTCATCAAGTGCTTCTACTAGCTAGCTGGTGGTAAAAGAAAAGAAAAGAAAAGAGTATTACTAGCATTATTACTCGCTAATTATTACCACGAGGGGGGCAAACCTTCAAGGGCGCAATGATCTTCCCGGGCATCCTACGTCCATCCAGCCAGAGATCGATGATGAGACGGTACATCTGATCAGGGGAGGAGGGGGAGGGGGGGAAAGCAGAGCGAGAAATTCCGGGGAAAATCATTAAAAGGGGGATTTCAAGGGCGCAATGATTTTTCCCTACCATCCGTCCAACCAAAGCTGGTGGTAGATCAGAGAGGGGGGCAAAAAAAAGCGGCGATAAAAAAGGAAAAGGTTTAGGGAAAGTAATCTTTGGATCAAGCTAAAGCCAGTACTACTACTGCTTAAGTTAAGCAAGTCATGTAGTAAGCTAAACCAAACCAGTGTGTGTATGAGTGTATCCATGTTTGTGAACAGAAAGAAAAGGTGGAGCGTCCGTGCGTGCATACTGGTTTATTCACATCTGGAGTAGCTCAAGCTGATCGTTAATCTGCACACACCCTGCTCTGCTTCCACACGTGCGAAGCTCACCTTTGCTTTATTCCCTGCAGCGGCAGCAGCAGCCTCTGCAAAATATCGCGACGCAGTGGCATCTCTGATCTGCTGCAGGTTGTCAAACTACGTGGAAATTGCACCGGCACTTCTCGTACTGTGAATGAATTTCTTCTGAAATTTCCGTGTAAAATTTGCAGTAATAAGAAGCAAATTTACAGCTCTAGAACAATTCAAGCACATTTTATACGCGGCGCCACCGGTAGCCATACGAATCATTGCGGCGCCAAAATGTGCATCATTTTAGGGTAGCAAGTAGCGACCACTCGAGGAGTATAATGAGACGCCGGCGGATTTAATCAGCATCGTGATTCGTGGATTATGATGGAAAATGCCTGCCTGCCATGATGGTTTCCACCAGAGTACTCACCACCACTACTCAACTCTATACAGACAGCCTACGGACCCTGTCGTTGCCAGCACTGATCACTGCCGTGACCCATGCCGTATCTGTGGATCGCGTGTACGCATACGAATTCGTAGCTGTGGCGATCGCCCTCCGCCGCTCTGACGAGCCAGCCGAGCCGGGGAAGTTACCGTCACGGCTTCCACCGGCCGGCCGGCCGGCCATGATGGCGAATATATCAGCGAATAAAATCACTCGCCCCTCATCATGGAAAGCTCCCTCGGAAGATATATCTATCCATCGATCGATCGACCGGTCGATCTCGTCGTAGCACAGGGCCAACAGATCAAGATCAACCATCCAACTGCCATTACCCACTGTTTGCTGTTGCTGTTTACAAGAATTATTCTTCATGTCTGTCTGTTTATCTGCGGAGGAGGAGGGGTAACGTCAACGAAGCTTGGGACAAGGGGAAAATGTGGCGCCGCGCAGGAGTGCGTTATGATGCTCTTGGGAGATTATGGGCGCAGAAGAATCCGGGCCGATGGGGACAAGCTGCCGCTCGAATCTACTCATGAAAAGCATTCAAAGCTACGCAATGAGAGGAGGGGAGGAGGCCATTCCTCATCATAATTGTGTCGATTCCACCCTTGTAATCATGCACTGACCGCCCATTTCGTTTGCGCCTTCGATTACTAACAAAAATCTGCTTAGCAAAAGGATAACACGGGGTAAGTTGTAGTGCTGGGCATGTTGGTTGGCTCAAGTTCCACATTCTGAAACGACTTAAATTCTGATCATGAAAAAAAAAGGTTGAATAGCAAGAACTTGTTGGGTTGGCTTGCCTTCCGTGGTCCCGCTAATCTTGAGGTGGATTAAGAACCCCTCGACTTAGAAAAAACATACTCCCCCTGTTTTAGGGGGGATTGGATGATTTGCCCAACTTTAAAAAGGGTTGGATGATTTGCCCTGTGATTGTCTCAATGACAGTGGCCCCGGGCCCCACCCGGTAGCCTCTCAGGGGGGGGGGGCAAATGATCTTATGAAGAAGTAAAGTGGGGCAAAAGATCCAATTTCTCCCTGTTTTAGTTAGTCCTAAGACATCTTATATTTGTTTATGCAGGAATGCATGTAAACCGTAG
>NC_041384.1:678682308-678683467 GCF_002162155.2 Triticum dicoccoides | reverse complement strand
ATGCATATGAGCTACCGTTTGTGTTGAGACAAGGCGCAACGGGGTCGACTAGGAAGAATAAAGAAGGGGAAGAGATGCCGATGGACATGACCGGTACACACATGACAAATGACCTCGGTAGACAAGCTCTTACCGTCGGATCGATGCCTCATCAGCATACCGACATTTGATGCATGTACCGTTTGTGGGGCCGGGAGAACAAAGAGATGGAGAAGAGAGGGGCGGAGTGGTACAGGAGAGCGGAGGTGGGTAGAGAGAGACAATGTGGCACGTCGTGGATCTTGAAAATCGACAAAATCACGACGGACACCTCGGTATCGACGTAAACGTAGCCTTTCATTCAAAGAATATCTGCACTAACAAAGCATCATGTGATTTTGATGTCTGATGACGGATTGAAGGTACCACTGCTGTCCTAACCATCCAAACATTGGTTGGTTCTCATTGTGAACACACACTGTTTTTCTGAAGCTAGCACCAGCACGGTGAATTAGCCTGCGTGCATACGAACGTGTTGTCCTTGCTACGTTTCACTCACTCCAACCGGAGCACGCACACAATTATGCTAACTTAACCCGCACCGCACCCATCCCGTTGGGCACGACAAGCAAGCAAGCAATCCGTCCGACCAACCGTAACACCACCACACTGCTACACCGTAACCACACCACCACACACACACGAGTACGGCAAAGCGGCCACAGTGGCAGCACCACGGCTCACGCGCGGAGCGCACAGCATATAATCCAGCGGCCGCGCACGCGCCGGCCACACGCACGCACAGAGCGAACAAAGAGACACACGCCCGGGGCACACGGGCGGGCTGGCTGCTGCGGGGAGGCAAGGCAAGGGCAAGGCAGCGAGCATTTAGGCAGGCAGCGAGAGAAAAGCAGCGTGCCGACTGCCCCCGAGCCAACCCCCACCCCACAAAAGGAGGGAAGGGGGGAGAGCGCGAGACACAGAGGCGGCCGCGACCGAGGGAAGCGGTGGCGGCGGATGGGGGAGGTGGCGGCGCTGCGGCAGCTGGTCGGCCAGGTGCAGGAGCTCTGGGACCTCTACGGCGCCGTCCACTCCCACGCCCATGGCCCCATCCCCAGGCAAGCACCCCAAACCAATCCCCAAACCCCCTTCCTTCCTCTCCCCCAATCCCCTTTCACCC
>NC_041384.1:678678479-678682182 GCF_002162155.2 Triticum dicoccoides | reverse complement strand
GTCGCGGCGGATTCGGTCGGATCTGCTCCGCGGCCGGCGCTCCTCCGAATTCGGCCCCCCGTTTGGCCGTTTGATCCGCGGCCGGGGGCGCGGAAATTAGGTCGCGTGGATACTCCGCTGGCGCGCTCAGATTGCTGGCGCTGTTGCCGGACTTGGTTGCGGCGGCTCGCGAGTTCCCCCCATCGTTTTTCGCTCGGTGGCCTCGGTCGATTTGGTCGATGAGTTCGAGGCGCGGTGGCGTGCGACCAAGGGGCATGGCCGACTGGGCGTGGCGTCTCCCGCACTGCTAGCTTGTTCCCTCCTCAAAATCCTTTGTTAATGCCACTATTTTATCCAGCCTCCGGAGAAGCCGCTTCGCTTTAGCGTTTGACATTGCCCCGGCGCAGTTCACGCGTATCCACCACGACCATGGATGGTGGAACGAGGCGCGACGTAGAGACTATTTTAGAGCATGTAACGATGCTGCTCCTGTAACATATCCTGATTAAGTTGACTTTGGAGGCGCGGCGCGTTTGTACTGCTCCGTGTAGGCAAAGGAACCAGGCGACGAACGGGAAATGGTGATTATTCTGACGGCGTCCTCGTTCAGACTAGTTTGTTGCAAGCCTTGAACGGAATAGAAAAGGAAATGAGTTTAGACTCGATCGCTAACGCTAGGGTGCCGAAATTCAAGAAGTAGTGTATATGAACTGGTGAACAACATACCCCACGAAGAAAAATAGAAACTGGTGAACAACATGATGATGCATGCTTACTTTATTTGTTCATCACTTTATTGCTGTGCTTCTGCAAGCATTGCATGAATAGTGCTTACAGTTTGGGGATTATCTCTTGCCTAGCTTAGTTAAGCTGTGTATTTTTAGGAAATAAAATATGCATTTGTTTCCTGTGGATAAAGCTATAATAAAATCAATGATTCCATTGGTTAAAAAGCTGTGCTATTTGCTTGTGCTCACCAAGTCAGCATAGCTAAAACGATAAACAATCTAGACTCCATTTTGGTAATCCTATGGGTTTGGATGGTGTTTCAAAATCTTTTTAGACTGCGCACATGGTCACGCAGCTTGCCCTAGAGCAATTAAGTATCCTAACATGTTCATCCAATATGCATGTAAAGCATATTTCTGTGCCACTTTAGTTTGTATTTGCAAGAGTATGTGCATGTTTTACACTTTGGTGAGCAATTCTAATATTCGTTAGAAACATCTAGTTGGTCTGCTAGCAACATAGATTGCTTTATTTGATCAGGCTACCTCTACGTTATTACCACGTGGCGTAACAAATAATATAAAATGTAACAATCCTAGCTTGCTACAAAAAGCTAATTGCTTACCTGTGTTCATGATTTGACAAACCTGTGAACACAGTTGTGAAGCACTTATTAAAGACAAAGTAATGACTCCTGTCCTACACTAAACTGTTGATCATCTCCTTTCCTTAGCAGTTTCAGAATTCTTCTATTGCTTTGCTATCAACTAAGATGAACTATTTTTTTTTAATATCTTACAGGTGGTATTTACTTGACTTTGAGCATGGTTCGGTCAAGGATGATTATTGTGGAGAAAGGACTGGGTACAATTCGGAATTATTGAAGATCATGGAAGCTAACCAATCTCCTCCTCGCAAGCGACCACGCAGAGACAGAAACCGAGAGAAAGCATCCTTCCTGAACTCGGCTGAAGCAATGAAGCTAGATATTTGGAGCGAGTTCCCTGAAGACCTTTTTGAAACTGTCATTGCAAGGCTTCCAGTGGCTGCAATTTTCCGATTCCGCTCTGTTTGCCGGAAGTGGTGTTCTCTGGTAGTCTCAGACAATTTCTCTCAGCAGTACTCTGAAGTCCCACAGGGAATGCCATGGTTCTATACAATCACACATGAGAATGGCAACAACAATGTAGCGATGTATGACCCTTCCCTAAACAAGTGGCACCACCCTTCTGTTCCCCTTGCTCCTGCAAACATAGTAATGCCAGTGGCATCTGCAGGTGGCCTTGTGTGCTTATTGGATCTTAGCCACAGGAACTTCTACATATGCAACCCTCTTACACAATCACTAAAGGAAATTCCTCCCAGGTCAGTCCAGGCATGGTCAAGAGTGTCAGTGGGGATGGTGCTGAATGGAAGAACTTCTAATGAGGGTTACAAAGTGATGTGGTTGCGAAATGATGGAAATCATGAAGTTTACGACTCAGTGCAGAATATGTGGTCTCAGCCAGGCGAGTTTCCTCCAAGCATCAAGCTCCCACTTGCTCTAAATTTCAGGTCACAGCCAGTCGCGGTTGGCAGCACGCTGTACTTCATGTGCTCAGAACCCGAGGGTGTTTTGTCATATGATGTAAGCACTGGGATTTGGATTCATTTCATCATCCCGCTGCCGCTGCATCTGACTGACCACACACTTGCCGAGTTCCAGGGGAAGATCATGCTTGTGGGTCTGCTGTGCAAGAACGCAGCAACCTGCGTCTGCATCTGGGAGTTGCAGAAGATGACTCTCCTCTGGAAGGAGGTGGACAGAATGCCAAATATCTGGTGCTTAGAATTCTACGGTAAGCACATGAGGATGACCTGCCTGGGCAACAGCGGCTTGCTCATGCTCTCCTTGAAGGCGAAGCGGATGAACCGCCTCGTGATGTACAACCTTGTGAGCAAGGAGTGGCAGAAGGTTCCTGACTGCATGCTCCCTTGCAGCCGCAAGAAGCAGTGGATAGCATGTGGCACGGCATTCGGCCCGTGCCCCTCTGCCTCGCCCTGACGGTTCTCAGCAAAGGTTGACATTGTCGCTTTCATTTTGTTACACATTCCTGTGTCGTCGCGACTTGGCGAGAAGGTTATCTGTTATGTTATTGTACAAATTCATGTCAAAGTGGTTGTTTTCGTTACTTGCTGAAGCAATCGGACCATTTTGTTACTGTCAGTTTTATCATCCACGAGAATTTGTGTCGGTGCAATGGCAACTGATCAGTTGAACTGAATCTGTTAAGGTTACTGCGATCAAAAGGCTGAAGAGCAGACATCTGTTACTGTATTAGAACTTTTATTTGTTCCGTTGTTGTGTCATGTTCAGTATGTAATATTTGTACTAAATCTCGGGTCATCTCCTCAGCAAAACTGAGCCTACTCTATAATAATAACAACTGGAGTTGTATTGATGCTCCCGCGTATGATCTGTTAATCAGCATCACTTGCTTGTAGCATAATGCGCCGATACAGTAATATGGTGGTGCTAATTCATGGTGAAGGGGGATTTGAATTTTTGATGAGATTTGCCATGACCAGTGCACCAAGATGGGATGCTGACATGCTGCTGAATACTTGAAAAGTTTCCGTGTGCTCATGTAGGTTGTTAAAGCTAGCAACAACGCAGGTTCCTCTTTCCTTTTTTCAACCGCCGAGACAGGAAAACTGCCAGGCACAAAACCATATTTGGCAACAGCTCATGCCCTCCCAAGTGTAAATACACTCCCTCCATTTTAAATTGCAAGGCATATTTTTGGGTGGCCACAAAGATAAGGTCAGTAAACCAAGGTAAAGTTTCCGTGCTATTCATACTTTGTTTTTCTCAAGATGGTGCTATATATAAAAACATCAATAAAAAATTGCACGCCTCATATTACGAAAGTTATACAATGGAGGAAGTAGGTTTTGCGTGAAGACACCCGGGGAAATATTTCACCTTCGACACGACCACGACACCCTTGGTAAC
>NC_041384.1:678635038-678678287 GCF_002162155.2 Triticum dicoccoides | reverse complement strand
AAGTTGAGTGCTCCAGAAAGCAATCATTCATGCGATTATGGAGTAGATGCCTACTAAAATGAAGACGTAGTAACCATAAATCTAAGCGAAAGAACTGTCCCTGAAGCAGATTCTTTTTGCCATGGCACATTCTTTTTCCCCCTTCTCAACTCCGAGGCAGGGAAATCGCCAGGCCCAAAACTTGCATAATCTCATGCCGTCACGCTTCCAAGTGTAAGATGCATTCCCTCCTTTTCAATCGCAAGTTCATACTGTGAGTGTACCTACCACATACATACATGCAGGGCTAAATCAAAGGTATTCATGTCCCCAGTGGAAGACCAGTGTTCCCAGAAAGCAATCATCTGGGTGCAGAAGAAATCCATCAGGAATTCAGGTGACTCTAGGTACCACCAACGTTGACCCACGCACAAAACTCTACACAAGACACATGTTTCGTCCATTTGCATGTTTTACTTTTATACATGCAATGTTTTTATTTCAGGGACTTCATATATGGCATATACACATCTGAACGGACATTGCAATCATATAACCGAATCATTAACAGGGTGTTAGAGCCTGAACTTTGAGCATCGGTCTGAATTCACAGTTTCACACACAGAATGGTAGCAACATCGGAAGCCTTTGGCTCACTTGAATTTGAACCAGAATTTTCCATATGAATATGCTCACAGCAGTAGTACCATGATACATCAGATCATCTACAGTCAGAAGTAATGCTAATTGTAATCTCCAGGAATCTTTGCAAACCAGACGCAAAGAAGATCTGCACGCTCGTTCTTCAGAAATAGGTCTCCGCTTACTTTGTATTGTATTCTAGAAAAGGGTCTTCAATTATTTCGTGCGATGGATCCATCAATCTTGCGCTCCCGACCTGACGATGAAGAGGACGGCCAGGCCGATGACGAGCGCCGTCACCACCAGCGCCAACGCCGGCGCCGGCGTTGCCACGCCGAAGTTCTGCAAAGCACGTCAGAGCGCTGTCAATAGTGAGCAACTAGCCCAGCAGAGCATGGCGTCACGGGTCGATCCATGGGAGCGTACATACCTCCACGAAGCCCTTGCCGGTGGACACCTCGGCGACGACCGCCGCGGCGAAGCTCATCATGGCCAGGCGGCTCGCCCACACGTCGACGACGCTGCCGCCGCCCGGCTTGCTGCTCTGCTCGCACCTCACGGACAGAGATGACGGCGCGGCCCTGGTGCTGACGCGTAGTAGGCAGACACCATGGTTGGGGCGGCGGCTAGAAGAGGCCGCGGGGACGGCCAGCGGAGACGAGCGTAGGATGGAGAAGAGCGCCATGAGATGGATGTGATGGCCTGCGCTCGCGTTCGCTTGTTGGTTTTGTGCTGCTGGCCTGAGCTAGCCGAAGTGAGTGGCCGTCGGTTGGCCGTTTGGACGTCGCTCTATCCACGGAAAAAATGATCGGACAGCGCACGCCTTGCAACTAATAAATCCAGAAACGTGATGTCCCTGGGCGCCGGCCGACCGGCGCCAGCTTTGGGCCGGTCGCCTCCCAGCTGTAAGATGTGTTTGATTTGGATGCGCTTGGCCGTCGGATTGGCACCTGGCTTTTTTCCCGGCACGCAAACACGCATCGCCGCCTCTCTCCTCGCTCACGGTAGTTGCGCAGTGCGTCGGCTCGTCGCCACCCACGCCTCCCACCGCCTCCCCTTGCAACATCGTGGCACCGTTTGCCGGCCCGACGGTTGCGGTGCCGGTGCTCGCATGGTCCGCCCCTTTGCAGCAAAACCAGCTGCCGGTCCTAGCAAATCAGCCTTGCGGTTCCAACATTCATTGTCGGTGTAGCGCCCCACCGTAGCCGTCGTCGAAGCCAGTTGCCGCAACGGTGGGTGCCGGTTCCAATATCCAGACACAGCGGTTGCAGCATCCCGGCGGGTCGTGGTCACCACTGGAAAAGCTTCGGGTAGTCGTGTTCCAGCATCTAGTGACCGTGGATTCATGGTTCCAGTTTTTGCCAACACGGTTGCAACACTTGTCAGCCGCCATCGTCGGGTACGACCACTATTGCAACATCCTCCCAGCCGGTTCAAGCATCCTGCAACTGCCGGTTGCAGCATACAGCCCCGCCACGGGTTGCAGCACGCCGCACCGACGGTCCCTAGCTCTATCATGGCCGGTTGCAGCATGCCCCCCCACACCGGCGGTCGCAACTTAGTTTGTCCCCACTGGCACCGACGCGACACGCACCCAAGGCATCGAACCACTTGTCGGTGTTGAACCTCCTGGATTCGCATCATCCTCCCATGGCCGCCGTCGTAACTCGTCGTCCCAGTGGCGAAAGAGGGCACGGCGCATGGATACAAGAGGTCATCCACGGCGGTCGAAGAGGAAATAAAGGGAAAGAGAAGGGAAGCGTTGAGGGGATAATGAATGGGTGGAGGAGATAATGGGAAGGAAGCGAGCGATGCATTGGGCCCAGAGCTGCGTGATGCACTGAGCGAGCAACCAACGGAAATCTCTCCCAATCGGCCGATTTAAAACAATTCCCAATCTTAAATGACTACACTTTCGGATAAATTCATACCATAATTTTTTACTAGAAGTAAATAAGATAATTTACAAAATTCATATAAACAATGTGAACAGTGCAACAAGATCCAATTGGGGAGTTGTGAACTTCTTCAGCTGTAAGGACATATAATGGCACCTGATGCGAAAACCCCATCATTCCCTCCTTTAGAATCCTCCTACTCTTTGCTGGGTTCAGAAAGTGGCTTCAACATAGACACAAAGCCAACAACTTCTACAGCCAAAAAACACTTCATGGCAAAGATGGACACTTGATATATTGATTCAAGCATTCCCTTAGGTATTGATAGCACATGCCACAACAATAGCAGGATGTCCAAAGTGTGATTGGCATTGGAATATTATGGCACGACACGACACATAGGGAGGTGGGTGAGGTTGGACCAATATTTGTCTGCAGAAGCCATTCACATTTGTCATAGAGGAACTTGAAGGGTTATCAACATTGACTTGGGGGTTATTCTCAAGGACTCGTCGTAAAGAACTAAAAGGCCAATCACTTAGTTGGCATTAAGAATCAGTAATGTATAGCAATTGTTTTCTAATCTTAGTTTTTGTTATCCTTTTGTGCAGGATTTTGTACGAGAGATGTCAGAGAAAGATCAGAAGATCAACTCATTAATAAATATGGGATTTTCTAAAGATGAAGCTAATATGGCTATTACATGATGTGGTATCAGTGCTTGTAAAATTGTTCCTTGATGTTCATTTTCCTATGGAAAAGGCTCCTTATGATATATATATGTGTTAAAATACTTAGGTGCGGATGCTGATCTCTCTATATTAGTTGATTCGATTAGTGCATCACAGGTTGCAGGCGATTTTAACTTACAAGGCCAACAGGTACTTTGTGGTTTGATGTACATTGGAATAAGAAAATGGTTTTGCTCCTTTAATTTGATGTAAGGGCACTGCAATATGTGTACATTTGGCAGGTTACGGGCATTACAATTAAAATCTTTAGAGGGAGAAAGAAAAAAAGAATGATGGTAGAGAGCAAGAAAAAGACGAAGCGGTATGGAGGTACAACACATGTCAATTTGGATTACAACCATGATTAACATCTATGCCTCTCCCAAAACCAATGGTTGGATTTACCTGCCCAATTATAGCCTACCATTAGTCAGATTGACCAAAATTGATCTTAAACACGATACTAGACCACCTTTTTCTACTATGAAAATGTGGGCAAAGCTCCCTGACGTGTATGGACGACCATATAAAGATTCCTGTATGAAATTCAACCCGAGTGCGTATGGATTCTAAGCATTTGTGTGCAACAACAAGGAGAAGAGCCTAGATCCATAATTTGCCAATTTAGAACACAACACCTCTTATTCCTTTGCCTCCAAAGGCCATATTTGAGGCATTCCCTCATTACAAGAAGCGGTGGCCTTCTTGGGACTCGGGAACGCAACCCAACTACTTGCGAACATGTTTGGCAAGTGTAAGGCTGATAGAACGGTTCAAGTGTGATCTTTACACCATGGGCAAGCCACCCTCAAAGTGTTCAAAGTTATTCCATCAATTAGTGCAAAAAGGAGAATCTTGTCTGGGTTGGAAAGAACAAGTGACTCCATTGGAGCCTCAAGAGATTGAATATCTAATCGGTTACTCAAAGGGCCACACAAGGGGAGGACGACTTATTCCAAGTTGATATTGTTTCTTACCACTTGTTGAGATATTGATTGAAGTATCCCCTTGGTACTAATAGTTCATGCCATAAGAATAGCAGGATGCACAAAATGTGTCTGGCATCAGAATATTATGGCATGGCACATTGGGAGGCGAGGCCGAGCCAGTATCTTGTCTTTAGAAGCCATTTACACTTGGTATAGAAGAACCAAAAGTGTTATCAACATCTACTAGCGAGTTATTCTAAAGGCCTTGTTGTAAGGAGCTGAAATGCCTGTCACTTAGTTGGCACTAAGATGTCAGTAATATATAGTAAGTGTTCTCTAATATTAGTTTTTGTTATACTTTTGTGCAGGATTTTGTACGAGAGATGTTAGAGAAGGACAAGAAGATCAACTCGTTAGTAGATAATGGACTTTTTTGTAGATGAAGTTAATATGGCTATTACAAGATGTAGTATCAGTCCTTTTAAAATTGTTGCCTTGATGTTCATTTTTCTAAGGAAAAGGCACCTTAAGATAATGGATCACGATTTTTCTACTATGAAAATGTGGCCCAAGCTCCTAGACGTGTATGGATGACCATTTTAAGATCTCAGTATCACATTCAACCTAAGTTTATGTGTTCTAAGCATTAGTGTGCGACAACAAGGAAAAAAAGGTACATCTATAATTTGCCAATTGAGAACAGAGCACATCTTCTTCCTCTGCCTCCAAAGCCCACATTTGAGGTATTCCTTCATTACAAGAAGCGGTGGCCTTCCCGGGACTCGGGAACGAAGCCCAAATGCTTGAGAAGAAGTGTGGCAAGTGTAAAGCTGATAGAACGGTTCAGGTGCGATCTTTACACCACGGGCAATCGAACGCCTCAAATTTTTTAAAAATATTCCATCAACCAGTGCAAAAAAGGAGAATCTTGTGTCTGGGTTGGAAAGAACAAAGTCCCTCAATTGGAGCCTCAAGAGATTGAATATCTGCTCGGTTTCCCAAAGGACCACACAAGGGGACGACAACTTATTCCAAGTTGATACTGTTGCTTACCACTTGTTGATAGATTGAAGTACCCCCTTGGGTATTAATAATTCATGCCGTAAGAATAGAAGGATGTCCAAAATGTGATTGGCATAAGAACATTATGTCACGACACATAGGGAGGTGAGGCCAGGCATGCATCTTATCTGCAGAAGCCATTCATACTTGGCATAGAGGAACTGGAAGTGTTATAAACATTTACTTGGGAGTTATTCTAAAGGACTCATCGTAAAGAGCTGAAATGCCAGTCACTTAGTTGGCACTAGGAAGTCAGTAATATATAGTAACTATTCTCTAATATTAGTTTTTTTCATACTTTTGTGCTGTTTTTTGTAGGAGAGATGTCAGAGAAGGACAAGAAGAACAACTCATTGGTAGATATTGGGATTTTTTTGAATATGAAGCTAATGTGGCTATTAAAAGATGTGGTATCAGTTCTTTTAAAATTGTTGCCTTGATATTCATTTTTCTATGGAAAAGGCACCTTAAGATAAGGGACCACCTTTCTTATATTATGAAAATGTAGCCCAAGCTTCCAGACATGTATGGACGACCATTTCAAGATCTTTGTATGGCATTCAACTTGAGTTTGTGGGTTCTAAGCATTCGTGTGCATAAGCAAGGAAAAAAGGCCACATCCATAATTTTCCAACCGAGAATACAAAACCTCTTCATCCACTGCCTCCAAAGGCCATTTTTGAGGCATTCCCTCATTACAGGAAGCACTGGCCTTCCCTGGACTCGAAAATCTAGCTCAACTTCTTGCAAAGAAAGTGTGGCAAGTGAAAAGCTGCCAGAATAGTTCAGGTGTGATCTTTCCAGCACGGGCAATCCACCGCCATGAAGTGTTCAAAATATGTCATCAACCAGTACAGAAAAGTGAATCTTGTCTGGGTTTTATAGAAGAAAGCTGCTCCATTGGAGCCTCAAGAAAATATCTACTCGGTTTCCCTAAGGACCACATAAGGGGGCGGCAACTCATTCCAAGTTGATAATGTTTCTTACCACTTGTTAATATATTGATTGAAGTATCCCCTTGTGAACTGATAGTTCATGCCACAAGAATAGCAGGATGTACGAAATATGATTGGCATCGGAATATTATGGCACGACACACAGGGAGGTGAGGCTCCGCCAATATTTTCTCTACCGAAGCCATTCATACTTGGCATATAAAAACTAGAAGTGTTATCAATATTTACTTGGGAGTTATTCACAAGGACTCCTCATAAAGAGGTGAAATGCCTTTCACTTAGTTGGCATTAAGAAGCCAGTAATACATAGCAAGTGTTCTCTAATCTTAGTTTTTGTTCTACTTTTCTGTAGGAGTTTGGATGAGATATATCAAAGAAGGACAACAAGATCAACTCATTAGTAGATAATGGTTTCTTTTGAAGATGAAGCTAGTATGGCCATTACAAGATGTGGTATTAGTCTGTGTAAAATTGTTGCCTTGATGTTCATTTTCCTACATAAAAGGCACCTTAAGATAATGGGCCACCTTTTATATACTATGAAAATATGGCCCAAGCTCCATGTGTTTATGGATGAGCATTTCAAGATCTGTGTATGACGTTCAACCTGAGTTTGTGTGTTTTAAGCATTTGTGTGTAGCAGCAAGGAAAAGAAGCTACATGCATAATTTGCTAACTTAGAACATATTTGAGGCATTCCCTCATTACAAGATGTGGTGGCCTTCCTGGGACTCAAGAATGTAGCTCTACTTCTTGCAAACAAGTGTGGCAAGTGCAAAGCTGACAGAACGGTTGTGATGTGATATTTGTAGCACAGGCAATCCACTGCCCTGAAGTGTTAAAAATATGTCATCAATCAATGTAGAAAGGAGAATCTTGTTTGGATTGGAAAGAACAAAGTCACTCCATTGGAGCCGCAAGAGATTGAATATCTACTTGGTTTTTGAAAGGACCACACAAGGGGATGACAACTCATTCAAAGTAGATATTGTTGCTTACCACTTGTTGATATATTGATTGAAGTATCCCCTTGTGTACTGATAGTTCATGCCACATGAATCACAGGATGTCCAAAATGATCGGCATCAGAATATTATGGCACGAGTCACAGGGATGTGAGGCTGGGCCAGTATTTTGTATGCAGAAGCCATTCATACTTCGCATAGAGAAACTTGAAGTGTTATAGACATTTACTTGGGAGTTATTCTTGAAGACTCATCATAAAGAGGTGAAATGCAGTCACTTAGCTAGCATGAAAAGGTTAGTAATACATAACAACTTTTCACTAATGTTAGTTTTTGTTATACTTTTGTGCATGAATTTGGATGAGAGATGTCAATGAAGGATGAGAAGATCAACTTATTACTCCCTTCGTCCCATAATATAAGTCGTTTTGTAGTCTATGCTAGTTAAAAAATGTCTTACATTATAGATGGAGGGAGTTGTAAATAATGGGCTCTTTTGAAGATGAAAATTTGGTATCAGTCCTTTTAAACTTATTGCCTTGATGTTCATTTTCTATGGAAAAGGCACCTTAAGATATGGACCACCTTTTTCTACTACGAAACTGTGGCCAACCTCCTAGATGTGTCTGGACGACCATTTCAAGATCTTTGTATGCCATTGAACCCGAGTTTGTGGTTCTAAGCATTACAATCCAGCAACAAGGAAAAAAAGGCTACATCCATAGTTTACCAATTGAGAACACAATACCTCTTCTTTCTCTTCATCCAAAGGCCACATTTGAGGCATTCCCTCTTTACAAGAAGCAGCGGCCTTCCTAGGACTCGAGAACATAGCTCAACTGGTCGTGAACAAGTGTCATAAGTGCAAAGCTCAAAGAATTGTTCAGGTGTGATCTTTTCACCATGGGCAATGCACAGCCTCGTAAGTGTTTAGAAATATTCCATCAATCAGTGTGAAAAGGGGAATCTCGTTTGGATTGGAAAGAACAATGTCACTCCATTGGAGCCTCAAGAGATTGAATATCTACTCTGTTTCCCAAAAGACCACACAAGGGGATGATAACGCATTCCAAGTAGATAGTGTTGCTTAAGACTTGTTGATATTGATTGAATTATCCCCTTGTATATTGATAGTTCATGCCACAAGAATAGCCGGGTGTCCGAAATGTGATTGGCATTGGAATATTATGGCATGGCACAAAAAGAGGTGAGGCCGGGCCAACATTTTGTCTGCGGAAGCCACTCATACTTGGCATAGAAAAACTGGTAGTTTTATCAACATTTACTTGGGAGTTATTCTCAAGGACTCAACATAAAGAGCTGAAATGACAGTCACTTAGTTGGCATTAAGAATTCATTAATATATAGTAAGTGTTCTCTAATATTAGTTTTTATTATACTTTTGTGCGGGATTTTGTACGAGAGATGTCAGAGAAGGACAAGAAGGTCAACTCATTAGTAGATAATAGGCTTTTTAAAGATGAAGCTAATATGGCTATTACAAGATGTAGCATCACTCCTTTTAAAATTGTTGCCTTCATGTTCATTTTTTGATAAAAAAGGCACCTTACGATACTGGACCACCTTTTTTCTACTATGAAAATGTGGCCCAAGCTCCAAGACATGTATGGACAACCATTTCAAGATCTCTGTATGATATTCAATCTGAGTTTGTGTGTAGTAGCAAGGAAAAAAATGCTACATCCATAATATTCCAACCGATAATATATAATGCCTCAAAAGGCCATATTTGAAGCATTCCCTCATTACAAGAAGTGGTGGCCTTCCTCAGACTCGAGAACGAAGCTCAACTGCATGCAAACAAGTGTGCCAAGTTTAAAGCTGACAGAATGGTTCATGTGTGTTGGGGATATACCCCGCGGTGTGACCCGGCCGGAGATATGACCCGGCTGGGACTTGGTGTTTCATTGGTGACCCGGCAGATTATAAGCTGGCGGATAGTTAAGCAGGGTAAGCCGGCGGACAGTTAAGCAGGGTAAGTCGACGGACAGTTAAGCAGGGTAAGCCGGCGGAGACAGTTAAGCATGGTAAGCCGACGGAGACAGTTAAGCATGGTAAGCCAGCAGACAGTTAAGCCAGACAGTTAAGCCAGATGGTAAGCCAGATTGTAAGTCGGCAGTTAAGAAGCCCAAGACGTTAAGAAGCCCATGGTGAGAAGCCCATGGAGAGAAGCCCATGAAGAGAAGTCAGAATAGTTAAGTCTTAAGTCCGAGTTGGACTCTACATGTAACCCGCCCCTTCAGCTTATATAAGGAGGGGTAGGGCACCCCAAGAGGGACAAGAAATAATCGTTAAGTCTAGACAGAACCAGGAGAGCCGGAGTTACGGCGACTCCCTCATGAGCATAATGAGACCTAGTCACAAACATCATGTAGGGTTGTTACCGGATGATGTTTCCCGGGGCCCGAGGCTGTCTAAACCCTTGTCTTGCGTTGTGTCTCTCGATTCCGATCAACCCCTCTCAAGCTACCACATAGATGCGTTGGCCTCATGACTAAGTCCTCACACTAGGACATCTTCCGTGACAATCCCACAACAGTTGGCGCCCACCGTGGGGTCCGCGCACGGTGGTGTTGAGTTCTTGGAGGGATCTTTCCTAGGGTTTCGAGAAGTTCACAAATTTCCATAGGAATATCAACGTTGAGGGTATTAGATCAAAATCAGAAGGTTTTATTGTTGACGTTCATCAGTTTTTGTTGGCAAGATCATCAAGAGAAGATTCCGAGGTTTAGCATGGTGGAATCTTAGTTTTATTTAGCGTGGATTCACCAGGTCCGATGAAGACAAATCGCCTCCGTGTACGAGTCGCCGCCTATGAGTCGTTAAATAGCCCCGGGCTAAACCGGCCTCGCGCTGCTGACCAAATCACCCGGCTAAGTCGCCAACGGGCATATGGCCAAGTACTAATTGGGCTATCTAGTCAAAAATATAGACCAGAGCACTATTTCACCGCATCCAAGGAATTCGAATACCAGTGCATCTCCGGCTACATCAGTTGAGGCCAAGTCGATCTTTTATTCTTGTCAAAATTCTGATTGGTGCATGTGTACAAGGAAAACTACCAGAAGGAAAGAATGACGTGAGCTTCGCTCGTGGTTATCAGGGAAAGGAGATCCATCAGGGGAGATTACAACAGATAGGATTTGGTCTCGGTCTCCGCCTCGGTCTTCACTTTTGAGCCGCCCGTCATCAAAACGCCACCGGTCTTCACTTTTGACCTGGAGAACAACTTGGGCCCTGCCTGATCGAGTCACCATCGCAGCTGCAAGTCGTCGCATCCACCGCTGGCAAGCAGGCGCCTCGACCCCGAGCTGGTCTTTGCCGCACTGGTTTCTACCTTCCCCAGTCCACCCTTGACGCAATGATCAGCAACCGCCCGCCTTTGAGCCATTGCTTCTGCATGATGCCTGGCTGCAACTCTACCCGCTACTCCGTTGCGCATGAGCCAGCCCGTTCAGAGCCACCATGGAGTCTGCCTCTAACCCGTCATCTTGGAGTCGTCAACACTCCTCCGGCTGCCTCCAAGTCGCTGAGCCGCTTATGGTCCGAGCCGCCACCATCTTTCTGCGTCGGCCGCCTCGCCTCTCCAGCCACAGCCGGCCGGCCACCGACGGGCCGCCTTCGCCAAGCCCGCCGGCAAACCGCCCCTAGCGCTTTACCATGCGGCACGCGGACCCGCTTCAGTCACCTCCGCTGCCGGTTCGCTTCTCTGCGTAAGCCGCCGCCGTCCGAGGGTCGTCATTGTTTCATGCCCTCACCACTCCAGCCGCGCGCTCACCTTCACAGTCCCAGTTGACACGTTAAGCCGTCGTCTGCATCAACCACGACTCGGAGAAACAAAGATGGTTTGACCAGAGCGGCCCCAACCCAAACTCCTCTGCCACCACGGGCCACGCCTCGCCATCGGGCCTCGACTCGTCTCTGGTTCAAGTCGCCATCGGGCCTCGACTTGTCTCCGGTTCAAGTCGCCATCGGGTCTCGTCTCGTCTTCGGTTCCAGTCGCTAGTCACGCCTGAGTCGCCTGCTGAGAGTCGCGTACTGTTTCTTGACTCGCCGTCCCTGGCTGTCTCCACCACGACACCTCACTCTGTGCTGGCCGACGTGCTACTCCAAACCGCTGGCCTTCGTCGGGCTATAACATGCCCTGCAGGCTGGCCCGAAAATATATTTTAGAGCATATGTACCCAGGCCCTCTCTATCTAGCCATCCATTTCCTGCTTTAAGATTCGTGCAAATACATTTCTCTTTTTTGTTTCTCCCATATAACACATATCTTGAAGTTCAAACCTATGCAGTGTGACAAAGCTTTCTAAGTAGAATCTAGGATAAATCTTTCAGATTCTTTTGTCAAATATAAATATACAAAATACGTATTATTTGATTAAAAAATCATATTTTTAGTATTTATGTTGGACAAAAAATTCTAAAAGATTTATCCTAGATTCTAGTTAGAAAGCTTTGGCACGGATTTCATATAGAAAGTTAGTTGTGTCGCACGGATTTTAAAGCGATATTGGAGAGTTAGGATAGCAGGGCCTGGGTGCAAGTGTTCTAAAAATCCACGTCCCTGGCTGGCCTCTTCAAACCACCGTCCTTCAAAAACGCCTCTGCAGCCGCGACCCGCCGTGGCCAGCCCCAAACCGGTCCGCCTCATTGCTTGCCTCACCCCTGCCGGTGCGGATTTGAGCTGCCCAGCTCCAGCCGCTGACCGCTTCTTACCGTGCTTTGCCTACCTCATTTCATAGAGACGCCACGGCCGTGTTTCCAAGTCGCCGCCGCTTCGAACCTGAGGCGCCGCTTCTGCCTGGAACCGCATCAAATTGCTGGGCTCCATCACCGTTTTTACAGCCGCGCCCCGACCCGCCTTGGTTCGCAGGCCGCCATACCCTGCTCGCATCGACGAGTCACTGGCTTGCCGCGTCGGCTTCTTCCCGCGAGTTTCTGCTCCTCCGCACCAAGACCGCCACAGTAACCCGCCCTCCGCTTCTACCATGCGCGGCCGCGGTTTTAAGACGCTGCAGCCATGCTCGGTCACGCTCGGCCATGCTCTAAGTCGCCGCTCCACCTTCGACGCGGATGAACCGGCCACGGCTGCATCTCTCCAACCCGCTGCTCGAGCCCGCAACGCTGCTTCTAAGCCGCCCTTGCCGACCTCACCCGCGTCGCCGTTGTTCTTGCTGCCAAAACCGTCCCGGCCTCGACTATGAGCTGCCGCCTGTCCAAGCGCGCCTCGCCTCGTTTTTCGTCTGCTGCCTGCCTAAACCGCCACAATGGCATCTCCTCGAGAGGCCTTGCCGTCCACCACAAACCGGTGTTTCCACCGCCGCACCACTATGAGTCGTCTTCGATGCACGCCGCCGCAGCTCTGAGCCGCCGCCTTCGCTGCGCACTGCCGCTGCCGACTTGACCCGCGCTTCGAGCTGTCCCTCTGCTGCTACTCCACGAAACGCCTGCTGCCATCACCAGCCACGCCGCAAGTCGCCTAGGTCTTGAGTATGTCTTAAATCGCCCTTTGTTGCTGTTTAAGTCGCCAAACGCCCAACGGCTGCTGTTACGAACACCTCGTTGCAATAAAGGAGAGAGTGGATGAATCAGCATTGAAACTAACTATTCACGGAGGCTATATACGGATCATCCGTCGTGCAGACAAATCAGGTGATATTCATCTAAGTATATTTTTTTGACACATTGTTTTTTATCAAAGAACAATTACTTTGGTCCGCAATATATTTTGTGCAGGACAATGATTCATGATAAAGGTGGTGCCAGGCTATGCCTATGGAGTATGTGTTAGCATCATCATGCGCTAGCATCCGCACCCACTTGTTGTTGTACGGGTGTGCGCGAGCCGCCACCCATGCAGCTTAATCTACATCAACTCGCTGGAACCGTGCCTGCGATTGACTCGCCCGTCCGCACCGGCTTATAATGTCGCGGCCGATTCATCTGTCTGCTCCCACGGTCGAACCGCCCGTGATTGATTTCAGCTTCACCGTCGAGATCATCAATTCCACGGTGGATAATTTCTGGCATGATATATCAGGTGACATTCATCCAGTATATTTTTATGTTACATATTGTTTTCTTTAAAAGAGCAATTACTCTGGCGTGCAAGTGTTTCCGTGGAGGACAAGGTGTTTAATGCAAAAGGGATTTTTTTATATCACTGAGCTGTTGAAATACTCATACCGGTTTATATCACGGTCAAATATGGAAAATCTCAGGCCAACTCCTTGAGTCGCCTTGAGACTTGGGGGCTACGATGACATCACTCAGTAAATGATTGCCGACTTAAAGCAGACTCAAGAACTCCGGGTCAGTGGAGGGAAGATAACCCGCTCCGGAGGTTACTGCTCTATTGGTGAAAATTTGAAGGCCGTCAGAAATTTTCTGGCTTAAAAAATAGCCTGACAATCATAAAATTCCGGCTCAATAGAAGAATTCCGGTTTATCAGGAAAGATTCCGGTTCAAAATCCAGCTCAAGGGAAATCTTTCTCCCATAAAGCTTTGAAGGTCTTAATATCCGGTTTAAAACTCCGACTGAAAAAGAAATTCATCTCTCGCAAGTTCGAGTTCTCAGAAAAACTAAAGGTTGCCAAAGAGAACTTGCTGCCATGATGCGCGGTTCAAACATGGGTATCCTGCCTTATGGGCTTATCTTATTATGGTCACATGGGGGCTTCCTGTTCATTGAGCGAAGCTATGATTACCCTTTGATCCGGCTTATATGCCATGCTTACAAAACACTTGGGGGCTTGCTACCCAGGTAAAAGGGACCAAAGAGAGTCTGTTGCAAAAGCACAACTCAAACATAGGTGCCCATTGAGCACATCTCAAAAATATTGCTTGGGGACTCTTTGTTCTGAAGGACAAGAGTTTTTATGACCCTTGTAATAGGCTTAAAAGCCAGGCTTGGAAGCCAGGTGTATTCACCTAAAACCCTGGGTTATCCTGCCTTTTTAAGTCTGCCACTCCGCCTAGATAATCCTGGAATGACCCGCCGTACATTTGATAAGTCAATCTTGTGCAGACCCTGAACTTGTCAAAGTTAAAACGATGATTGGTTATGTGAGGTTCGTCTTATCAGGTTTGTATAAAGGTTTAACTCAGTGGCTGTGCAGCCCATGAAAGCACCTGAGATTTAGGCTTGGCAGCCTACGAAAGCCTTGTTTTTTCTGATTTATTATTCCTATTTGAACATTTTTGGGTTCATCTTTGTACCATATTGACATATGGTTTTCACAATTCAGGCCAGGTAGCCTTAACTATATGACTCATAATTGAGCATATTGGGTAAATAACCCACCCTGATAGCAGACTATAAGTTGCCAGGATATCTTTGCCTTGAGCAATCAAAATCATGATATTGCATGCCTATGGGTCAATACCCGCGACGGATTATATTATTCAAATCTTGAATAGCCAACATGGCTGGATTTTTATTATGGTTATCAATAATCAGTATTATGATTGAGGTTTTCAAAGTCGCTTTAGCGCAATGGCTATTATTTTATCAATGGATATGATTTATTCTACAATGGAAGGAATAGTCCCGACTCGCTGCAGGCTTACGACCCGGCACTTGGGGGCTACATTATTCAAGTTGAGATTACATCAAATATGCAAGTCCCATGTCACTGCCAGCATGCACCATGGCACTTGGGGGCTAATGCAAGGTCATTTTTTACTTGCCTTATTGAAGACCCAACTCGTCACATCGTAATGAGCCGGCCCTTGGGGGCTACCAATTGGTCCTGTCAAAAATTCAAGGTACACAAGTCTTAATCCATTATATTGGAAGGTCCACTACTTAGTTGGTAGAGTACAAAGCTCTTAACCTTATGAACGTGGGTTCAAGCCCCATGGTGAGGGTTACATCATATGATATTATTTTTGATGAAGTATATATAAAGTCCCAACTTAGTATTATCTTACTAAGCCGGCCCTTGGGGGCTACACATTGCCGCTTGAATCTACATGATCATACATACAAAGTCCCTGTTCATTATTACGTAATGACCCGGCCCTTGGGGGCTACACTGGTTAAAGTTTTTATGAGCATAAGGCAATTTCAAGTCCCAGGTTGTTGCAAGCATGACAACCCGACACTTGGGGGCTACATATGTGGAATACTCAGTTCTGACTAGTGATTGAGATGAACAACATGGATTTCTTCAAAGTGGTAATATTTATATTGAAGCAAGTCTTGAGTTATCAGTTTGCTCTACTCAAGACTTGGGGGCTACAGGTAATATGGATATGAGGGAAAGAAATCTTCAAAATTCTCAGTTTTGACACGGTGTCGGCAACAATTATGACTCGGCATCATTTGTTTATAACCCGGTAATTTTGGCAATGATAAACCGACAAGTTTTACATCTTCAAGTTGGCTGAAGAATCAGATGAGTATTTTAAGGACCAATATTTTTTAAGCATTGGAAGCTGAGTCAAATGAATTATTCTTCACAATTTTTCTTTGTGAGAAACCAACGTCAGCAAATTGATTATGAAGCTCGCCTGTTAACCCGGATTTTCTAGAAGAAGGAAATGATAAGGAATTAAGGATGACCAGGTGCCGGCTTACAAGAATATTTAACCCAGAGCACAACTTGTCAAATTTGTTCTTGAGTTATTTTGCAGGATTAGTTTAACATGGATAAATCCAAATTAAACCGGGGGCTAATGTTGGGGATATAACCTGCGGTGTGACCCGGCCGGAGATATGACCCGGCTGGGACTTGGTGTTTCATTGGTGACCCGGCAAATTATAAGCCGGCAGACAATTAAGCAGGGTAAGCCGGCGAACAGTTAAGCAGGGTAAGCTGGCGGACAGTTAAGAAGGGTAAGTCGACGGACAGTTAAGCAGGGTAAGCCGGCAGAGACAGTTAAGCATGGTAAGCCGGCAGACAGTTAAGCCAGATGGTAAGCCAGATTGTAAGTCGGCAGTTAAGAAGCCCAAGACGTTAAGAAGCCCATGGTGAGAAGCCCATGGAGAGAAGCCCATGAAGATAAGTCAGAATAGTTAAGTCTTAAGTCCGAGTTGGACTCTACATGTAACCCGCCAACTTATATAAGGAGGGGCAGGGCACCCCAAGAGGGACAAGAAATAATCGTTAAGTCTAGACACAACTAGGAGAGCCAGAGTTACGACGACTCACTCATGAGCATAATGAGACCTAGCCACAAACATCATGTAGGGTTGTTACTGGATGATGTTTCCCGGGGCCCGAAGCTGTCTAAAACCCTTGTCTTGCGTTGCGTCTCTCGATTCCGATCAACCCCTCTCAAGCTACCACATAGATGCGTTGGACTCACGACTAAGTCCTCACACCAGGACATCTGCGTGACAATTCCATGACAAGGTGTGATCTTTTCAGTACGAGAAATCCACCACCTCGAAGTGTTTGATACGTCTCCAACGTATCTATAATTTTTGATTCTTCCATGCTATTATATTATCTGTTTTGGATGTTTTATATGCATTAATATGCTATTTTATATTATTTTTGGGACTAACCTATTAACCTAGAGCCCAGTGCCAGTCCCTGTTTTTTTCCTTGTTTTAGAATTTCGCAGAAAAGGAATACCAAACGGAGTCCAAATAGAATAAAACCTTCACGATGATTTTTCTTGGACTAGAAGACAACTAGAAGACTTGGAGATGAAGTCGGAGGAGCCACGAGGTGGACACAAGGATGGAGGGCGCGCCCCCACCCTTGTGGGCCCCTCATGACTCCACCGACCTATTTCTTTCACCTATATATACCTATATATATCCCCAAACCAACCAGGAGAGCCATGAAAACACTTTTCCACCGCCGCATCCTTCTGTACCATCCCATCTAGGGCCTTTTACGACGTCTTGTCGGAGGGGGATTCCATCACGGAGGGCTTCTACATCAACACCATTGCCCTTCCGATGAAGCGTGAGTAGTTTACCACAGACCTACAGGTCCATAGCTAGTAGCTAGATGGATTCTTCTCTCTCTTTGATTCTCAATACCATGTTCTCC
Source organism: Triticum dicoccoides (assembly GCF_002162155.2). Classification (NCBI taxonomy): domain Eukaryota; kingdom Viridiplantae; phylum Streptophyta; class Magnoliopsida; order Poales; family Poaceae; genus Triticum; species Triticum dicoccoides. The sequence goes on along the minus strand of NC_041384.1, from coordinate 678,661,090 downwards.
TCGATTTTCTTGGAGATCTATTCTATGTAAAACTTTTTTGTGGTGTGTTTGCCGAGATCCGCTGAATTGTTGATTTATGATCAGCTTATCCATGAATATTATTTGAATCTCCTCTGAATTCTTTTATGCATGATTTGATATCTTTGTAATTCTCTTCGAACTATCGGTTTGGTTTGGACAACTAGATTGGTTTTTCTTGCAATGAGAGAAGTGCTTAGCTTTGGGTTCAATCTTGCGATGTCCTTTCCCAATGACAGTAGGGGCAGCAAGGCATGTATTGTATTGTTGCCATCGAGGGTAAAAAGATGGGGTTTTCATCATATTGCTTGAGTTAATTCCTCTACATCATGTCATCTTGCTTAATGCGTTACTCCATTCTTTATGAACTTAATACTCTAGATGCATGCTGGATATCAGTCGATGTGTGGAGTAATAGTAGTAGATGCAGAATCGTTTTGGTCTACTTGACACGGACGTGATGCCTGTATTCATGATCATTGCCTTAGATATCGTCATAACTTTGTGCTTTTCTATCAATTGCTCGGGAGTAATTTGTTCACCCACCGTATTATTTACTATCTTGAGAGAAGCCTCTAGTGAAACCTATGGCCCCCGGGTCTATTTTCCATCATATAAGTTTCCGATCTACAATATTAGTTTCCAATCTACTCTTTTCACAATCTTTTACTTTCCGATCTATAAACCAAAAATACCAAAAATATTTACTTTACCATTTATCTATCTCTATCAGATCTCACTTTTGCAAGTAACCGTGAAAGGGATTGACAACCCCTTTATCGCGTTGGGTGCAAGTTGTTTGATTGTTTGTGTAGGTATTCGGTGACTTGTGCGTTATCTCCTACTGGATTGATACCTTGGTTCTCAAAACTGTGGGAAATACTTACTCTACTTTGCTGCATCACCCTTTCCTCTTCAAGGAAAAAAATCAATGCAAGCTCAAGAAGTAGCAGGAAGAATTTCTGGCGCCGTTGCCGGGGAGATCTACGCCAAGTCAAGACATACCAAGTACCCATCATAAACTATCATCTCTTGCATTACATTATTCGCCATCCGCCTCTCGTTTTACTCTCTCCCACTTCTAAAATGATTTTCGAAAAGATTTGCCCTTTTTCTTCGCCCCTCTTCCGTTTGTCTTTTCGTTTGCTATCTTTGCTCGTGTTACCATGTGACTTCCTTTTGCTTGCATCTTCGCTTGCTAAAAGTTTATGGATCCTCATCCTCTTGCTATTCTTTTTAAAAGATCCAATTATGATGAACCAATTGCTAGTGATTTGAGTGCACTAGATTATCTTTATGAGGTTTTGTTTGAAATTCGTGAATCTGAAAATTGTGATGAAGTGTTGAAAGAAGAAATTTATGAAGTGATTCACGATAGCCCCTTGAATGAAAAGCATGATTGCAATGATATTATTATAAATTCTATTAATGTCAATTGTGTTAATGATATGAAAAGCCCTAAGCTTGGGGATGCTAGTTTGATATGTCCCTACTTGTTGTAATGATCATGATTGGGGTGATTTTTCTCATAATCTTGAAAATTTATTTAAGCCCCATGATGAATATGAGATTGATAATAATGTTTGCAATAATACTGAAAGTGGGTTTGGAAGAGTGTCAACTTTAGATCCCACATATTTGGATAATGTTCAATCTTATGAAGTTTTTTTGATAAAATTGGGTTCGGAGAGGTCATGACTTTAGTTAATGATATTCCCACTATTTTGCAAGAGTGTCAACTTTGCATGCATGTGGATCATGTAGAGAAAATTTTATGTGATAGATATGTTGTCGAATTTGAATATGATCCCACATGTAATTATTATGAGAGAGGAAAATATGGTTGTAGAAATTTTCATGTTACAAAATTACCTCTCGTTATGTTGAGATTGCTATTGTTCCTTTCTTCTTCCTTGCATATGCTAGTTTTTGCTTGCCTTGATAATTTGTTTACATATAAGATGCCTATGCATAGGAAGTATGTTAGACTTAGATGTGTTTTTCACATGCTACATGATGCTCTCTTTGTGCTTCAATTCTTGTCTTTCATGTGAGCATCATTAAAATTATCAATGCCCAACTAAGGGCGTTAAACGATAGCTCTTGTTCGAAGGCAACCCAATGTTATTTTTGTTTTTGCTTTTTAGGTTCTGTTTAGCAATAAATAATTCATCTAGCCTCTGGTTAGATGTGGTTTTGTGTTATAATTAGTGTTTGTGCCAAGTAAGACCTTTGGGATAGCTTAGAGTGATGGTTGATTTGATCTTGCTGAAAAACAAAAACTTTTGCGCTCAGGAAAACAATTCTCATTTTTAACAGAAGCGTGATAAAATACTGATTCTTTTTGATGAAGATTAATAAACAAATTGCTTAGGTTTTCCTAATTTTTCAGATTTTTTGGAGTTGCAGATGTATTCGAAATATCCAGACTGTTCTATTGTTGTTAGATTCTGTTTTCTATGTGTTGTTTGCTTATTTTCATGAATCTATGGCTAGTATCGGGGGGTATGAACCATGTAAAAGTTGGAACACAGTAGATATTACTCCAATATAAATAAATAATGAGTTCACAATAGTACCAAAAGTGGTGATTTATTTTCTTATACTAACAGAGCTTATGAGATTTTCTGTTGAGTTTTGTGTTGTGAAGTTTTCAAGTTTTGAGTAAGGATTTGATAGACTATGGAATAAGTAGTGGCAATAGCCTAAGCTTGGGGATGCCCAAGGCACCCCAAGGTAATATTCAACGATAACCAAGAGCCTAAGCTTGGGGATGCCCCGGAAGGTATCCCCTCTTTCGTCTTCGTCTATCGGTAACTTCACTTGAGGCTATATTTTTATTCACCACATGATATGTGTTTTGCTTGGAGCGTCTTGTATGATTTGATTCTTTCCTTTTTAGTTTGCCACAATCATCCTTGCTGTACACACCTTTTCAGAGAGACACACAAGAATCATGATTTATTGGAATACTCTATGTGCTTCACTTATATCTTTGGAGCTTGGCAATTTTGCTATAGTGCTTCACTTATATCTTTTTAGAGCAGGGCGGTGCTTTTATTTTATAGAAATTGTTGAAATCTCATGCTTCACTTATATTATTTTGAGAGTCTCTAAACAGCATGGTAATTTGCTTTGGTTATAAATTTAGTCCTAATATGATAGGCATCCAAGAGAGATATAATAAAAACTTTCATACAAAGTGCATTGAATACTATGAGAAGTTTGATTCCGTATGATTGTTTTGAGATATGAAGATGGTGATATTAGAGTCATGCTAGTGAGTAGTTGTGAATTTGAGAAATACTTGTGTTAAAGTTTGTGATTCCCGTAGCATGGACGTATGGTGAACCATTATGTGATGAAGTCGGAGCATGATTTATTTTTTGCTTGTCTTCCTTATGATTGGCGGTCGGGGACGAGCGATGGTCTTTTCCTACTGATCTATCCCCCTAGGAGCATGCGTGTAGTACTTTGTTTCGACAACTAATAGATTTTTGCAATAAGTATGTGAGTTCTTTATGACTAATGTTGAGTCCATGGATTATACGCACTCTCACCCTTCCACCATTGCTAGCCTCTCTAGTGTCGCGCAACTTTCACCGGTACCATAAACCCACCATATAACTACCCCAAAACAGCCACCATACCTAACTATTATGGCATTTCCATAGCCATTACGAGATATATTGCCATGCAACTTTCCACCGTTCCGTTTATTATGGCACATTCCATCATTGTCATATTGCTTTGCATGATCATGTAGTTGACATCGTATTTGTGGCAAAGCCACCGTTCATAATCCTTTCATGCATGTCACTCTTGATTCATTGCACATCCCGGTACACTGTCGGAGGCATTCATATAGAGTCATATTTTGTTCTAAGTATCGAGTTGTAATTCTTGAGTTGTAAGTAAATAAAAGTGTGATGATCTTCATTATAAGAGCATTGTCCCCATGTGAGGAAGGGATGATGGAGACTATGATTCCCCCGCAAGTCGGGATGAGACTCCGGACGAAAAAAAGAGGCCAAAAAAAATAGAGAAGCCCCAAAAAAAGAGAGAAAAGATAGAAGGGGCAATGCTACTATCCTTTTACCACATTTGTGCTTCAAAGTAGCACCATGATCTTCATGATAGAGAGTGAGGGAGTCCTGGATTAGGGGGTGTCCAGGTAGCTGGACTATACCTTCAGCCGGACTCCAGGACTATGAAGATACAAGATTGAAGACTTCGTCTCGTGTCCGGATGAGACTTTCCTTGGCGTGGAAGGAAATCTTGGCGATGCGGATATTCAGATCTCCTACCATTGTAACCGACTTTGTGTAACCCTAACCCTCTCTGGTGTCTATATAAACCGGAGGGTTTTAGTCCGTAGGACAACCCCAACATACAACAATCATACCGTAGGCTAGCTTCTAGGGTTTAGCCTCCTCGATCTCGTGGTAGATCTACTCTTGTACTACCCATATCATCAATATTAATCAAGCAGGACGTAGGGTTTTACCTCCATCAAGAGGGCCCGAACCTGGGTAAAACATTGTGTCCCTTGTCTCCTGTTACCATCCGCCTAGACGCACAGTTCGGGACCCCCTACCCGAGATCCGCCGGTTTTGACACCGACATTGGTGCTTTCATTGAGATTTCCTCTGTGTCGTCGCTTTTAGGCCCGATGGCTCCTTTGATCATCGACAACGATGCGGTCCAGGGTGAGACTTTTCTCCCCGGATAGATCTTCATCTTCGGCGGCTTCGCACTGCGGGCCAATTCGCTTGGCCACCTGGAGCAGATCGAAAGCTACGCCCCTGGCCATCAGGTCAGGTTTGGAAGTTTAAACTACACGACTGACATCCGCGGGGACCTGATCTTCGATGGATTCGAGCCACAGCCAAGCACGCCGCACTGTCTCGATGGGCATGATCTAGCTCTGCCGCTGAACAGTGTCCTGGAGGCCGCACGCGCATTGGTTCCGACCCTCAATTCGGAGCCTACTGCGCCGATCGAGGATGAGTGGTTGGACGCCGCCTCGGGGGCTGCGATCTCAAGGGCGATCGAGCCGAACACCAGCCCCGCGCTCCGCATGGCCCGTGACTCCGAGGGACCGGATTCCTCTCCGGACTCCGAGCCCTCCGCGCGCCTGCCAATCGAATCCGATTGGGTGCCGATCATGGAGTTCACCGCCGCAAACATCTTTCAGCACTCGCCCTTCGGCGACATCCTGAAGTCACTAAAGTCTCTCTCTTTATCAGGAGAGCCCTGGCCGGACTACAGTCAGCAAGGATGGGATACGGACGATGAAGAAATTCAAAACCCACCCACCACCCATTTAGTAGCCACCGTCGATAATTTAAACGACGTGCTCAACTTTGACTCCGAAGACATCGACGGCATGGACGACGATGCATGAGACGCATATGAGCCAACGCCTATAGGGCATTGGACAGCCACCTCATCTCATGATGTGTGCATGGTGGATACACCTAAAGGAAGCGACAACGAGGAACACGGGGATGGAACGAGGGATCGATCTCTCGAAAAACAATCAAAGCATCGGCGTAAACGCTGCTCCAAGCCCCACCTCGATACAGACCCAGCCATAGAGCAGGATGAGCCGGCAGACGACGAGCATGCCTTAGAGCAACCGTCCGAACAGGGCAACCCGGATAAAGAAACCGAACAACCCTCCCCCGGCAAAAATGGCATTCTGAATGACCTTACACCAGATAAGCCCACGGAGCAGAAGAACCTCCACAAAAGGCTCGTTGCAACCGCACGCAGCCTAAAAAAGCAGAAGCGGAAGCTAAAAACTGCGGAAGATGCACTCAGAATCAGATGGAGTAAAGTAATCAATACCGCAGACAAATACGGCGCTAGTCGCCACACTAAAAGCTATCCGAAGCGAAAGCTACTGCCCGAATTCGACGAAGAGGCCTTAGAACCCTCGCATTCAAAAAATAAGAAAGCCACCTGGTCGGATAGACGACCCCATGGCCAGCATAAAGTGGCAAGCGGCGCCGCACTTAAGCCGGCATGCGACCCACTTAAGGATTCACATCAAAAAGATGGCCTAGCCAGGTCCATTTATGGGCCAAGAAAGCAAGCTCTCGTAAGCAATGCAATAAAGCCAGTATCCGAATCCGGCACACCCAAATACAGGGGCGCCACACACCCCCTATGTTTCACCGATGAGGTCCTGGATTATGAATTTCTAGCGGGATTCAAACCCATAAACATAGAGGCATACGACGGAACAACAGACCCTGGAGTCTGGATCGAGGATTATATCCTCCACATACATATGGCTAGAGGAGATGACCTCCACGCCATCAAATACTTACCCCTCAAGCTTAAAGGGCCAGCCCGGCATTGGCTTAAAAGCCTTCCTGAAGACACAATTGGAAGTTGGGAAGAGCTCGAGGACGCTTTCCGAGCAAATTTTCAAGGGACCTATGTCCGCCCTCCGGATGCAGACGATCTCAACCACATAACACAATAGCCCGGAGAGTCAGCTCGGCAATTCTGGAATAGATTTCTTACTAAGAAGAATCAGATAGTCGACTGTCCGGACACCAAAGCCCTAGCAGCTTTTAGGCACAACGTTCGAGACGAATGGCTCGCCAGACACCTCGGCCAAGAAAAGCCAAGAACAATGGACGCATTGACAAGCCTCATGACCCGCTTTTGTGCAGGAGAGGACATCTGGTTGGCAAGATGTAGCACCAGCGACCCAAGTACATCCAAAACTAGGGATGGAAATGGAAAACCGCGACGCAACAAGGATCATTGCCGGACCAAGGAAAACAATCCGAAGAGCACGACAGTCAACGCCGGATTCAAAAGCTCACGGCAGAATCAGAAAAAGACGCCCCTCCAGGATAACAGAGATGATTTATCCAACCTAAATAAAATCTTGGACAGGATATGTCAAATACACAGTACTCCCGGGAAGCCTGCTAACCATACCCACAGAGATTGTTGGGTTTTCAAACAATCCGGCAGACTCAACGCCGAACGCAAGGGGCTCAACACACCAAGCGAAGACGATGATGAATCCCAAAAGCAGAGCACCAGGAAACAAAAGAATTTCCCACAAGAAGTAAAAAGAGTAAACTTACTTCACATTACAAAATGTGCGGCACCCATAAAGGTACGCGCTATACGGCCTATCCCAAAGGAGTCTCGCCACTGGTTGTCAAAACCAATCATATTCGATCATCTGGACTATTCTAGAAGTATCAGGAACGCAGGCTGGACTGCCTTGGTACTCGATCCAATAATTGACGGACTCCAGTTTACAAATGTCTTGATGGACGGCGGCAGTGGTCTAAACCTGATATATCAGGACACAATCGGCCACATGGGGATAGACCCAACCAGAATTCGCCACAGCAAAACCTCCTTTCAAGGGGTAACGCCAGGTCTGGACACCCATTGCATGGGTTTTCTCCGGCTCAAAGTTATATTTGGCTCTACCGATAACTTCCGCCGTGAAAAGCTAACTTTCCACATCGTCCCATTCTCAAGTCGCTATCAAGCACTGTTGGGACGCGAAGCTTTCGCCCGCTTTAACGCAATACCGCATTATGCATCTCTTATGCTTAAGATGCCCGGTCCACGAGGCATCATCTCTTTGAAGGGGAAGCATTGAGTGCGCCTCCCCCGAGCGGAGGATTGTGCGGCTGCTTTAACAGCCCCACAATAAAATGGCTTCACCAGCCAAAACATCTGAACAGGTCATTAAGACCACGGACATGGATAGACGAGTCCGGCACAAAAGTATCATTGATAAAGGCTTAGTGGCCATATACCCCTGCCCTAGGGGCTCCGCACATATAAAATAAGAGACAATAAAGCTCAATTTTACATACTTTACTTTATACTTTGTTTATTTAATATAACTTTTGTTCGGCACGACCTTTTTTCAACTTAGTTCCTCTCTTTTACAGATGAATATCGTGCTGCGCCCATCCAGGATACGGCACAACGGAGACACAGGCGCAGACGTGCAGCAGGGACCTGTTACAAGGATTCTTTTCAGATTAAGACCCTGCATAAACCTTTTTTACTGTCTCGTTTTGATACACATCCCCTGGTTCTCTGTAGTATAACCAAGGAGGAGGTTGGCGTCTTGGCATGTGGCCACGCCAGAATTTCTGCGCGTACCTGGACACTAGGGGCTTATACCTAAGAGCGTTGCCTCGCCCGCTCTCATAAAGACCGAATACCTTAGGGAGTGTTCGGCGTCACGAGTTTGGCCTTATATGCATCAGCTCCGAATCATGTCTTTGGTCAAATGTTGGGTTGCCCGGCTCCTGTGTTCGGCTGCCTTACGTTCCGCTCTATCGGCTAAGGCGGCACCAGGAGAACTACTGCGATTGTGCCCTGGTTCGGCCAGGCGAGCACCTCGGTAGAGAAAGCCGAAAACTTACTGTCATGATATAGCATGAGACTGGTCAGCCACTCGATGACTCTCCGGAATCTATAGGATTCCTCCGCATTAACAAAGGGCCGTTTCCCGGCCAGGCACACACGCGCCCCGAACTCGGGCGAGCGCAGTCGCCACCAGGGGCTATCTAAATAGTCCCACTGTCAAGCTCCTATGGCTAAGTGAAAGTGATAAAGCATTATAGTCTGATTGCCTAGTTCGCTGCGCTATCACCTCCTTTGTAGGACCAAGACGTTGGATCAAGTGTGAAAATGTGCCTTTTGCGAACACCCCCGCATTATCTGCGTGGGGGCTGAAGCCGACGACTGCCATCTTTCATATTCTATATATTTTAAACGGCCGCATAGGAGGTGTTACAATACTTGCAGGCACAAGTATAAAAAGTTCCTACAATTTATCAAACTAACGTTTTACAATTGCACATGCTATTCGAACATAGCATCCTTCGAGCACTGCGACTCTATTACATGAGCGCCTGGCAAAACTTCCTAAAAATAGTGCTCGGCAGGTACTCGGCTTCTGTCCGAATCTTGGGATGCAACAGCTATGGTCTCCATTTCCGCCCAGTATGTCTTGACACGGGCAAGAGCCATCCGCGCACCCTCTATGCATGCTGACCTCTTAATTGCATTAATACGTGACACCACACCAAGGAATTGCTGCACCAAGCTGAAATAACTCTTCGGCTCCGATTTCCCTGGCCACAAGTGACTCATGACACACTTCATGGCGAGTCTGGACAACCTATTCAGTTCGGCCCATTGAGCCAGACGATCGTCCACTGATAGTGGACACTCTGGATTGTGGAACTGCGACCAGAAAAGTTTTTCCACTTTGTGGTCTTCTTGATCTCGAAAGTCTTCGGTCGCATCAGCAGCACTCGCTGCCAAATCTAGATAGGTGTCCGCCACACTCCACATCCGGTCCAACGGAGCAAGCTTTGGATCACAAAACTTCCTCCGTAGCATAAAGGGCTTTCCAGCCGCAATATCTCCGGCCTGACGCAGCTCTCATCGCAGAGCGAGCGTCCTTGGCATCAGCAACGGCCTTCTCTAAGTCCGTCTATCTCGCCCGGTCTTCTTTCTCAAGAAGCTTGCAACGGTCAGCAGCGCTTTTTAGCTTCACGGCCATCTCGGCCATCTCTTTTTTGCTCCGGCAGTGAGCAGCCTGTTCGGCTCTCAGCTCTTCAAGGGCCTTCTCGGCAGCCGCATCACTTTTTCTGGCTTGTTCCTTCGCTCGGGCAAGTTCCGCCCGAAGACTCTCCACGACGGCCGCACCATCTGCGTCAAAGAACACACATCGTAAGATACTGGCATAAAGCTCCTCTTACCAGGTGCCGTCCGGGTAATTACATACCTTGAGCCTCATCCAGCCGCTTGTTGACGAGCGCAATGTCGGCATCTGCCACGTCAAGTTGCCGCTTTAGCTCGGCAAAATCATCAGTCCGGCTGGATTCCGGACACTTTGCCATCTACATTCAAAGGCGACATATTAGACCTGGGATTATGATCCTCTGCGCGCCGTCACTTCCGACAAAGCACAGAGTCTCAGGGGCTACTATCTACACAGGGCGCATCTTATTTATGCGCAACTGACAAAAGTGTACATTATCTAACATACCTCAAAACCCGTCAGTAAACTTCTGACGGCCTCGTGCAATCTGCTTTCCGTGGGCGAAATCCTTTCAATCACCGTGCCCATCAATGCACGGTGCTCCTCTGAGATAGAAGCTTGCCCCAGCAGATTTTTCAGCTCCTCCGGCCGAGCAACAGACGGTGCCGGACTTGTCCTATGGCCTCTTTCAAAGGCCGGACGCGGAGAACCTTGGGGGGGCACATAGCTATCTTCCGCCCCTGCCGAATTCGAAGAAACCCTCCACAACGATACCTCAGGGTCGCCCGCCTCGCTAGGTGGTGAGGCAGGGGGAGGCGTTCCGCTCTCCATCATCTCCGGAAGAAGGTCCCTCGAAGACGAGCTCTGCTGAGAAGGGTCGAGGTCTGAGCTACAAGGTAAACTTTCGGTTACATCTTCTCAGACATATAGCGAGGGTTTCCCTCATCTCTCAAAAAGAAAATCTTTCTCCACTTACGGCTCGCTGGAGGGCTGATCCCCTTGAGGGCATAATTCGGCCGAGGTACCCCCCGGCGTAGGACCCTCTGACAAGGATTTTCCCCCCCGCTTCGAGGCCATGGTCTCCGGGTCTTCAGAGGCGGTCCTTTTCTTCCCCGGAGGAGAGGAATTTTCGGTTCCTTCCCTCCGAACAACCTCCTTCGAGGAGGCCATAGTTCCCTTGTCCCCTCCCTCACTTTCCTTCAAAGGCACAATCTTCAACATCCTGACTAGGACGGAATCCGGCCTGGTCTCTGGGAGGGGAGCCGGACACCTTATCAGCTTTGCTTTCGCTATCCACTCCTATTTAAAGGGACAACTCTTTTAGGGGCAAGTTTATGACAAATATACGGATAACGAGTCCGGGCACAAGGCTACTTACTTGAGTATCCGGGCGATTGCAGCTCAGACCTGCGTCCTCGGTCAAATCCGGACACATTGCTTGTGATCCGAAGAACAGTTTATACATCTCCGTGGGCATCGCGCCCATAAAGTGCTGGAGAGCTCGCGGTCCCTCCGGATTAAACTCCCATAGATGAAGGGAGCGGCGTTTGCCGGGCAGTGTTCGACGGATCAGCATGACTTGCGTCACTTTGACCAGGCTGAGACCTCTTCCTAAGAGATCCCTGATGCGGCCCTGCAACAAAGGCACGTCCAGGGGTGGTCCCCAATCTAGGCCTTTATTGACCCACGACCCTAGCTGCTCTGGGGGACCCGAACGAAAGGCAGGCGGCGCCACCCACTTGGTGCCCCTAGGGACGGTGATATAGAACCACTCTCGTTTCCATAAGACGAGCTCCTCTTGAAAGGGGCCCTGAGGCCACGGAGCACCAGCATTCTTGCTTACGACAGCGCCTCCGCACTTTGCGTGCCGTCCCTTAATCATCTTCGGCTCTACCTTAAAGGTCTTGAGCCATAATCCGAAGTGAGGAGTAACACGGAGGAATGCTTCGCACACGACGATGAATGAGGAAACATGGAGGATGGACTCCGGAGCTAAGTCGCGGAATTCCAGCCCATAATAGAACATCATCCCCCTCATGAAGGGATCCATTGGGAAGCCTAAACCCTGAAGGAAGTGAGACACGAACACCACGCTCTCACCAGGCTGGGGAATGGAACGGCCTGCCCTTGAGCAGGCAACCTGTGTGAAATTTTGTCGGTCAAGAACTTGGCCTCTCTCAACTTTAGCACGTCCTCCTCCGGCATCCATCGGCCTCGAAGGTCGGAACCGGACATTGTCAAAGGTCCGAAGCGCCTGGAATCTGGAGCCTAGGGTGTTGGAACTCGAGGCGACGGGCGAACTTGTTTGAGATTGACAAGGAGTAAGGCCTTGGTCTCTTTATAAGAGGTTTAATACCAAGGGCCCTCCCCGTAACCGTTTGGGACTCACCTTTAATTTAGAAAACATGTTAACGGGCACGATTGGGTTACCCACGTCCGTATTGATGAGAATCCCGTAAATAAAGGGGACACGATCTCTGCTTTGACAAGACGTGCCAAGGAAACCGCCTCGCAAAATACGCGGAGGTGGGGAAGTAAAAACAATTCGAGTAAAGGACTTGGCCGTAGCATGATGTCACGCTACAAAATACGTCAGCAGATTAGATTTGTGTTATTGTCTCTATGGCAATATGTGGAAACTTATTTTGCAAAGCCGGACACTACCCTTAGTGTTTACAAACTTTTATGAAGAACTTGGAGGAGGAACCCGCCTTGAAATGCCGAAGACAATCTGCGCGCCGGACTCGTTGTCATCGAAGCCTGGTTCAGGGGCTACTGAGGGAGTCCTGGATTAGGGGGTGTCCGGGTAGCCGGACTATACCTTCAGCCGGACTCCAGGACTATGAAGATACAAGATTGTAGACTTCGTCCCGTGTCCGGATGGGACTTTCCTTGGCGTGGAAGGCAAGCTTGGCGATGCGGATATTCAGATCTACTACCATTGTAACTGACTTTGTGTAACCCTAACCCTCTCCGGTGTCTATATAAACCAGAGGGTTTTAGTCCGTAGGACAACCCCAACATACAACAATCATATCGTAGGCTAGCTTCTAGGGTTTAGCCTCATCGATCTCGTGGTAGATCTACTCTTGTACTACCCATATAATCAATATTAATCAAGCAGGATGTAGGGTTTTACCTCCATCAAGAGGGCCCGAACCTGGGTAAAACATTGTGTCCCTTGTCTCCTGTTACCATCCGCCTAGACGCACAGTTCGGGACCCCCTACCTGAGATCCACCGGTTTTGACACCGACAGAGAGTCTCCTATATTGTCACTTGCATATACTAGTGGGAATTTATATTATAGAACTTGGCTTGTGTATTCCAATGATGGGTTTCCTCAAATTGCCTAGGTCTTCGTGAGCAAGCAAGTTCGATGCACACCCACTTAGTTTCTTTTTTAGCTTCCATAAACTTATAGCTCTAGTGCATCCGTTGCATGGCAATCCCTACTCAGTCACATTGATATCTATTGATGGCATCTCCATAGTCCGTTGATACGCCTAGTTGATGTGAGAATATCTCCTTCTTTTTGTCTTCTCCACAACCATCGTCTATTCCACCTATAGTGCTATGTCCATGGCTCACGCTCATGTATTGCATGAAAGTTGAAAAAGTTTGAGAACATCAAAAGTATGAAACAATTGCTTGGCTTGTCATCGGGGTTGTGCATGATTCAAATATTTTGTGTGATGAAGATGGAGCATAGCCAGACTATATGATTTTGTAGGGATAAGCTTTCTTTAGCCATGTTATTTTGACAAGACATAATTGCCTTGTTAGTATGCTTGAAGCATTATTGTTTTATGTCAATATTAAAATTTTGTTTTGAATCGTACGAATCTGAACATTGATGCCACAATAAAGAAATTACATGGATAAATATGTTAGGTAGCATTCCGCATCAAAAATTCTGTTTTTATCATTTACCTACTCGAGGACGAGCAGGAATTAAGCTTTTTACCTACTCATGGATGAGCAGGAATTAAGCTTGGGGGTGCTTGATACGTCTCCAACGTATCTATAATTTTTTATTGTTCCATGCTATTTGCTACTTCTTGAGCTTGCGTTGGTTTTTCCCTTGAAGAGGAAAGGGTGATCCAGCAAAGTAGAGTAAGTATTTCCCTAAGTTTTGAGAACCAAGGCATCAATCCAGTACGAGACAACGCACAAGTCACCGAATACGTGCACAAACAAACACCAACTTGCACCCAACGCGATAAAGGGGTTGTCAATCCCTTCATGGTTATTTTCAAAGTGAGATATGATAGAGAGGGATAAACGACAAAGTAAATATTTTTGGTATTTTGGATTTATAGACCGGAAAGTAAAAGATTTCAAAGGAAGTAAATTGGAAACTAAAATTGTAGATCGAAAAGTTATATGATGGAAAATAGACCCGGGGGCCAGAGGTTTCACTAGAGGCTTCTCTCAAGATAAAAAAATATTATGGTGGGTGAACAAATTACTGTCGAGCAATTGATAGAAAAGCGCAAAGTTATGACGATTTGTAAGGCAATGATCATGAATATAGGCATCACGTCCGTATCAAGTAGACCGACTCCTGCCTGCATCTACTACTATTACTCCACACATCGACCAACTCCTGCCTGCATCTTGAGTATTAAGTTCATAAGAACAGAGTAACGATTTAAGTAAGATGACATGATGTAGCGGGATAAACTCAAGCAATATGATGAAAGCCCCATCTTGTTATCCTCGATGGCAACAATACAATACGTGCCGGTTCCCCTTCTGTCACTAGGATCAAGCACCGCGAGATTGAACCCAAAGCTAAGCACTTCTTCCATTGCAAGAAAAACCAATCTAGTTGGCCAAACCAAATCGATAGATCGAAGAGACTTGCAAAGATATCAAATCATGCATGTAAAAATTCAGATAAGATTCAAATAATATTCATAGATAAGCTAATCATAAATCCACAATTCATCGGATCTCGGCAAACACACCGCAAAAGGTATTACATCGAATAGATCTCCAAGAACATCAAGGAGAACATGGCATTGAGAATCAAAGAGAGAGAAGAAGCCATCTTGCTACTACCTATGGACCCATAGGTCTATGGTAAACTACTCATGCTTCATCGGAGAGGCAATGGTGTTGATGTAGAAGCCCTCCGTGATCAAATACCCCTCCGGCAGGACGCCTGAGAAGGCCGCTAGATGGGATCTGACATGTACAGAAGGTTGCGGCGGTGGAAAAGTGTTTTCATGGCTCTACCTATAGGTTTTGGAATATTTGAGAATATATAGGCGGAAGAAATAGGTCGATGGAGTCACAAAGGGCCCACAAGGGTGGGGGCACGCCCTCCGTCCTTGTGGGTGCCTCGTGGCTTCCCTGACGTGTACTCCAAGTCCTCTGCATGTCTTCTGGTCCAAGAAAAATCATCGCGAAAGTGTTATTCCGTTTGGACTCCGTCTGATATTCCTTTTCTACGAAACTCTAAAACAAGGAAAAAATAGGAACTGGCACTGGGCTCTAGGTTAATAGGTTAGTCCCAAAAATAATATAAAATAGCATAATAATGCATATAAAACATCCAAAACACATAATATAATAGCGTGGAACAATAAAAAAATTTAGATACGTTGGAGATGTATCACTATTATATGATCTATTTTGGATGTTTTATCTGCATTAATATGCTATTTTATATTATTTTTGGGACTAACCTATTAACCTAGAACCCAGTGCCACTTCATGTTTTTTCGTTGTTTTAGAGTTTCACTGAAAAGGAATACCAAATGGAGTCCAAACGGAATAAAACCTTCGCGATGATTTTTCTTGGAACAAAAGACAACCAGAAGACTTGGAGATGAAGTCGGAGGAGCCACGAGGCGGCCACAAGGATGGAGGGTGTGCCCAGGGGGGTAGGGTGCGCCCCCACCCTTGTGGGCCCCTCGTGACTCCACCGACCTATTTCTTTCACCTATATATACCTATATATCCTCAAACCAACCAGGAGAGCCATGAAAACACTTTTCCACCGCCGCAACCTTCTGTACCCATGAGATCCCATCTAGGGGCCTTTTTTCGGCGTCCTGCCCGAGGGGGATTCGATGAAGGAGGGCTTCTATATCAACACCATTGCCCTTCCAATGAAGCGTGAGTAGTTTACCACAGACCTACGGGTCCATAGCTAGTAGCTAGATGGCTTCTTCTCTCTCTCTTTTATTCTCAATACCATGTTCTCCTCGATGTTCTTGGAGATCCATTCGATGCAATACTTTTTTGCGGTGTGTTTGCTGAGATCCAATGAATTGTGGATTTATGATCAGCTTATCTATGAATATTATTTGAATCTCCTCTGAATTACTTTATGCATGATTTGATATCTTTGTAATTCTCTTTGAACTATCAGTTTGGTTTGGCCAACTAGATTGGTTTTTCTTGCAATGGAAGGGGAGCTTAGCTTTGGGTTCAATCTTGGGGTGTCCTTTCCCAGTGACAGTAGGGGCAGCAAGGCACGTATTGTATTGTTGCCATCGAGGATAAAAAGATGGGGTTTTCATCATATTGCTTGAGTTAATTCCTCTACATCATGTCATCTTGCATAATGCGTTACTCCGTTCTTTATGAACTTAATACTCTAGATGCATGCTGGATAGCGGTCGATGTGTGGAGTAATAGTAGTAGATGCAGAATCGTTTCGGTCTACTTGACACGGACGTGATACCTATATTCATGATCATTGCCTTAGATATTGTCATAACTTTGCGCTTTTCTATCAATTGCTCGGCAGTAATTTGTTCACCTTGCGTATTATTTACTATCTTGAGAGAAGCCTCTAGTGAAACCTATGGCCCCCGGGTCTATTTTCCTCCATATAAGTTTCCCATCTACAATATTAGTTTCTGGTCTACTCTTTTCCCAATCTTTTTCTTTCTGATATATAAACCATAAATGCCAAAAATATTTACTTTACCGTTTATCTATCTCTATCAGATCTCACTTTTGCAAGTAATAGTGAAGGGATTGACAACCCCTTTATCGCGTTGGGTGCAAGTTGTTTGATTGTTTGTGCAATTTTCTGGTGACTTGTGCATTGTCTCCTACTGAATTGATACCTTGGTTCTCAAAACTAAGGGAAATACTTACTCTACTTTGCTGCATCACCCTTTCCTTTTCAAGGGAAAACCAACGCAAGCTCAAGAAGTAGCAGTGTTCAAAAATATGTCATCAATCTGTGCAGAAAGGAGAATCTTGTTTGGATAGGAAAGAACAAAGTTATTCCATTAGAGCCTCAAGATATTGAATATCTACTCACTTTCCCAAAGGACCAAATAAGGGTACCATAACTCATTCCAAGTACATACTGTTGCTTACTACTTGTTGATATTTTGATTGATCCCTTGTGTATTAATAGTTCATGCCACAAGAATAGCAGGATGTCCAAAATGTGATTAGCATCAGAATATTATGGCACGACACATAGGGACGTGAGGCTGGGCTAGTATTTTGTCTGCAGAAGCCATTCATACTTGGCATAGAAAAACTAGAAGTGTTATCAACATTTACTTTGGAGTTATTCTCAAGGACTCATCGTAAAGAGGTGAAATGCTAGTCACTTATTTCGCATTAAGAAGTCAGTAATACACAACAAGTGTTCTCCAATCTTAGTTTTTTAATACTTTTGTGCATGATTTTGGACAATCGATGTTAGAGAAGAATGAGAAGATCAAATCATTAGTAGATGGGCTTGTTTTGAAGACGAAGCTAATATGACTATTACAAGATGTGGTATCAGTCCTTTTAAAATTGTTGCCTTGATGTTCATTTTTCTATGGAAAAGGCACCTTAAGATAATGAACCACCTTTTTGGTACTATGAAAATGTGGCCCATCCTCCCGAACGTGTATGGACAACCATTTCAAGATCTCTGTATGACATTCAACCTGAGTTTGTGGTTTCTAAGCATTAGTGTGCAGCAACAAGAAAAAAAAGGCTACATCCATAATTTGCCAGCTGAGAACGGATCCTCGGCCTCCAAAGGCCGTATTTGCATTCCGTCATTACAAGAAGCGGTTCCCTTCCTAGGAATCAAGAATGCAACTGAACTGCTTGCCAACAAATTTGGCAAGTGCAAAGCTGACAGAATGCACTGGTACGCGTCGGTGGTATACAAACGGTTTTTAAACCCTTTTCGCAACGACATTTGGAACTGTCACCAAGTGAGTGTGGGCGATAGGGGGTTCCTTCCCACAGGACCAAGAAACCGTCGGGGATAGGCTCTCCTGGGACTCGTGTGCGATCAGGCGAGGCATCGAAACCCAATCATTTCCGTTCATATGTACATCCCACACGGTGAATCCCAGAAAAACATTTCCGTTCGTATGTATGTCACACACAGTCAATCCAAGGAATACGTTTCCGTTCTTATGAACATCCCACACGGTTAATCCAGGGAAAACGTTTCCGATCGTATGTACATCCCACATAGTCAATCCAGGGAAATTGTTTCCGTTCGAATGTAAATCCCACACAGTCAATCCAGAGAAAACGTTTCCGTTCGTATGTACATCCCACACAATCAATCCATGGAAAACGTTTCCGTTCGTATGTACATCCCACATAGGTTTATTTATAGGCTCGTCTGTGATAGGTGTAACTATCACACACGCTCTGCCTTGGTTAACCGTTTGCTTTTATCAACTACATCACACATGATTTGATGAAGAAAACTGTGTGGCATTGGGCTATCCATCACAAGCGCTTTTACTGCTAGAACCGTTTGCAAAGTTCCAAGACAAATTTAGCAGGTTTATTAGTTTATAATTAATAATTCCAGTATTACGCAAATTCACATTTCATATCGAACAGTTGTTTGCCAATTTCATATCAGACACATAAATATATTTTAACATCACAGTACGATAGCTACCTGAAAACAGCACAGTACAACATATAGCTAGTTCAACTTCATAAGAACAATATTAGAACAATATATTCATTTCCCTAATTGAGATCATCCAGGCTCGTCTTATCCACCTCTGCTTTCAGTTCAGTAAGAACCTGTTTTGCACTGGCCAACTAGGAAAGTGCCTCCTCCTTCGCCAATACCATCTTAGCAAAGTCTGATTTAAAAAATCCGAGCTCATTCTCCACCTTCCTCTTTTTATCCCGCATCTTTAAATATTCTTCAGCGTTGACAACACTTTCTCTAAGCCTACTGATGAAGACATGTACCTAGGGTAGGGACACGGACCTGACCAAAGAGTCCTACTCTAGGACACCCCTAGGAGAAGTCACCTTTCAATCGACTTGAAGGTATCTCACTCGACGGGTTCAAGACACTCGACCAAGCAACTATCACTCGACCATGAAGCCAACCACTCGACCACCAGGAGACCTATAGTCACTCCGCAGGCAAACGATCAGCTGTTAAGTAGTCTTTATGGTTATTATAGCACTTTATTAGGGGCGTTACCAGTAACGCCCGACCTTAAATGTACCTTAAACCCTGCATTACTGAGGGCAGGAGGGAGCCGGCGAACTCTATATAAGCCACCCCCCTCCTCAGTATGGAGGGTTCGCACCCCTGTAATCCACACACGCATAATCCAGTCGACCACCTCCGGGCTCCGAGACGTAGGGCTATTACTTCCTCCGAGAAGGGCCTAAACTCGTAAACCTCGCGTGTAACAACTTCCCAATAGCTAAGATCTAGCCTCTCCATATTCACCCCCCTACATCACTGTCAGAGTTAGAACCACGACAGTTGGCGCCCACCGTGGGGCAGGAATCTTAGCGCTTAGTTGGAGAAGTTGTGATCTTTCCTGATCCCTTTGATCATGTTTTCTTGCGGAGTTTTGGTGGAGGACCGCGAGATCCGTCTCGGCGCGCTCACCTTCATCGTCGATGACTCCGCCTGGCTTCAGGAGGCACCACTCGACATCGACGCGCTCCCCGTCCGCGGTGCGACGCATTTCCGCGCATGCGTTCGTGGCGTCCTCCTGCGGCAACCGTCGACCCAATATGGGTCGGCCCCCGTATCGTCTCCCCGCCCTGTCTCCCACCAGTGCAAGCGCTCCGGTCGGTCAAGACTTCAGCGGTGGGTGAGGCACGCCGTGGCCCGCCAATCGGCAGCCCTACAAGTCGCGGCAATCGAGCCTGTCGAATCCCTCTACGGCCTGTTCGACCTGTCGACTGGCTCCATGTAGACCGCATCCGAGTGCGACAGCAGCGATCCAGCGGCTGAGGTTTTGGAGGTCGATGGAACACACAGTCCCCCCGGTTTCCCTCGCACTGATAGAGGCGCGGGTGGGGGCGATCCGTCGCATCCCCACGATGAGTATCTCCCCGAACCTCTCACGTCATTGCAGCGAGAGGAGCTTCGCCGCCGGAACATGGACGCGCTCCGCACTCCTATCGTCGGAGAGACCCCCGAGGCCCGGGCCTTGGAGGACGCGCGTTTGGCCAACTTGGCCGAGCGCACTCGACTGGAGAATCTCCAGTGAGCACTCGACGAGCAAGCGCGTCAGCGGGCTCGAGTCTAGTCGACACCAGCTCTTCCCGCCGACGCAGGTATATCGAACCCCAGTTCAGAATCTGGCCGCCACGGCCCGTATAGCAGAATCGATTCAGCCCTCCCAGTCGGAGGCTGCAGGGGCTTGTTACAGATCAGAGCATTGCTCCGGGCGGCGGGAAACCAGAATTCCGCTGTCTCTCAGTCGCGGAATAGGATCCACAGTCGGTCTGTCGCAACAGATACAGTCGAGTCAGCTCACAGCCCGAGATCGCCCCCGAGGCGTGAGGGACGTGGTGACCAGCATGATCGGTACAGGAGGAATGAGCAGTATGATCACCGATTCGACCGTGATGATCGACGTCGAGTGCCAACCCCTCCCCGGAGGAGTGGGTCATATGCGCCTCGACGGCAAGATGACAGACGCCCTCATAGTGTTGGGCAGAGGATTCCAGTCGACCCCAGGGACCCAGGCTTTGATGCGAGATCCATCCTCGTTCAAGGTTTGGTTGACAGGAACAGAGCTCATCGAGAAGGCCACAACAGAGATGCGCCTGCCAGCAGCAGAGTACGCGCTTCAGGGCCAGAGTGTTTCAGTCGAGCCATCAGAGCCGCAGTGATACCTCCCAATTTCAGGTTGGCGACTGGAATCGGCAAGTTCACCGGTGAATCTAAGCCTGACACCTGGCTCGAAGATTACCGAGTGGCTGTACAGATTGGCGGTGGCAATGACGAGGTGGCCATGAAGCATTTGCCTCTCATGTTAGAGGGCTCGGCCAGAGCATGGCTAAATCAGTTGGCACCCAACATCATTTACACTTGGGAGGACCTCTCCCGAGTGTTTATCACAACCTTTGAAGGAACATGCAAGCGACCTGCAGGCCTAAAAGAGTTGCGGTCTTGCGTGCAGAAGCCGAATGAAACTCTGATGGAATACATCCAGAGGTGGATCACGCTGCATCACTCGGTTGAGAACGTGCCGGACCATCAAGCAGTTTGTGCCTTCAAGGAAGGTGTTAAATACAGAGAGTTGAATCTGAAGTTCGGTCGAACTGGAGAGATGTCTCTGAATCGGATGATGGAGATTGCCACCAAGTATGCTAACAGAGAAGATGAAGATCGACTCCGGAGTGGCAAGTAGAAAGCAGTCGCCCAGGAAACTGGAGGCAATTCCAGTCGGAAGCAGAAGCGGAAGGCCGAGCCAGCCGCTCCTGGGGAGGCCCTGGCCATAGCCCAGGGAAACTTCAAGGGAAAACCCAAGGGCACCTGGAAGCCCAAAAAAGTCAAGGATCAACACGGAAATGATGTTTTGGATCTACCATGTCACATCCACACCAAGAAGGATGAAGAGGGTAATTTTATTTACCCAAAGCATACCACTCGATAGTGCCGGCTCCTGATCCAGAAGTTCCAAGGAAAGTAGTCCAAGGATAAGGAAAAAGAGTTGGACAGAGTCGAGGACAAGGAAGACAGTGACGATGGATACCCCCAAGTCAATTCCACCCTAATGATTTTTGCCGATGTCGAAAGCAAAAGTCGACTGAAAGTCATTAACCGAGAGGTGAACATGGTTGCCCCGACAACACCCAGTTACCTGAAGTGGTCTCAGACTGCCATCACATTCGACCAGTCTGATCACCCGACGCACATCGCCACCCCTGGGAGGCAAGCTTTGGTGGTCGACCCAATTGTTGAAGGCACTCGACTGACTAAAGTCCTGATGGATGGTGGCAGTGGCCTGAACATACTGTATGCTGAAACATTGAAAGGAATGGGCATTCCAATGTCCAGACTCAGCACCAGTAACATGAGTTTCCACGGAGTCATCCCTGGGAAGAAAGCCCAATCACTCGGCCAGATCTCTCTTGATGTGGTTTTCGGTGATTCAAAGAATTACCGCAAGGAAAAGTTGACATTCGAGGTTGTGGACTTCCAAAGTGCTTATCACGCCATTTTGGGCAGGCCAGCTTACGCACGCTTCATGGCCCGACCATGTTACGTGTATCTCAAACTGAAGATGCCTGGCCCCAAAGGTGCGATCACTGTTACGGGCAATCGGAAGAAGGCGGAAGAATGCTTTCAGAAGGGCTCAAAGATTGCAGATGCTCAGATGGCAGTGGTCGAGCTGCAAGAGTACCAAAAGACTACCGATCCAAGCGAGTTGCTACGAGCCAAGAAGCCTGCTTCAGAATCAGCTTTTCAGTCGTCCGGTGAAACAAAGACAGTCCACATTCACCCGACCGACCTCGATGCTGCCCCGACTCATATCTCAACGACGCTTGAATCCAAATAGGAAAAAGCGCTCATCCAGCTCCTCCGTGAGAACTGGGACATCTTCGCATGGAAACCCTCTGACATGCCTGGAGTTCCCAGGGGGCTGGCTGAGCACCGTCTACGGGTCGACCCAAAATTCAAGCCTGTGAAGGAACACCTTCGACGGTCCGCCGTCCAGAAGAAGCAAGCCATTGGCGAGGAGGTGGCTCGGCTCTTAGCAGCGGAGTTTATCCGAGAGATTTACCACTCCGAGTGGCTCGCCAATGTAGTCATGGTCCCCAAGAAAGACAAGTCACTTCACATGTGCATAGATTTCAAACATATCAATCGGGCCTGCCCAAAAGATCATTTTCCTCTCCCTCGCATCGACCAAATAGTCGACTCGACTGCGGGGTGTGAGAGATTGTCTTTTCTAGATGCTTATTCCGGGTACCATCAGATCCGTCTGTATGGACCCAACGAAATCAAAACAACTTTCATCACCCCATTCGGATGCTTCTGTTATGTCACCATGCCATTCGGCCTCAAGAACGCCGGAGCCACGTTCATGAGAATGATTCAGAAGTGTTTACTCACTCAAATCAGTCGGAATGTGGAGGCATACATGGATGATATTGTGGTCAAGTCACGGAAAGGTTCCGACCTGCGGGCTGACCTCGCTGAAACCTTTGCCAACCTCAGGAGGTATGATATCAAGCTCAATCCATCAAAGTGCACGTTCGGAGTTCCAGGTGGAAAGTTACTCGGTTTTCTCGTTTCCGAACGGGGGATCGATGCCAATCCTGAAAAAGTTGGCACCATACTCCGGATGAAGCGTCCTGTACGCGTGCATGATGTCCAAAAGCTTACAGGCTGCTTGGCCGCTCTAAGTCGATTCATATCTCGTCTCGGTGAAAAGGCGCTGCCTCTTTACCGACTGATGAAGAAGTCTGACAAGTTCGAGTGGACTCCAGAAGCTGACGCAGCATTTGCAGAGCTCAAAGCTCTGTTCTCCACCCAGCCGGTGCTTGCTGCCCCAATCAGCAAAGAGCCTCTACTGCTTTACATTGCAGCCACAGGACAAGTTGTCAGCACAGTACTTACGGTCGAGCGGGAAGAAGAAGGAAAGGCCTTCAGAGTTCAGCGCCTAGTCTATTATCTGTCCAAAGTTTTGACCCCTTCAAAACAAAGATACCCTCACTACCAGAAGCTTGTATATGGGATTTACATGACCACGAAGAAGGTTGCACATTACTTCTCTGACCACTCCATTACAGTCGACAGCGACGCCCCACTGTCAGAGATTCTGCATAACAGAGATGCAACTGGTCGAGTGGCCAAGTGGGCGATTGAACTCCTTCCCTTAGATATCAGGTTTGAAGCAAAGAAGGCTATCAAGTCCCAAGCAATCGCAGATTTCATCGCCGAGTGGATTGAACAGCAACTTCCGACTCAAGTTCACTCGGAGCACTGGACCATGTTCTTCGACGGATCTAAGATGCTGAATGGTTCCAGTGCTGGGGTAGTTCTAGTCTCCCCCTGAGGAGATAAGCTCAGATATGTTCTCCAGATCCACTTTGATTCCTCCAACAATGAAGCAGAGTATGAAGCACTTTTGTATGGGTTGCGCATGGCCATTTCACTCGGTGTCCGTCGCCTCATGGTCTATGGCGACTCAGATTTGGTGGTTAATCAGGTGATGAAGGAGTGGGACGTCAGAAGTCCAGCTATGACTGGTTATTGCAATGTAGTGAGAAAGCTAGAAAAGAAATTCGAGGGGTTAGAGCTTCATCACATCCCCCGACTGAAAAACCAAGCAGCTGATGACCTGGCAAAGATAGGCTCCAAGAGAGAAGCCATTCCCTGCAATGTGTTTTTGGAGCATATCCGCTCGCCGTCAGTCCAGGAAGATCCTTTCACAGAAGAAGCCCCACAACCAAAAAGTGCCACAGATCCGACTGAAGTCGAAGTTCCTGCTGTGGTCGACCTAATCATGGAAGTCTTGGCAATCACTCCCGACTGGACGATACCGTACATCGCGTATATCCTAAGGAAAGAGCTCCCAGAAGACGAGGAAGAGGCTCGACAGATCGTCCGCCGATCTAAGGCCTTCACAGTCATAAAGGGACAGTTGTATAGAGAAAGCGCGACTGGAATCGGTCAGAAGTGCATAACACCAGAAGAAGGTCGGATAATCCTTGATGATATCCACTCGGGAACCTGTGGCCACCATGCATCCTCTCGGACCATTGTAGCTAAAGCATACCGAGCAGGATTTTTCTGGCCTAGAGCAAATGAGATGGCAAAAGGGATAGTCGACAAGTATGGAGGCTGCCAGTTCTACTCCAACATGTCACACAAGCTTGCATCAGCCCTCAAGACCATTCCTCTTGTCTGGCCATTTGTTGTCTGGGGACTGGACATGGTTGGTCCACTGAGAACAGGCAGGAGCGGATTCACGCATGTGCTTGTGGCAGTCGACAAGTTCACCAAATGGATTGAAGCCAAGCCTATCAAGAACCTCGATGCTGGCACTGCTATTAGTTTCGTCAAAGGACTAACATTCAGATATGGAGTCCCTCATAGCATCATCACTGACAATGGGTCAAACTTCGATTCGGACCAGTTCAGAGCTTTTTGCGCCTCTCAAGGCACACGAGTCGACTACGCGTCGGTCGCGCATCCTCAGTCGAATGGACAAGCTGAAAGAGCAAATGGTTTGATTCTCAAAGGACTGAAACCTCGGCTGATGCGTGATCTCAAGCACGCGGCAGGTGCTTGGGTCGACGAGCTTCCGCCAGTTCTGTGGGGATTGAGGACCACCCCTAACCGGTCGACTGGAAGAACTCCATTCTTTCTGGTTTATGGAGCCGAAGCGGTTCTGCCAAGTGATCTTCTTCACAACGCGCCCCGAGTCAAGCTTTACACCGAAGATGAAGCAGAACAGGCCCGGCAAGATACAGTCGACCTCCTAGAAGAAGAGAGGGAGATGGCCATGATCAGATCGACCATTTATCAGCAAGACTTGCGTCGATTCCACGCCCGGAATGTGAAGAGTCGAGCCTTCCAAGAAGGAGATTTGGTCCTCCGAGTGGATCAACAGAAACCACACAAGCTTGCTCCCACTTGGGAAGGCCCCTTCATCATCACCAGAGTCCTCCACAATGGAGCGTATCACCTCTTCAATGTTGATCGCCAGATCGACGAGCCTCGAGCTTGGAATGCGGAACTACTCCGCCCCTTTTAAACTTGAGCTCTCCCTTGGACGAGATGTAATAAGAAAAATTCCTGCAGTTTGTTTTTATCAAAGGCAAGAGTGTTCCATTAATTGTTGTCACTTTTGTTTACATATGAAATCCCCCAGTGGGTGACTTAGCTGCGAATCCGTTTCACCTAAGTTTGAAAAAATCCTACCGAGTGGAGAGCGATCCTCCCACTCGGGGGCTTAGCTGCAGCCCAGTGCTTGCCTAAGAGTTTGAAAAAAATCCTACCGAGTGGAGAGCGATCCTCCCACTCGGGGGCTTAGCTGCAGTCCATCACTCACCTAAGTTCTCTCATTCAGAGACTTAGCTGCAGTCCGGCACTCGCCTAAGTTTGAATAAATCCTACCGAGTGGAGAGCGATCCTCCCACTCGGGGGCTTAGCTGCAGTCCAGCACTCGCTTAAGTTCTCCCGTTTAGAGACTTAGCTGCAGTCCGGCACTCGCCTAAGTTTGAAAAAATCCTACCGAGTGG
>NC_041384.1:678559548-678634378 GCF_002162155.2 Triticum dicoccoides | reverse complement strand
CTTCTCTCCTTTAGAGACTTAGCTGCAGTCCGGCACTCGCCTAAGTTTGAAAAAATCCTACCGAGTGGAGAACTATCCTCCCACTCGGGGGCTTAGCTGCAGTCCAGCACTCGCCTAAGTTCTCTCGTTTAGAGACTTAGCTGCAGTCCGGCACTCGCCTAAGTTTGAAAAAATCCTACCGAGTGGAGAGTGATCCTCCCACTCGGGGGCTTAGCTGCAGCCCAGTGCTCGCCTAAGTGTTTAAAAAATCCCACCGAGTGGAGAGCAAACCTCCCACTCGGGGGCTTAGCTGCAGCCCAGTGCTCGCCTAAGTACAAGACTCGACCCAATCCGCGAGTCGACTGCTAACTCCCCCTTCAGAATTGCGCCGCAAATACAAGGTCATTCCGAGTGAAGATCAAGTCCCACTCGACGGATCAAACCATAAAGATGCCCAACGAGAAATCAATTTCGGATAAAGCCTAAAAGGTCCCAGACCTCAAAGTACTCGAGCCCGAGGCTCGGCAGAGTTTAACTGTTACAAGCCCACTCGGCATCCCGAGGCAAATTTAAGGCAGAGTTTAACGGATTACAAAATACACTCGGCATTCTGAGGCAAGTTTTTTCATTCCTCAGGAGGAGGAGGACTGGCGGGGGCGACAAACTCATCCAGGTCGATCCTGTCTGCGATACGGGTAGCACCAGCAATAAATGTTTCCATGAAGTCCTGGAAGTTGTGCTTCCTCGTGTTGGCGACTTGGATGGCGGCCAACTTCTCCTCCCGCACCTCCTTGCAATGAACGCGGACCAGAGACAGTGCCACGTCAGCGCCACACCGAGCTGAAGACTTCTTCCACTCCTGCACTCGGTCAGGGATTCCGTTGAGTCGAGTCATCAGAGACTCGAGATCATTCTGGAGCGTAGACTCGGGCCAAAGCGTCGGGTCGATCCGCGCCATGGCAACCTTCAGTCGAGCCAAGTAATCCACGACGCCGTCAACACGAGACTCCAGACGGAGCACGTTCATTGCAGCCTCGTCCTTCACAAGAGAGTTAACAGGGTCCAAGCTTGGCTCCACTCGACTGGTCTCCTCTTCAAAATTCTGGCAAAGCTCTGCATACAAGATTCAAGGATAAGACAATTTCCATAGACTGAGTCGACACAAAAACCAGTCGGGACTGAATGCGCACCTTCAAGCTTAAGGTACAACTTCTTGGCGAGGCTCCCCAAGTAGCTCTCCAGGTCGTTTCTCCCGCGAGCGATGCCTTCCAGCTTCTCGCTTAGGGTGAGGTTCTCCTTCTTCCAACGTGAACACTCCCTGTTAGCTTCATTCAGAGCGGTCTTGAGCTTGGCATTCTCTTGTTCTAAGTGGTCGACCGAAGCCAGCTTCTGTGCGGCCAGAGCGGTCTTGTCATCAGCCTCCTTACGGGCAGCAGCCAAGTCCTGATCCTTCTTCGCCAGAGCTTCTTTCAGTTTTTCTGCAAAAAATGATGATTGAGTCGGAGAAAGCGAAAAGATACTCAAGCCTAAAAACTAACCAGTCGACAAAGGCGTCTTACCTGCGGCGCCGTCTCTGACCGTCTGCAGCTCTGTCCTGGCCAGCTCCAGATCAAGGTTCATTTGAATTTGCTGCTTCTCCAAGTCAGCCAAGCGGGTTCCAAGATCACAAGATCTCTGAAGTCAAAGGGGGAGAAGTTACAATTTTAGTA
Organism: Triticum dicoccoides; assembly: GCF_002162155.2. NCBI lineage: Eukaryota > Viridiplantae > Streptophyta > Magnoliopsida > Poales > Poaceae > Triticum > Triticum dicoccoides. The sequence continues at coordinate 678,632,690 of NC_041384.1, read as the reverse complement.
AAAAAAGGAAAAAGGCAACAAAGGCAATAAATACTAAGACTACGGTCGACCGCCAGCAGTCCACCATAGTCTCGGGGACTACACCCAGTGGGTGCACTTAGCGTGCCCCCACCGGTTCCTATCCCACCCGACCGACCCCTGAAGTCGAGTCCAAGACAAGTTGCTTCCGAGCAGCTAAGAGACAATAATGGAGCTTCTAAGACTACAGCCGAAGCGAAACATTCGACAGTAGCCTCGGAGACTACACCCAGTGGGTGCACTCAGCGTGCCCCCACAGTAAAAGAGAGAGAGAGAGAAAGACGTCGAGTTCCCGCAGTCGACAGGATACCGTTCCACTCGGCATGACCCGATCAGGCAGATCGAAGAAACTCAACTACAATGACTCAATTTAAAGACTATAGTCGACTGCCAGCAGTCCACCGTAGTCTCAGGGACTACACCCAGTGGGTGCACTTAGCGTGCCCCCACTCGCCCAAGAATTGGCAAACACACCCACTGGGTGTACAAACTTAAAGATCTTCGGAAAAGAGATTCTTCAAAGGACATATTGAAACAGACCAAGTGTTGAAGTCGACTGACCTGGACATTGCTCTGAAGAGCCGAGCTTGCGTCATAAGCTGCCTGGCAAGCCTCCCGAGCCACTTTCACCTGTTCCATCATGATTCCAGCCTGGCGTACAGCCTCCTTCGCAGCAGCCGCTTGGTCCTCAGGGACGGGGTACGCAGCAAAAAGCGAAGACGGATCCGCAGTCGACGCTGAAGGCCGCACACTCGTCAGAGGAATGGCGAAAGTCACGGAAGCCCGAGTGGGTTCGCCATCGTCCCGAACTACGGCCTCAAGCGCCGGAGTGGATTGCGGAGTCTTGCCAGCCAACGCCTTCTTCTTCCTCTTCACCCTCAGTAGTTCGTTGTCATCATCGTCCGGGAGGTCAATAACATGAGGAGGAGTTGCAAGGAAAACATTCAATCGACCAGAGTCGCAATAAAGTTTTAGTCGACTTGAAAGCAGGACGTCAGTGATCATACCAGGGTTGGAGGTGACAGCGTCCTCCATCTCTTGGTCGTCGTTCCTAGCAGAGACCTCAGAAGTTGCGCCACTTCAAATCTCAAAAGTTAGTCAGTTGGCCCAGTGAATCGACCAAGGATCCGTCCACAGTCGACAAAGGAAAGCAAGTGTTATTGTTACCCGGAAATGGTGGGAACAGCTATCTTCATCTTGGGCAAGGCCTTGGGCGGCTTGGATGGCGTCGCTCGCGGGTGTTTGGGAGCCTTCCCGGTCGGCGGAGGAGAAGAAGTCCGAGGGCGTTTCGATGACTGCCCAACAGGAGCAGTCGCCTTGCCACGTTCCTGCGCTGTATCATGGGTGAGCTTGGATCGTCCCTCCGGGCGGGAGGGTTCAGCCTCCTCCTCCTCTTCGCTGGAGAAGATGTCGTCGCCTTCCTCTCCCTCACCATCGGACTCCCACTCACCCTGGTCGTCCCCGCTCTCGCCTCCGCTCCCCTCACCTTCCTCAGTCGACCCTTGTGCCCCGTTGGGCGTCGAGTACATCTCAGTGGTCGCCTGGAAAACAACAGACAGGACGAAAGTCAATCGACTTACCCAAAGAAGACCAATACAGAAGGCCAGATATCCGACACAAAGACATACCTGATCCACTTCATATGAGTTGTCGAGTGGAATTACCCTTCTGGCTCCTCGGGGGTTGTCTTTGTTCCCTGTGATGCTTGACAACCACCCCTCCAGCATCTCGTCGGTGGCCTCCTCCGGGTGGATCCGAGTGGTGTCATCAAGGCCAGAATACAGCCACATCGGATGGTCTCGCGCCTGGAGCAGTTGGATGCGCCTCTGGAGAAAGATCTCTAACAGGTCCATCCCAGTCACCCCTCACGGATAAGCTCAACCACTCGACCCGCTAATACCTTGACTTGGGCCCTTTCCTCCGGTGTGACTTTCAGAGAGACAGGCTTCTCGGCTCGGTCGAGGGAAAAAGGAGGAAGACCAGTCGACTGTCCGGGGGTCGCCTGGTCCTGGCAATAGAACCAGGTCGACTGCCAGCCGCAGACCGACTCCGGGAAGGTGATAGAGGGGAAACAGCTCTTCCCCCTCGTCTGGATCGCCAGGCCCCCGCACAGCTGGATCACTTGCGTCTTCTCATCACTCGACTTGGCCTTTTTAACCGACTGAGAGCGGCAAGTAAAAATATGCTTGAAAAGCCCCCAATGCGGACGACAACCCAGGAAGGCCTCGCACATGGAAATGAACGCGGCAAGATAGACTATGGAGTTGGGGGTAAAGTGATGGAGCTGCGCTCCGAAGAAATTCAAGAAACTCCGAAAGAAAGGATGGGGCGGCAGAGAAAGCCCTCGGTCGATGTGGGTGGATAGGAGCACGCACTCACCGTCACGGGGTTGAGGTTCGATCTCTCCCTCCGGAAGACGCGCAACTTCGTGGGGAATGGCTCCCCCCTCGACCATGTCGTCAAGATCCTCTTGCCAGAGCACCGATGGCATCCAGTCGCCCTGGATCCAACCTTTGGGCAGAGCGGTCCTGGAGGAGGATCCGCCCCGAGTAGATCTCTTCCCTTTCCCCGCCGCCGCCGCCTTCTTCGCGCGCTCCAAAGAGGTGGTCTTGCCCTTCACCATCGTCGCCGGAGAGATCTCGCACGGGCTCGCGGCGCTAGGGTGAGAGCGGAGGTAGCGGAAGGACTGGCAAAAGGAGAGAGGAAGAAGGAAGGAGAAGAGAGCGCACGGCTTGGAAACCCCGAGCCGGCAACTTATAAGGGGCCGCTCCCGAGTGGCTGACTGGTAGGCCCAAGCTATCCAGTCAAATCCCGCAACAGACGCGCGCAGTACGTGGCGAAAAAGGCGACGCAGAGATCGAGGAACTTCCGCTTTATCGCTTCCGATTACTGCGGCTGCTCCCGTCCCGCGCGCTTCCCAAAATCCGAATCCCGCGACATCCGTGGGCCGTAGAACAACTTGCTAAAAATAGAAGACCCAGATCGTGCCGGCGCTCGGTATGTCACAAACGAAGAAATTCACTCGACGAAAGGCCTGGAATGGATCAAGGCGACTGAAAAAGGTTGGCAACGTCATCCGTGACGATTGACCCGAAACGAGGTGCTCACATAGCCCGAAGAACCAGTCTGAAAGATCTCCAACTCTTTCCCCACTCTAACCTCGATCCATTCGGGGGCTAATGATGAAGACATGTACCTAGGGTAGGGACACGGACCTGACCAAAGAGTCCTACTCTAGGACACCCCTAGGAGAAGTCACCTTTCAATCGACTTGAAGGTATCTCACTCTACGGGTTCAAGACACTCGACCAAGCAACTATCACTCGACCATGAAGCCAACCACTCGACCACCAGGAGACCTATAGTCACTCCGCAGGCAAACGGTCAGCTGTTAACTAGTCTTTATGGTCATTATAGCACTTTATTAGGGGCGTTACCAGTAACGCCCGACCTTAAATGTACCTTAAACCCTGCATTACTGAGGGCAGGAGGGAGCCGGGGAACTCTATATAAGCCACCCCCCTCCTCAGTATGGAGGGTTCGCACCCCTGTAATCCATACACGCATAATCCAGTCGACCGCCTCCGGGCTCCGAGACGTAGGGCTATTACTTCCTCCGAGAAGGGCCTGAACTCGTAAACCTCGCGTGTAACAACTTCCCAATAGCTAAGATCTAGCCTCTCCATATTCACCCCCCTACATCACTGTCAGAGTTAGAACCACGACACCTACCTCTGTTCTCTTCCTCATACATGCTCCAGAGCTTTGCTAGGCACATCTTCAAAGACCGCGGCCTCTCTTGATCAACCCACTCCAAGTAAGAACACTTCCGTTCATCCTATAATATTTAAAACTAGATCAGTAACAATTGTAGGGGAAATGGGTTTATAGCAACATAGAAAATCACCAATGCTTATTTCGAAAAACTGAAGAAACATGTTAATTATGACATATCTTCTCAAAAAGATCAATGTGCAAATGAATTAATTGCTACTGAGACAACAACCAAATTCCAAAACATCAGAAGCTATAATTAACTCAAAAATGCTACAAGTTCTGACTCATGTACAATAAATAACAAATTGAACAATTTATGAGGAAGGTAAATATAACTGCAACAGCATAGCGATAGTGTTTGGATGACATCAAATTGATACTAACAGGTGTGTACATGCACAAATTTAGTAACATAGAACTAATAGCACTAAGGCCGTCTATGCCAAAACTGGTGTAAAGACAACTATTGCTACATCTCGCACCGGTGCCCTGCACTGGCAAGCCGATGGAGCGGAAAAAAATCACGGACTCGGACTCCGGAGCACCTAGTTGCTCCGATGCCCAGTTCCTTCGTGCAATAAAGATATAGTATTTTAATGCTTGGCTGCTCGGATGTGTGGACCAAAGTTGGCTGCACAAACTGGTGAAGCGGTGCCAAATAATTTTCTAATGGCACCCCTGATGAGATGGAAACAATTTTAGATACTAGGTACAAACTGTGACACTGTTTAGGATGCGTTTGGTTGAAGGTGTGGTATGAATGGGTTGGGATTGTGATAGTGTCTGAATCACATCTAACGAATGATTTGTAACAATGAAAGAGGGTCTAACCTTCTCTGCACATGCCAGAAACTTCTTCCCATTGTCCACAGATTCAAACACAACTAGCTTCACGCATGGAGATTGATGGTGACAACGAGCAGATAGATCTTTAGCCACCCTGCTCCATTCATTGCCACTGATGGTCCTAGGGAGCTACAAGAGGAAGAAATGACTCAAATCGACCGCATGTTAAAAATCCTTCATTCCAAGTCATAGCCCGAGAGAGAGAAGAGAGGCATACCCGGGTGGTGAAGGAGTCGTCATCGAAGGAGGAACCGCTGGAGAGGTCTTTGAAGATGATCATGGAAACCCCGGCGATAGGATGCGAGATGGCGAGAGCGAGGAAGCAAGCGAGGAAGCGGCTATAACTTAGGAAGGAAGGAAGGAGGAAACAGGGGAAATGTGACTTGTGGTCGGGGAGAAAAGGGGGTTGGGAAGGGGGGTAGATATTTCAGCGGTAGGCCAAAAATTTTGAAATGTGGAGGGAAACTTTGCGCAGGGTGCCGCCGGACACCATTCACTTTGAACGATTGTGTGCACCGCAAATGATTCTTTGGCTTTACGCGCATGGGATGAGCCTGATAATTCAAATTTTGGTGAAAATTTCCCCGGGTATGTCATTGCATAATTTAACATCGCTTGCTAATTTGGGCACACAAAAGAGCGTACAGTAGACATACCACACTTACTGAATCGAGCAATTTTAGTAATTAAAATAGATCCAGTTGACCTAAACATTGATCTAACAAAAGACCAGCATTAAAAACAAAGCCTAAGTATACATAATTTTAACAAATCCGCCGCCGCGCCGGCCTATGCATCATCGGTGTGAGATGACACATCTATGATTTGTCCTGGCGACATGGCGCTTTTGGTGGACTCCGCGTCCCCCCTGCTGAAGTCGACCGCACCGTCGTCCTCGTCCTCGGCGCCGCCGTCGAGGTTTTAGTACTCTTAGTAGTGGCTGCGCCAGAGCTCGCGTTGGTACTCCACCGCCGATTCCTCGACGGACAGGCTCTTCTCTACCTCGACCTCAACCACACGCAACTCCTCCTCCCTGCATCTCCAGCTCCCGCTCGGCTACCTCATGAGGAAGCAGGTGCTCCATGGCCACTGCCGCCTTTTCGGACGTGGGTTGCATGCTGGATTCCGAGATGGCCTGGAATATCTTGGCGTGGATGGCCTCGACCCAGGCCAGGGCAACATCGGCGACACAGACGGTAGCTCGAGCGCTCTCGGCGTTTGCAGCCAGACGCAAATCTCGGCGAAAGCGGCGGCGCTTGGGGGGGGGGCATCGTACGGGCCTTCACGAAGCGTTTCCATGGCGTCATCTTTGCAAGAAGGGGGTGCAGGAATGGGGATCGAGATTTGGGGATTCGGGGGTTGCCGGCACTGGAGCAGACGAGCCGGCAAAGCTTAAGGAGGAAGACTTAAGTAGACCCAAAAAATTTCATCGCAAACGGTTCCTACAAAACAACTGTGTGTGATGTTGTAGATATTTTTTATTAGCCGTGAAAGACGAATTTGGAGTAAAGTGGCAACAGATGGTGTTTTAAATGTACGAGAAAATTTGTAGTACTAATACAACTATCATGTCAAATTTTGGAAAATTTCAGGGGTCATTTGACCTTTTAAGACATTTAAGTGATTTTCTAGCCATCTAATGACCGTAATTGAAATTTGAACTACATGTACATGCAACAGCTAACCATAACAGTTTGAAAAGTCATATTTTGTGTACTTGTGTGCGATTTAATTCCATGTGCAGTAAATTGGAAGGAATTTTCAAACATATTGGTCTAACGGCTATGACACAGTTAAGCATGGAGTGCCATGGCATTTAAATTCCAAAAAATTAAAAAAAGATCAAAAACACATGAAATCTTGGTTGATGTAATGTCATGCCACCAAGATGATGTGGTAATTTTTTTGGAATCTTTGATGAAAGTTTGGACACACACCCCTCATGAACGAAAGCAACTCACTAGAACGCTCGTGGTTCCGAGAGGAAACAATGCATGTTTGATGACGAACGGGAGATAGCTTCCTCTTACGGCCTTCAAATTTTTTCGACATGTAACGTGCACTAATACAACTGTCATGTCAAATTTTGGAAAATTTCAGGGGTCATTTGACCTTTTGAAGACATTTAAGTGATTTTCTAGCCATTTAATGACCGTAATTTAAATTAGAACTAGATGTACATGCAACGGCTAAGCATAACGGTTTGAAAAATCATATTTGTGCACTTGTGTGCGATTTAATTCCATGTGTAGTAAATTAGAAGGAACTTTCGAACATATTGACCTAACGGCTATGACACAATTAAGCATGGAGTGCCATGGCATTTAAATTCCAAAAAATTAAAAAAAAGATCAGAAACACATGAAACCTTGGTTGATGTAATGTCATGCCACCAAGATGATGTGGTAAAAAGTTTGGCATGTTTGACGAAAGTTTGGACACACACCTCTCACAAACTGGAGCAACTCACTAGAAGGCTCGTGGTTCCGACAGGGAACAATGCATATTTGATGACGAACGGGAGATAGCTTCCGCTTACGGCCTTCAATTTTTTTTCTACATGTAACATGCACTAATACAATTGTCATGTAAAATTTTGGAAATTTCAAGGGTCATTTGACTTTTTGAAGACATTTAAGTGATTTTCTAGCCATTTAATGACCATAATTCAAATTAGAACTAGATGTACATGCAACGGCCAACCATAATGGTTTGAAAAGTCACATTTTTGTACTTGTGTGCGATTTAATTCCATGTGCAGTAAATTGGAAGGAATTTTCAAACATATTGGTCTAACGGCTATGCCACAATTAAGCATGGAGTGCCATGGCATTTAAATTCCAAAAAATTTAAAAAAGATCAAAAACACACGAAACCTTGGTTGATGTAATGTCATGCCACCAAGATGATGTGGTAAAAAAATTTGACATGTTTGACGAAAGTTTGGACACACAACCCTTACAAAGCGGAGCAACTCACTAGAAGGCTCATGGTTCCGAGAGGGAACAATGCATGTTTGATGATGAACGGGAGATAGCTTCCTCTTATGGCCTTCAAATTTTTTCTACGTGTAACATGCACTAATACAACTGTCACATCAAATTTTGGAAAATTTCAGGCGTCATTTGACCTTTTGAAGACATTTAAGTGATTTTCTAGCCATTTAATGACCATAATTCAAATTAGAACTAGATGTGCATGCAACGGCTAACCATAACGGTTTGAAAAATCATATTTGTGTACTTGTGTGCAATTTAATTCCATGTGCAGTAAATTGGAAGGAATTTTCAGACATATTGGTCTAACAACTATGACACAATTAAGCATGGAGTGCCATGGCATTTAAATTCCAAAACATTAAAAAAAGATCAGAAACACGTGAAACCTTGGTTGATGTAATGTCATGCCACCAAGATGATGTGGTAAAAAAATTGGCATGTTTGACGAAAGTTTGGACACACACCCCTCACAAACCGGAGCAACTCAATAGAAGGCTCGTGGTTCCGAGAGGGAACAATGCATGTTTGATGTCGAACGGGAGATAGCTTCCTTTTATGGCCTTCAAATTTTTTCTACGTGTAACATGCACTAATACAATTGTCATGTGAAAATTTGAAAAATTTCAGAGGTCATTTGACCTTTTGAAGACATTTAAGTGATTTTCTAGCCATTTAATGACCGTAATTCAAATTTGAACTACATCTACATGCAACGGCTAACCACAACAGTTTGAAAAATCACATTTGTGTACTCGTGTGCGAGTTAATTCCATGTGCAGTAAATTAGAAGGAATTTTCAAACATATTGGTCTGACGACATGGACACATGCATATGTATGCATGGAGTGCCATGGCATTCCAAAAAATAAAAAAATGATCAGAAAAACATGAACCCTTGCTTGATGTAGTGTCATGCCACCAAGATAATGTGGTAATTTTATTTGCATGTTTGATGAATGTTTGGACACACACCCCTCACACACCGGAGCAACTCACTAGAAGGCTAGTGCTTCCGAGAGGGAACAATGCATGTTTGATGACGAACGGGAGATAGCTTCCCCTTACGGCCTTCAAATTTTTTCTATGTTTAACGTGCACTAATACAACTATCATGTGAAAATTTGGAAAATTTCAGGGGTCATTTGACCTTTTAAAGACATTTAAGTGATTTTATAGCCATTTAATGACCGTAATTCAAATTTGAACTACATCTATATGCAACGACTAACCATAACAGTTTGAAAATCATATTTTTGTGTAGTTGTGTGCGAATTAAAAAATCTTCAGACGATGTAAATATCTGGTGTTCAAAAAAGAAAATGTAAAGATCTGGCAAGACAACCGGCCCCCACACGATTGGCACTCTATTTAGCGCCTCGAGGTTTGGAAGGTGAATGGCCGGGGTTATTAATCATACACGGTTCTGTATTGGAAACTGTCAGTTATTATGTTCACACACAGATTCTAATTCGGAAATCATGTGTAATTCAAACTACAGTACTCGTAAATTCCCGCGACTGGCGTGTGTACTATTCCTGTCGATCTAGATCCCGGGCGCCAATAAATACTACCTTGCTCACGTCGTCCCGCCTGCATTCTAATCTACATCCTCCCCTCACTCACCCTCTCTCTCTTTCTCTCTCAAAGCTCTGCCATGGCACCGCCGATCTGCCCACGCGCCGACGAGGAGTCGCCGCCCCCCTCCCGAGGACGCTCTGTCGAAGAGCAGCAACAAGGAGGACCCCTACACGCCGTCGGACGACGTTGTGCCGGACCCCCCAACTTTGGATTGGTTTTGGGGCCAGTACAATCATTATCTGTGGAAGTCACTGCCGCCGGCTGAGAAAGCCAGGCAAGTGGCGTTCAAGAAGGAGATGGCGGAGGAGGAAGCCAGGTACCAGGCGGCCTATGAAGCCCGTGATGCCGCCTTGGAAAATGAGAAGGTAGAGCTTTGGGAGCGGGCGCGTCGTCATGCGGTGGAGGTGTATGAAGACGGGTACTTCACGAGGAAGGTGAAAGGTGCTAGGCGCCTCATCGCTGCGTGGAGGTGGGCCGATAAGCTCCAGCGTGCCACTGACGAGGAGCTCCGGTGGGCGCCCAACGAAATGGAAAGGTCGTCTGCGCTTGTCCGCCAGCAAGAGGGAGATCGGTACGTCAAGCGCTGCGAGGTGGAGGAGGCGCAGTACTGCCTCCGTGCTGGTTAGACGCCGGGCATCAGGAGGGATTATTAGTTTTAGTATTGTTCATTTTCAATTTTGTACATTGTACCTAGTAGTTAAGTATCATCATGTATATGTGATGAACTAATGAACAATATATATATATATAGGGTGAGTCTATTATGATAACACCCCTTAAGACCTTATTCTAATAACATTAGGCTTATTCTGATAACACCGACATCCCACCCCAGCCCTCGATCGAACAAAACTACCCACCACCCACCCCCGCACGAACACAACCCCACTCCGCCTCCACCTTCTTCCCCACATCCCTCCCCCCGGGTCCCAGCCTCCTTCCCCCGACCTCCTTCCTTGCGCGTCGCCGCGCTGCCGTGACCCTGCCGCTGCAGCACCCCACCCCACCATTACCTGCTGCCGCCCACCACAACCTACAAGGATCTGGCCGGCAACCACGGAATCGATCCCGACCACCACGGCTCCCCACCGTACCCCTCCACCTCCACCTCCCGTCCCGCACACCCCAAAATCCTGGCCACTGCCGCCCCACCTCCTCCTCCTGCCCGGGGCGGCCCTCCTCCCACCTGGCGCCACCCTGCCTCCTCCTCCCGCCTGGCGCGGCCCCGCCTCATCCTCCTCCCGCCTGGCGCGGCCCTCCTTCCACCTGGCGCCGCCCCGCCTCCTCCTCCCGGCCGGCGCACCTCTATCCTGCAGCGCCGCCCTGGCGATGGCCTCGGCCCCGCCCCAGAGCATCCACAATGTGCTCTTTTCTTGCCTCTAAGCCTGCCTCTAGTGACATGGAGGCCGGCGCCATACATTGCAAGGAGTCGCCTCTAAGCTAAAACAGCTAGCATCGACTCCAAGCTAAGAGGCTGCCTCCATGTTTCTCTCCTTGCTAAAATAATTCCGCGTCCCTACTTGCCATACTGAGTTGTGCATGTGCTGCATGCTAGAATAGTTGATGGAAAAATGTATTTTCTATGTGCATGTTGACTGCCAGGAGGTCCACCTTAGAGGCAGAACTGAATTTGATACATTGCACAATTTTACACTAAGTTTAGAGGCAGGTACGTGGACCCCAGCTTAGAGGCCATATTGCCTCTAAACATTGTTGATGCCCCCACTCCAGCCATGGTAGAGTGTGTGTGCAGTCCACCGGCCCCCTCCTCTGCTTCAGATCTCGTGCAACCTTCCGATGTAGTTCGTCGCACCAACCCCCTGCAGCTCTCTCCTCCCCAATCCATGGATCCCGCGCCGGATCCGGGTTCTTCCCTTGTGCATCGTCCTATTCTCGCACGGATCTAGCGAGTTCGAGGTGTGCCACCCCCGCCGTGGTCCTGCCTAGTTCCCCTCCTTCCCTGCTACACCAGCAGGGCGTCGGTCACAGGATCTGCCTCCCCCTGTTTGCAGCTCCTTTGATTCTTTTTTGCAGCTCGCTGAGTATTATTTTGAAGTTCAATGAGATCCATGCGCGCCGATCACGCGTTGCCGACCCCCCTGCATGCCTCCTCGCACGCGAGGTGCTGCGTTGTGTAGGGAGGCGTCTACACCCGCGTCGGTGCTTGTTCCACCATGGTGACTTGCTACCACCCACGACAGCAAGCAGCTCCATGCTGCCCTCCCTCCACTCCTCTCCACGCCAGCAAGAAGTCCCCCTGAGCGGCGCGTGCAGCTCACTAGCTATGCAGTTCGCCGATGCTGCGAGTCACCTACCCCTGCTTGTGCAGTCCACTATCGAGAAGCGGGGAAGACGACAGCTACCTTCTGTAAGCAAGTGCAGCTGGTAGCAACACCCTGTAGAGATGAAGACGGCGACAACACGATGGCGAGCAGAGGAGGGGGATGGTTTTGATCATAGAAGCTTCCAGTGCCCCACCCCGTCGACGACCTCCACCCCGCCCCGACGGTGCTGCCACAGACCTCTGCCGCCAACATCCTCCTCACACGACACTGTGCAGTATGGAATGGCATCGCGTGTAGTTTTTTGAGCACTGCGTGCAGTTTTTTCAGAGTTCTCAGGTTTTGCAAGCCATGTCGCAGTCGATCAAAATTGCCTGCAGTCCTCCAGGATAAAAAATGAGGTCCGCTCATTTGTCCGCTATGGTTCACTCTGTTCCTTGTGATCCAAGATAGAAGAGACACAAAACTAAATGTTCCCTGGTAGTATGGGTGTGAGCGGTTTGCTTCGGTCAGCCTAGAGGTTCACTCCATAAAAAATGCACCTCGCTTTGTAAATTATGTTTATAGGAACATCGAGCAGTATGGATTGATGGCGTGTGCGGTTCAAAAAATGAAAGGAAAAAAACAAAAAACTCTTGGGTGCGCTCGGCCGGCCTAGGGCACCAAGAAAAAAAAGGGTAAAAAAGCTATGCACTCTTGTCTTAATAGAGTCCACTCCAAAGGAAAATGTGGTTCAATCTATTTTGAAAAAATGTTTCCAAAAGGTTTGTGCAAAGCACTCCATTTTGGTAATTGACTTTAAAAGGTATTTGCAGCTCACTTCGGTTTCCCTAGCAGCTCACTTTGGTTTCACTTGCCTATGGCGCAGTACAATTCGTTGCAGCTCACTCCAATGTTAAATTTCAAGGTACCACATGGTGGTGGATAAAAAAACAAAAAACAAGCAAAAAACAGAGTAGTTCACTCGCCTTATCCTAGCTGTTCACTCGGCTCGTCCTCGAAGTGCGGAAAAATTAAAAAGAAAACCAAAAATATGTGTGGTTCATTTTGCAGTGTGTTTGGTCCTCGGATGTGGTTCACTTTTGAGAGTGATGCTGTTCACTTACCCCCAGCATGAAAATGCAAAAAAAAAATAGCGAAATAATAAGATGGTAATGCGGTTCACTTTGATATATGTCGCGGCTCACTTGCCCTAGTATCTGCGGTCCACTCTCGTTCATAAAAAAAGTTCAAAAAAAGACAACAAAAACTCGTATGAGAAAAATTACGTCTGACAAAAAAAATTATGCAGCTCGCTTGCCCGTCCGATGCAGTGAGGTCGGCCGTATGATGTTGTTCATCCCTTAAGTGCAAAAAAATTGTTACGAAAGCGAAAAAAAGTAATGTGGTTCACTTCTTGGTAGTGTTGTGGTTTCTTTAGACCCGATGTGAAGCGCACTCTACTTTCTCGTCCTTGAAAAAATTATACTTGAATAAAAGAAACCATACAATTCTCTTACCCGTCTGATGCAGTGCGGTGTTTCGTCCGATGCAGTGCGGTTTTCAGTCAGATGAAGTACCCACGTCGATTTGGGTGTCGCGAAAAAACAGAATATCCGCATTTCGGTAAATTTAGAGCTGCTCTTAAACCGTAAGGAATTAGAGAGAGTGTTCTACATGAAAAAGTTGCGTCTCGTTGATATCTTTTCAACGGCATATCATTTGAATCATTTTGATGACCGGTTTGTAAAAATTTTGTGGAAAACGGCCGCTGCCACTTGTGGTCTGCCACACGATTTTCAAAATTAACTTAAAACCATAAGGAATCTAAAAACCATTTTGACATAACAAAGTTGCGCCTTGTCCATAGCTTTCCAACGACATATTACACGCCTCGTTTCGACAAACAGTTAAAAAACTAGAGCGAAAAGAATATCAAAAATTTGAAAAAATTTGAAAAACAGAATTCCGTGATTTAGTAAATTTGAAACTGCTCTCAAACCGTAACGAATTAGAAAAATAAATAGATATGGAAAAGATGCACCTCGACGATATCTATCCAACGATGTATCATTTCCTTCATTCCGACGAGTGGTTTAGAAAAAAATGTGAAAAACACTCGCTGCCACTCGTTGTAGGCTGCACCATTTTCAAAACTGGTCTTAAACCATGAGTAATCTCGAAAAGTGTTTAACATGGCGAAGTTGCGCCTAATCCATAGCTTTTCAATGATGTATTACATGTCTCGTTTCGACAAATGGTTAAAAAACTAGAGCGAAAACGGTACCATAAAAAACACAGCGTGCAGTTTTTTGCCACAGGAAGTTCACTCGCCTCAGTACTGTAGCACACTTGGTTCAAACAATGACGTGCACTTGCATTGAGTGTGCAGTGCAGAAGTGTTATCGGAATAGTTATTCTGATAATATTATCAGAATAGACGTGCTGTATATATATATATATATATTATGAATTTCATTTTCTATCTGTTTTTGCATACTAATTTGAATCTAGCTGTTATCATCCACATATACATAATGGAAAGCGTACACACACACATTGAAATAGAACATATAAGAACGGAAAACAGAGTACACACATTGAAACAGAGCAATAGTATGATTGTTGTTAATACATGATACGTCCATTTTGCATCATGCTTTTATATCATCATTTATTGCATCATGGGCTGTTATTACACATTATGTCACAATACTTATGCCTATTCTCTCTTATTTTACAAGGTTTACCTAAGGAGGGAGAATGCCGGCAGCTGGAATTCTGGGCTGGAAAAGGAGCAAATATTAGAGACCTATTCTGCACAACTCCAAAAGTCCTGAAACTCCACGAAAGTTTTTTTGGAAATAATAAAAAATATTGAGCGGAAGAAATATGTCAGGGGGGCCTTCACCCGGTCAAGAGGGTGGGGGGCGTGCCCTACCCCCCTGGGCGTGGCCCCCTGTCTCGTGGGCCCCCTGTTGGCCCATCTTCTGCTATATGAAGTCTTTCGTCCGAAGAAAAATCATAAGCAAGCTTTCGGGATGAGACTCCGCCGCCACGAGGTGGAACCTTGGCGGAACCAATCTAGGGCTCCGGCAGAGCTGTTCTGCCGGGGACACTTCCCCATGGGAGGGGGAAATCATCGCCATCATCATCACCAACGCTCCTCTCATCGGCAGAGGGCAATCTCAATCAACATCTTCACCTGCACCATCTCCTCTCAAACCCTAGTTCATCTCTTGTATACAATTCTTGTCTCCAAGTCTGAGATTGGTACCTGTAGGTTGCTAGTAGTGTTGATTACTCCTTGTAGTTGATGCTAGTTGGTTTATTTGGTGGAAGATCATATGTTCAGATCCTATATGCATATTAATACTCCTCTGATTATGAACATGAATATGCTTTGTGAGTAGTTACATTTGTTCCTGAGGATATGGGAGAAGTCTTGCTATTAGTAGTCATGTGAATTTGGTATTCGTTCGATATTTTGATGAGATGTATGTTGTCTATCCTCTAGTGGTGTTATGTGAACGTCGACTGCATGACAGTTCACCATTATTTGGTCCTAGAGGAAGGCGTTGGGAAGTAATAAGTAGATGATGGGTTGCTAGAGTGATAGACGCTTAAACCCTAGTTTATGCGTTGCTTCGTAAGGGGCTGATTTGGATCCATATGTTTCATGCTATGGTTAGGTTTACCTTAATACTTTTGTTGTAGTTGAGGATGCTTGCAATAGAGGTTAATCATAAGTGGGATGCTTGTCCAAGTAAGGACAGCCCCCAAGCACCGGTCCACCCACATATCAAATTATCAAAGTACCGAACGCGAATCATATGAACGTGATGAAAACTAGCTTGACGATAATTCCCATGTGTCCTCGGGAGCGCTTTTCTCTATATAAGAGTTTGTCCAGGCTTGTACTTTGCTACAAAAAGGTTGGGCCACCTTGCTGCACTTTATTGACTTTTGTTACTTGTTGCTCGTTACAAATTATCCTATCAGAAAACTATCTGTTACCTATTATTTCAGTGCTTGCAGAGAATACTTTGCTGAAAACCTCTTATCATTTCCTTCTGCTCCTCGTTGGGTTCGACACTCTTACTTATCGAAAGGACTATGATAGATCCCCTATACTTATGGGTCGTCAAGACTCTTTTCTGGCGCCGTTGCCGGGGAGTGAAGTGCCTTTGGTAGGTGGAATTTGGTAAGGAAAAAATTATATAGTGTGCTGAAATTTACCGTCACTTGTTACTATGGAAAGTAATCCACTGAGGGGCTTGTTCGGGGTATCTTCACCCAGGCCAGTAGAGCAAAGAGTTGCTCCTCAACCTACTGAAAATGAAAATGTCCACTTTGAGATTCCTTCGGGTATGTTAGAAAAACTGCTAGCTAATCCTTTTGCAGGAGATGGAACAAAGCATCCTGATGAGCACCTAATATATGTGGATGTAGTTTGTGGATTATTTAAGCTTGCAGGTATACCCGGCGATGTTATTAAGAAGAAGGTCTTCCCTTTATCTTTGAAGGAAGATGCATTGACATGGTATAGGCTATGTGATGATACGGGGTCATGGAGCTACAAACAATTCAAATTGGAATTTCATCAGAAATTTTATCCTATGCATCTTATTCATCGTGATCGCAATTATATATATAATTTTTGGCCTCGCGAAGGAGAAAGCATCGCTCAAGCTTGGGGGAGGCTTAAATCAATGTTATATTCATGCCCCAATCATGAGCTCCCAAGAGAAATAATTATTCAAAAATTTTATGCTCGGCTTTCTGACAACAATCGCACCATGCTCGATACTTCTTGTGCTGGCTCCTTTATGATGAAAACTATTGAATTCAAATGGGATTTATTGGATAGAATTAAATGCAACTCTGAAGATTGGGATCTCGACGAAGGTAAGGAGTCAGGTATGGCACCTAAGTTTGATTGTGTTAAATCTTTTATGGATACCGATGTTTTTCATAAGTTTAGCACTAAATATGGACTTGACTCTGAGATATTAGCTTCTTCCTATGAATCTTTTGATGCTCATATTGATCTCCCTAAGGAGAAGTGGTTTAAATATCATCCTCCCATAGAAGTAAAAGTAGCTGCACCTATTAAAGTTGAAGAAAAAACTATCACTTATAATGATCCTATTGTTCCTACTTATGTTGAGAAACCACCTTTCCCTGTTAGGATAAAGGATCATGCTAAAGCTTCAACTATGGTTCGTAAAAGCAATATTAGAACTTATACACCTCCTGAGCAAATTAAAATTGAACCTAATATTGCTATTGTTAAAGATCTCTTGTCTGATAATATTGACGGGCATGTTATTCATTTCCGTGATGAAACTGCTAGAATTGCCAAATCTTGTGCTAAAGATAAACATAGACCTGTGGTAGGCATGCCTGTTATTTCTGTTAAAATAGGAGATCATTGTTACCATGGCTTATGTGATATGGGTGCTAGTGCTAGTGCGATACCTATTGACTTATACAAATAAATTAAGCATGACATTGCACCTACTGAGTTAGAAGATATTGATGTCATAATTAAACTTGCCAATAGAGATACTATTTCACCAATGGGAATTGTTAGAGATGTTGAAGTCTTGTGTGGGAAAACTAAATATCCTGCTGATTTTCTTGTTCTTGGTTCCCCACAAGATAGCTTTTGTCCCATTATATTTGGTAGACCCTTCTTGAACACTGTTAATGCTAGGATAGACTGCGAAAAGGATGTTGTTACTATTGGTCTAGGTGATATGTCTCATGAGTTCAACTTTTCTAAATGTCGTAGACAACACCGTGAAGAGGAATTACCTAGTAAGGATGAAATTATTGGTCTTGCTTCTATTGCCGTACCTCCTAGTGATCGTTTAGAACAATATTTGCCAGACCATGAAAATGATATGTTTATGAATGAAAGAAGGGAAATAGATGAAGTATTCTTTAAACATGAACCCATCCTGAAACACAATTTGCCTGTTGAAATCCTAGGGGATCCTCCTCCACCCAAGGGTGATCCCGTGTTTGAGCTCAAACCATTACCTGATACTCTTAAATATCCTTATCTTGATGAGAAAAAGATATACCCTGTTATTATTAGTGCTAACCTTTCAGAGTATGAAGAAGAGAGATTATTGAAAACTCTAAAGAAGCACCGTGCTGCTATTGGATATACTCTTGATGATCTTAAGGGCATTAGTCCCACTCTATGTCAACATAAAATAAATTTGGAGGAAGACGCCAAACTAGTTCGTGATCATCACGACGGCTGAATCCTAAGATGAAGGAAGTGGTAAGAAAGGAAATACTAAAGCTCCTTGAGGCAGGTATAATTTATCCCATTGCTGATAGTCAGTGGGTAAGTCCTGTCCATTGTGTCCCTAAGAAGGGAGGTATTACCGTAGTTCCTAATGATAAATATGAATTGATTCCGCAAAGAATTATTACATGTTATAGGATGGTAATTGATTTCCGCAAATTAAATAAGGCTACTAAAAAAGATCATTACCCCTTACCTCTTTTCGATCAAATGCTAGAAATATTATCCAAACATACACATTTTTGCTTTCTAGATGGTTATTCTGGTTTCTCTCAAATACCTGTGTCGGCCAATGATCAATCAAAGACTACTTTTACTTGCCCTTTTGGTACTTTTGCTTATAGACGTATGCCTTTTGGATTATGTAATGCACCTGCTACCTTTCAAAGATGCATGATGGCTATATTCTCTGACTTTTGTGAAAAGATTTGTGAGGTTTTCATGGATGATTTATCCGTTTATGGATCCTCTTTTGATGATTGCTTGAGCAACCTTGATCGAGTTTTGCAGAGATGTGAAGAAACTAATCTTGTCTTGAATTGGGAAAAGTGCCACTTTATGGTTAATGAAGGTATCGTCTTGGGGCATAAAGTTTCTGTAAGAGGTATTGAAGTCGATAAAGCCAAGGTTGATGCTATTGAAAAGATGCCATGTCCCAAGGACATCAAAGGTATAAGAAGTTTTCTTGGTCATGCCGGATTTTATAGGAGGTTCATTAAAGACTTCTCAAAAATTTCTCAACCTCTGACTAATTTATTACAAAAAGATATACCATTTGTATTTGATGATGATTGTGTAGAAGCATTTGAAATACTTAAGAAAGCATTGATCTTTGCACCTATTGTTCAACCACCTGATTAGAATTTACCCTTTGAAATCATGTGTGATGCTAGTGATTATGTTGTAGGTGTTGTTCTAGGGCAAAGAGTTGATAAGAAATTAAATGTTATTCAATATGCTAGTAAGACTCTAGATAATGCTCAGAGAAATTATGTTACTATTGAAAAAGAATTCTTAGCAGTTGTATTTGCTTGTGATAAGTTCAGACCTTATATTGTTGATTCTAAAGTAACTATTCACACGGATCATGCTGCTATTAAATATCTTATGGAAAAGAAAGATGCTAAACCTAAACTTATTAGATGGGTTCTCTTGCTACAAGAATTTGATTTGCATATTGTTGATAGAAAAGGAGCTGAGAACCCCGTTGGAGACAACTTGTCTAGGTTAGAAAATGTTCTTGATGACCCACTACCTATTGATGATAGCTTTCCGGATGAACAATTAAATGTCATAAATACTTCTCGTACTGCTCCATGGTATGCTGATTATGCTAATTATATTGTTGCTAAATTTATACCACCTAGTTTCACATACCAGCAAAAGAAAAAGTTTTTCTATGATTTGAGACATTACTTTTGGGATGACCCACATCTTTATAAAGAAGGAGTAGATGGTGTCATTAGATGTTGTGTACCTGAGCATGAACAGGAACATATCTTATGCAAGTGTCACTCCGAGGCTTATGGAGGACACCACGCTGGAGATAGAACTGCACATAAGGAATTGCAATCCGGTTTTTATTGGCCTACTCTCTTCAAGGATGCCCGTAAGTTTGTCTTGTCTTGTGATGAATGTCACAGAATTGGTAATATTAGTAGACGTCAAGAAATGCCCGTGAATTATTCACTTGTTATTGAACCATTTGATGTTTGGGGTTTTGATTATATGGGACCTTTTCCTGCCTCCAATGGTTACACACATATTTTAGTTGCTATTGATTACGTTACTAAGTGGGTAGAAGCTATTCCAACTAGTAGTGCTGATCATAACACTTCTATTAAAATGCATAAAGAAGTTATTTTTCCGAGGTTCGTAGTCCCTAGATATTTGATGACTGATGGTGGTTCACATTTTATTCATGGTGCTTTCCGTAAAATGCTTGCTTAGTATGATGTTAATCATAGAATTGCATCTCCTTATCACCCGCAGTCTAGTGGTCAAGTAGAATTGAGTAATAGAGAGCTCAAATTAATTTTGCAAAAGACTGTTAATAGATCTAGAAAGAATTGGTCCAAGAAACTTGATGATGCATTATGGGCATATAGAACTGCATATAAAAACCCTATGGATATGTCTTCGTATAAAATGGTTTATGGAAAAGCATGTCACTTACCTCTCAAACTAGAACATAAGGCATATTGGGCTATTAAAGAGCTCAATTATGATTTGAAACTTGCCGGTGAGAAGAGGTTATTTGACATTAGCTCACTTGATGAATGGAGAACCCAAGCCTATGAGAATGCCAAGTTGTTTAAACAAAAAGTTAAAAGATGGCATGACAAAAGAATACAAAAGCGTGAGTTTAATGTAGGTGATTATGTATTTCTATACAACTCTCGTTTAAGATTTTTTGCGGGAAAACTTCTCTCTAAATGGGAAGGCCCTTACGTTATCGAGGAGGTCTATCGTTCCGGTGCCATACAAATCAACAACTTCGAAGGCACAAATCCAAAGGTGGTGAACGGTCAAAGAATCAAACATTATATCTCAGGTAATCCTATAAATGTTGAAACCAATGTTATTGAAACTGTAACCTCAAAGGAATACATAAGGGACACTTTCTGGAATGTTTCAGATTCCGAAAAGGAATAGGTATGTGATACGGTAAGTAAACAGACTCCAAAACAATTCTAATGGCAATATTTCTCCCTTTTGGAATATTTAGAAAAATAGAAAAATAAGAGGTAGTCTGGGAAGGACACGAGGCCTCCACGAGGGTGGAGGGCCCTACCCCCTGGGCGCGCCCCCTGCCTCGTGGGCACCTCGTGTGCTCTCTGGACTCCGTTTTCTTGGACGATACATATTTTGGTCGGTAAAAATTCATTATATAATCTCTCGAAGGTTTTGACTCCTGTGTCACGCAAAGATCCTCTGTTCTTGTTTCGAGCTATTTTTCTAACAGAGCCAGATCATCATGACGTCTCCAAGTGCCCCGAAGGACAAGTTCTTCGAGAAGGTCATCAATCCCTACCTCGCGGAGGTGCTGCAACACCCTCAAACCATTGAGATGCATGAGGGGGTGCTACACATCCGCGATGTTGAGGGAGCACGGAGGATCGAAAGCGTGGAGACAAGGCTTGAAGCAATGGAGCAACAAGTTTTCAAGTGCCAGGAGATGGTGGAGCGTGGACTTGACTCCAATCACATAATGATCACGGAGTTCACCAACAACCACAAGCTAGATGCCAAGGACATTGGGGAGGCCATCTTCAAGCTTCACGAGAAAATCGAGCACCTCCAAGCCCAAATCTATGACCTGCAAAACCAAAACTATGAGTATGAATATAGATTCAAAAGGATGACTTTGGCTGCATATTTAAGGATCCCAGAGACTCGATCATCTTTCTATGATGGTGAGCCTATGCCTTGGAAGATGGACGACAAGCCTACATCATCAACAATCCCTTCACCAGCAAAGGAGACATAATCACATGGGCATGGGCACTCCCCTTGGGAACTGCCAAGCTTGGGGGAGGTGCCCCGGTATCGTATCACCATCACACTCCTATCTTTACCATTTTTCTTAGTTTGATCCTTAGTAGTATTTTGATCTAGTAGAATAAAGTTATGGCATGATCTAGTTTTGAGTTTTGCTATATGATCTCTCTATGTAATCGAGTCTGTGAGCTATATAATAAAGATTAGTGTTGAGTCAAGGGCTTGATTATTTTGCCATGATCTTGAGTGAATAAAAGAAAAGAAAAGAAAAAAAGAATAAAAAGAAATAAAAAGATCATATTGATCTTATTGAGAGTAATGACTTCACATAGAAAGAGTATATGATTAAAAATTGTTGAGAGTTGACAAACATAGCTTTGGTCATCGGTGCAATTAATAGGAAGTAATAAAGAAAGAGAGGTTTCACATATAAATATACTATCTTGGACATCTTTTATGATTGTGAGCACTCATTAAAATATGACATGCTAAAGAGTTGATGTTGGACAAGGAAGACAACATAATGGGTTATGTTTTCTTATATCTGAGATAAAGTATATTGTCATGGATCATCCAACATGTTGAGCTTGCCTTTCCCCCTCATGCTAGCCAAATTCTTTGCACCAAGTAGAGATACTACTTGTGCTTCCAAAAACCCTTAAACCAGTTTTGCCATGAGAGTCCACTATATCTACCTATGGATTGAGTAAGATCCTTCAAGTAAGTTATCATCGGTGCAAGCAATAAAAATTGCTCTCTAAATATGCATGATTGATTGGTGAGGAGGAAATAAGCTTTATACGATCTTGTGATGTGGGAGAAATAAAAGCGACAGACTGCATAATAAAGGTTCATATAACAAGTGGCAATATAAAGTGACGTTGTTTTGCATTAAGATTTTGTGCATCCAACCCTGAAAGCGCATGGCAACCTCTGCTTCCCTCTGCGAAGGGCCTATCTTTTATTATTATCTTCTACCTTATACAAGAGTCATGGTGATCTTCACCTTTCCTTTTTATATTTTATCCTTTGGCAAGTACAGTGTGTTGGAAAGATCCTGATAGATATATCTAATTGGATATGGGTTAGTATGAACCATTATTGTTGACATTACCCTTGAGGTAAAAGGTTGGGAGGTAAAGCTATAAGCCCCTATCTTTCTCTGTGTCCGATTAAAACTCTGTAACCACAAGTATTGCGTGAGTGTTAGCAATTATGAAAGACTAAATGATAGTTGAGTATGTGGACTTGCTAGAAAGCTCTGACATAGACTCTTTATGATGTTATGATAAATTGCAGTTGCTTCAATGACTGAGAGTATAGTTTGTTAGTTCTCAATAAAGTTTCCGATTCATACTTTGCATTGTGAATAGATTATTACTTGAGCATAAGAAATCATATGATAATATCCATATATGTTTCTGTTATGAGAATAATATTGATGCCCTCATGTCCGTATTTTATTTTATCGACACCTCTGCCTCTAAACATGTGGACATATTTATCGTTATCGGCTTCCGCTTGAGGACAAGCGAGGTCTAAGCTTGGGGGAGTTGATATGTCCATTTTGCATCATGCTTTTATATCGACATTTATTGCATTATGGGCTGTTATTACACATTATGTCACAATACTTATGCCTATTCTCTCTTATTTTACAAGGTTAACCTAAGGAGGGAGAATGCCGGCAGCTGGAATTCTGGCCTGGAAAAGGAGCAAATATTAGAGACCTATTCTGCACAACTCCAAAAGTCCTGAAACTCCACGAAAGTTATTTTTGGAAATAATAAAAAATATTGAGCAGAAGAAATACGTCAGGGGGCCTCCACCTGGCCACGAGGGTGGGGGGCGCCCTACCCCCCCTGGGCGCGCCCCCTGCCTCGTGGGCCCCCTGTTGGCCCTCCGGTGCCCATCTTTTGCTATATGAAGTCTTTCGTCCGAAGAAAAATCATAAGCAAGCTTTCGGGACGAGACTCCGCCGCCACGAGGCGGAACCTTGGCAGAACCAATCTAGGGCTCCGGCAGAGCTGTTCTGCCGGGGACACTTCCCTTCGGGACGGGGAAATCATCGCCATCGGGATTGCTACCTCTTGAGCACTGCGTTGGATTTCCCCGAAGAGGAGAGGATGATGCAGCAAAGTAGCGTAAGTATTTCCCTCAGTTTTTGAGAACCAAGGTATCAATCCAGTAGGAAGCTACGCGTGAGTCCCTTGTACCTACACAAAAACAATAGCTCAACGCAACCAACGCGATTAGGGGTTGTCAATCCCTTCATGGTCAATTACGAGAGTGAGATCTGATAGAGATGATAGATAATGTTTTTGGTATTTTTGGTATAGAGATGCAAAGTGAAAGGTAAAAGGCAAAGTAAAAAAGCAAAGCAATAATAAAGTGATGGAGATTGATATGATGAGAATAGACCCGGGGGCCATAGGTTTCACTAGTGGCTTCTCTCAAGAGCATAAGTATTCTACGGTGGGTGAACAAATTACTGTTGAGAAATTGACAGAATTGAGCATAGTTATGAGAATATATAGGTATGATCATGTATATAGGCATCACGTCCGAGACAAGTAGACCGACTCCTGCCTGCATCTACTACTATTACTCCACTCATCGACCGCTATCCAGCATGCATCTAGAGTATTAAGTTAAAAACAGAGTAACGCCTTAAGCAAGGTGACATGATGTAGAGGGATACTTTCATGCAATATGATAAAAACCCCATCTTGTTATCCTCGATGGCAACAATACAATACGTGCCTTGCTGCCCCTTCTGTCACTGAGAAAGGACACCGCAAGATTGAACCCAAAGCTAAGCACTTCTCCCATGGCAAGAAAAACCAATCTAGTAGGCCAAACCAAAACTGATAATTCGAAGAGACTTGCAAAGATAACCAATCATACATAAAATAATTCAGAGAAGATTCAAATATTATTCATAGATAGACTTGATCATAAACCCACAATTCATCGGTCTCAACAAACACACCGCAAAAAGAAGATTACATCGAATAGATCTCCACGAGATAGGGGGAGAACATTGTATGGAGATCCAAAAAGAGAGAAGAATCCATCTAGCTACTAACTATGGACCCGAAGGTCTAAGGTAAACTACTCACACTTCATCGGAGGGGCTATGATGATGTAGAAGCCCTCCGCGATGATGGCCCTCTCTGACGAAGCTCCGGAACAGGCCCCAAGATGGGATCTCGTGGATACAGAAAGTTGCGGCGGTGGAATTAGGTTTTTGGCTCCGTATCTAATCGTTTGGGGGTACGTAGGTATATATAGGAGGAAGGAGTACGTCGGTGGAGCTTCGAGGGGCCCACGAGGCAGGGGGCGTGCCCTAGGGGGGGCGCCCTCCACCCTCGTGACCGCCTCGTGGCCTTCTTGACGGAGGGTCCAAGTCTGCTGGGTCTTATCTGATGAGAAAATCACGTTCCCGAAGGTTTAATTCCGTTTGGACTCCGTTTGATATTTTGTTTCTTCGAAACACTGAAATAGGCAAAAAAACAGCAATTCTGGGCTGGGCCTCCGGTTTAATAGGTCAGTCCCAAAAATAATATAAAAGTGTAAAATAAATCCCAATATAGTCCAAAACAGTAGACAATATAGCATGGAGCAATCAAAAATTATATATACGTTGGAGACGTATCAGTCATCACCAACGCTCCTCTCATCGGGAGAGGGCAATCTCCATCAACATCTTCACCAGCACCATCTCCTCTCAAACCCTAGTTCATCTCTTGTATCCAATTCTTGTCACCAGGTTTGAGATTGGTACCTGTAGTTTGCTAGAAGTGTTGATTACTCCTTGTAGTTGATGCTAGTTGGTTTATTTGGTGGAAGATCATATGTTCAGATCCTATATGCATATTAATACTCCTCTGATTATGAACATGAATATGCTTTGTGAGTAGTTACGTTTGTTCCTGAGGACATGGGAGAAGTCTTGCTATTAGTAGTCATGTGAATTTGGTATTCGTTCGATATTTTGATGAGATGTATGTTGTCTATCCTCTAGTGGTGTTATGTGAACGTCGACTACATGACACTTCACCATTATATGGTCCTAGAGGAAGGCATTGGGAAGTAATAAGTAGATGATGGGTTGCTAGAGTGACAGAAGCTTAAACCCTAGTTTATGCGTTGCTTCGTAAGGGGCTGATTTGGATCCATATGTTTCATGCTATGGTTAGGTTTACCTTAATACTTTTGTTGTAGTTGCGGATGCTTGCAATAGAGGTTAATCATAAGTGGGATGCTTGTCCAAGTAAGGACAGCCCCCAAGCACCGGTCCACCCACATATCAAATTATCAAAGTACCGAACGCGAATCATATGAACGTGATGAAAACTAGCTTGACGATAATTCCCATGTGTCCTCGGGAGCGCTTTTCTCTATATAAGAGTTTGTCCAGGCTTGTCCTTTGCTACGAAAAGGATTGGGCCACCTTGCTGCACTTCATTTACTTTTGTTACTTGTTGCTCGTTACAAATTATCCTATCACAAAACTATTTGTTACCTATTATTTCAGTGCTTGCAGAGAATACCTTGATGAAAACCACTTATCATTTCCTTCTGCTCCTCGTTGGGTTCGACACTCTTACTTATCGAAAGAACTACGATAGATCCCCTATACTTGTGGGTCATCAATACATAGCTATCCACGTCGAAACGACTCAACAAAATAAAACACGTCCATGAGACCATGACCAGCAGCCCTTGCCTACGGCAGCTCTTGGCTCTGCCTAAACACGTGCAGGCATTCGTCCAAGCGGTCGACACGCTCGCGGTACATCTGGAGCGCGATCTCGAGCTCCAAGTTGGCTATTTCATCGGAGATCACCAGCTCGAGGATGCGACGACCATGTTCCTCTACTGCACCCAGGTGGACACCTGGGCCAAGGAGGCGGTCGAGCCTACCAACCAGTGCGTTGACATCGAGCGAGCCGCGGACAAGGCAAACGGCATGACCCATGCAAACGGCGTGGCGGGTGTCCGGTGCAAGTACGACGCGGTCGGCCTCTGGTGCAAGTACGGTGCAGAGGGCATCTGCTCACTCCTGGCGAGGAATGGGGATACTGACGGGACGTGTACCCAGCTGTGACATCGTGTCGACAACAGGCAAGCGTCGATGGATCCGGTCTTGCTGTGTGGCGCGCCGCGCCTCTCACTCTGTGGTGCTCCAACAGTCTCACCGTGCGGCGAGCCACACCCTATTGGCGCGGACACGCCTAACTTGCTTTGCAGCGCGACATCGATCATGTTGTGCAGCGAGCTGCAACCTCTCTGCGCTGACATGCCTATCTTGATCCACGGCGCTCAAGCGCCATGCGCCAAGGGTTTGCTCAACCCTGGTGATGACATGCATCACGGTGTCGTCCATCGCGTTGCCGGGGAGCGCCTTGGCCTCGACGGGCCATGGTGCCTTCTCGTTTTCCTCGTCGACGAGGTTGATGGTAGAGGCGGCGCTTTGGTTGGTTGGCATGCTTGGGGAAAGGTGGATGTGCTACAGGCTGCGCTTGTTGCCTCCGTGTGTCGCGTGCCGCCAAAGTTTATGCGCAATATTGCTGGGTGGCAGGAAACAGGTGAGGAAATGGCAGGAAACGGTGGTGTGTTCATAAAATGCCATCAATTAATGGAAACTTAGCATATAAGGAACATAGAGCTAGCACAAGAAGTAGATGATGATCAATGAACACGGACCACACTACGGAACCCGTCGGTGCTGAATTGATCAATCGCAAACAGTTGTATACTAGCAAGTGTTTGCCCGCAACACACACGACTTATTCCATCACAAACAGGTCGGATGGATCAACTATATGCCACGTATCACACATAGTCAAAAAGTAACGCGGTAGACCTTCTTTAACATGTGTTAAGAAAATTAAAACAAGGACCTTGAGGTTAATTCCATCCCACAACACATACGGCTTATTCTATCACAAATAAGTCGGATGGATCAACTGTATGCCACGTATCGCACATGGTCAAAAAGTAATGCGGTAGACCTTCTTTAACATGTGTTAAGAGATGGGTGACCGGATGGGAAGTTGTCAAAATTTCAAAACCCACTGATGGGATGTATCTTAAAGATCCATTAAGGACATTTATGATCCATCCCATCAGTGGGTTTTGAAATTTTGACAACTTCCCATCCGGTCACCCATCTCATGGCTGCTCCAGCCTGAGCACAGTTAACTTGAGAGTTCTCTTAGATGAGCTATTGGTGGAACAACTAGTCCTTGCTGATATAGGATGCCTCTTCGCATCCTTATGGCATACCCGGATGACCGTCGGTCGCCCAATGGCCAATAGATGTTGTGTAGACAGAGCATATCACATGTGTCTTATTAGAAGCAATCATCTGTGCTACTATCGGTCTTCGCACACATTTCTGTTTACAGACCTGTTTGCCGCATATTGCACACATCTTATTAAATTGAACCGTTTCTGTTCTCTTGGCTCAAAGCAACAGTTCATCCAAGTGACCCGTATGTCTAATACGGCATACACCTTGATCTGGCTGACCGTTTCTTTTGTGTTGCCTAATCACAAACAGTTCATCTGAGTGAACCATATGCTGTATATCGCACACACCTTCATCTAGCTGCCCGTTTCTGTTCTTCTTCCTCATCGCAAATAGTTCATTGAACTTAACCGTATGCCCTTCATCGCACACGCAACTAAAATCTGAACCGTGTTTGATGCATCCGTCATCGCAAAGTTTTGCACCTTTTTTGATGGGTTTTTTTACATCACCGTTTGCGATTATTGCATCACACACAGTTTCGTCGAAGGGCCTCTGATCGTAGTGTCGCGTTAGCAGCATCCTGCAGTAGTGATGGTTCAGGTGTGGCCTTTCCACCACGCACAATGCACCACCTCGAAGTGTTCAAAAATGTTCCATCAATCAGTGCAAAAAGGAGAATCTTGTCTGGGTTGGAAAGAACAAAGTCCCTCCATTGGAGCCACAAGAGATTGAATATCTACTCTGTTTCCAAAAGGAACGCACAAGGGGACGAGAACTTAGTCCAAGTTGATATTTTTGCTTACCACTTGTTGATATATTGACAGAAGTATCCCATGTGTACGTTTAGTTCATGCCGCGAGAATAGCAAGATGTCCAAAATGTCATTGGCATCAACATATTATGCCACGACACAAAAGGAGGTGTGGCCGGGCCAACATTTTTTCTGCAGGTGCCATTCATACTTGGCATAGGAAAACTGGAAGTATTATAACCATTTACTTGGGAGTTATTCCCCAAGGAGTCGTCGTAAAGAGATGAAATGACAATCACTTAATTGACATTAGTAAGTCAGTATTACATAGCAAGGGTTCTCTAATCTTAGTTTTTCTTATACTTTTGTGCATGATTTTGGACAAGAGATGTGATAGAAGGATGAGAAGATCAACTCATTAGTAGATAATGGTTTTTTGAAGATACAGCTAAAATGGCTATTACAAGATGTGTTATTAGTCCTTTTAAAATTGTTGCCTTGATGATAATTTTTATTTGGAAAAGGCACCTTAAGATAACAGACCTCCTTTTTCCACTATGTAAATATGGCAAAGCTCTAGAAATTTATGGTCGGCCATTTCAAGATTTTTGTATGACATTCAACCTTAGTTTGTGGGTTCTAAGCATTTGTATGTATCAGCAAGGAAAAGAGGCTACATCCATAATTTGCCAATTGAGAACAGAGAACCTCTTCTTCATCTGCCTCCAAAGGCCATATTTGAGGCATTCCCTCATTACAAGAAGAGGTGTCCTTCCTGGGACTCTAGAACGGAGCTCAACTGCTTGTGAACAAGTGTGGCAAGTGCAAAGTTGACAAAATGGTTCAAGTGCAATCTTTCCAGCATGGGCAATCCACTACCTCGAATTGTTCAAAAATATGTCATCAATCAATGCAAAAAGGAGAATCTTGTCGAGATTGGAAAGAACAAAGTCACTCCATTGGAACCCCAAGAGTTTGAATATTTATTCGATTTCCCAAAGGACCACACAAGGGGGCGACAACTCATTCCAAGTAGATATTGTTGCTTACCACTTTTTTACATATTGATTGAAGCATCCCCTTTGTGTACTGATAGTTCAAGGCACAAGAATAGCAGGATATCCTAAATGTGATTTGCATCGGAATATTATGGCACGACACATAGGGAGGTGAAGCTGGGCCAGTATTTTGTCTACAAAAGCCATTCATACTTATTTGGCTCAATAAGTTAGTAATATATAGTAAGTGTAATGTAGTATTAGTTTTTGTTGTACTTTTGTGCAAGATTTTGTATGAGAGATGTTAGAGAAGGACAAGAATATCAACTCAGTAGTAGATAATAGGGTTTTTACGAAAGATGAAGCTAATATGGCTATTAAAAGATGTGTTATTAGTCCGTGTAAAATTGTTGTCTTGATGTTCATTTTCCTACGGAAAAGGCACCTTAAGATAATGGAACACCTTTTATATACTATGACAATGTGGCCCAAGCTCCCAGACGTGTATGGACGGCCATTTCAAGATCTCTTTTTGACATTCGACTTGAGTTTATGGGTTCTAAGAATTAGTGTGCAGCAGCAGTAAGGAAAAAAGGTGACATCCATAATTTTCCAATCGAGAATAGAGAATATGTTCTTCCTCTACCTCCAAAGGCCTTATTTGAGGCATTCACTCATTATAAAAAATGGTAGCCTTTCTGGGACTCAAGAACGTTTCTCAACTGCTTGCGAATAAGTAAAGAAGTGCAAAGGTGACAAAACAGCTCAGATGTGATATTTCCAGCACGGGAAATCATTGACTCGAAGTGTTCAAAAATATATTATCAATCTGTGTAGAAAGGAGAATTTTGTCTGGGTTGGAAAGAACAAAGTCGCTCCATTGGAGCCTCAAGAGATTGAATATCTACTAGGTTTCCCTAAGCACCACACAACGGGACGAAAACTCATTCCAAGAAGATACCTTTGCTTGCAACTTGTTGATAGATTGATTAAAGTTTCCCCTTTTGCACTGATAGTTCATGCGAAAAGAAAAGCAGGATGTCCAAAATTTGATTGGCATCAGAATAATATGGCACAGCACATAGGGAGGCGAGGCCAGTATTTTGTGTGTAGTAGCGATTTGTACTTCGCATAGAAAAACTGGAAGGGTTATCAACATCTACTTGGGAGTTATTCTCAAGGACTTGTCGTAAACAGGTGACATTCACTTAGTTGGCATTAACAAGTCAGTAATATATAACAAGTGTTCTCTAATCTTTGTTTTTGCTATGCTTTTATGCAGAATTTTGGACGAGAAATGTCTGAGAAGGACAAGAAGATCAACCAATTAGTAGATAATGTTTTTTGAAGATGAAACTAATATGGCCATTACAAGATGTGGTGACAATCCATTTAAAATTATTGTCTTGATTTTCATTTTTCTATGGAAAAGGGACCCTAAGATAATGGACCACCTTTTTACTACTATGAAATTGTGGCCCAAGCTCCAGACGTTTATGGACGACAATTTCAAGATCTCTCTATGACATTCAAACTGAGTTTGTGGGTTCTAAGCATTTGTGTGTAGCAATAAAAAAAGGGGCTACATGCATAATTTGCCAATTCAGAATAGAACACCTTTTCTTGTTTGCCTGCAAAGGCCATATTGGAGGCATTCCCTCATTACAAGAAGCAGTGGCATTCCTGGGACTCAGGAACACAACTCAACTACTTGCGAACAAGTGTGGCAAGTGTAAAGCTGGCAGAACAGTTCAGGTGTGATCTTTCTACCATGGGAAATCCACCGCCTCAAAGTATTCAAAAATATTCCATCAATAAGTGCAAAAAGGAGCATCTTGTTTGGTTGGAAAGAACAATGTCATTCCATTGGAGCCTCAAGAGATTGAATATCTACTCGATTACCAAAAGGGCCACACAAGGGGATTACAACTTAGTACTCCCTCCGTCCAAAAATACTTGTCATCAAAATGGATAAAAAGGAATGTATCTAGAACTAAAATACGTCTAAATACATCTCTTTCTATCCATTTTGGTGACAAGTATTTCCGGACGGAGGGAGTACAAGTTGGTATTGTTGCTTATCACTTGTTTATATATTGATTGAACTATCCCCTTGGTACTGATAGTTCATGATATAAGAATAGTAGAATGTCCAAAATGCGATTGGCATCACAATATTATGGAGCGACACATAGGTAGGTGAGGCCAAGCCGATATCTTGTTTGCAGAAGCCATTCATACTTGGCATAGAGGAACTCGAAATGTTATCAATATTTACTTGGGAGTTATTCTAATGGACTCGTCCTAAAGAGTTGAAATGCCAGCCAATTAGTTGGCACTAAGATGGAAGTAATATATAGTAAGTGTTCTCTAATATTAGTTTTTGGTATACTTTTGTGTAGGATTTTGTATATGAGATGTCAAAGAAGGACAAGAAGATCAACTCATCAGTAGACAATGGGCTTTTTTAGATGAAGCTGACTTGGCTATTACAAGATGTGGTATGAGTCATTTTAAAATTGTTGCCTTGGCGTTCATTTTTCTATGGAAAACGCACATTGAGATAATGGACCAGCTTTTCATAATGAAAATGTGGCCCAAGGCCCCATATGTGTATGGACGACCATTTCAAGATCTCTGTCTCAAATTCAACCCGAGCTTGTGTGTTCTAAGTATTAGTGTGCAACAACAAGGAAAAAACGTGTGATCTTTCCACCACGGGAAATCAACCGCCTCGAAGCGTTCTAAAATATTTCATCAATCAATGCAAAAAGGAGAATCTTCTCTCGGTTGGAAAGAACAAAGTCCCTCCATTGGAGCCTTAATGGATTGAGTATCTACTCGGTTTACCAAAGGACCACACAAGGGGACGACAACTTATACCAAGTTGATATTGTTTCTTACCTCTTGTTGATATATAGATTGAAGTATTCCTTTGTGTATCGATAGTATATGCCACAAGAATAGCTGGATATCCAAAATGTGATTGGCCTCAGAATATTATGGCACAACATATAGGGAGGTGAGGCTGGGCCAAGATTTTTTCTGCAGAAGCCATTCATAGTTGGCATGGAAAAATTGGAAGTGTCATAACCATTTACTTTGGAGTTCTTCTCGAGGAATCATCGTAAAGAGATGAAATGCATTCACTTAGTTGGCATTAAGAATTCAGTAATACATAGCAATGGTCCTCTAATCTTAGTTTTTGTTATACTTTTGTGCATGATTTTGTACGAGAGATGCCAGAGAAAGACGAGAAGATCAACTCATTAGTAGATAATGGTTTTTTTGAAGAGCTAATATTGCTATTACAAGATGTGGAATGAGTCGTTTTAAAATGGTTGCCTTGATGTTCGTTTTTCCATGGAAAAGGCAAATTAAGATAATGGTCCACCTTTTTTATACAACGAAATTGTGGCCCAAGCTCCCTGACGTTTATGGATGACCGTTTGAATATTTCCATATGACATTCAACCTGAGTTTGTGGGTTCTAAGCATTAGCGTGCAGCAACAAGGAGAAAAGGCTACATCCACATTTTTCCAACCGAGAATAGAGAACATCTCATTCCTTTGCATCCAAAGGCCACATTTGAGGCATTCCCTCATTGCAAGAAGCGGTGGCCTTCGTAGGACTCGAGACCATAGGTCAACTGCTTGCGAACAAGTGTGGGAAGTGCAAAGCTGACAGAATGATTCAGGTGTGCTCTTTGCAGCACAGGTAGTCCACCACCTCGAAGTGTTAAAAAATATGTAATCAATCAGTGCAGAAAGGAGAATCTTGTCTGGGTTTGAAAGAACAAAGTCGCTCCATTGGATCCTCAAGAGATTGAATACCTATTAGGTTTCCCTAAGGAACACACAAGGGGACGAAAACACATCCCAAGTAGATATTGTTCCTTACCACTTGTTAATATATTGATTTGAGTATCCCCTTGTCTGCTTATAGTTAATGCCACAAGAATAGCAGGTTGTCCAAAATGTGTTTGGCATCAGAATATTATGGATGACCCATAGGGAGGTGAGGCCGCACCAGTATTTCGTCTACAGAAGCAGTTCATACTTGGCATAGAAAAGTGGAAGTGTTATCAATATTTACTTGGGAGTTATTCTCAAGGATTCATCATAAAGAGGTGAATTGCAAGTCACTTAGTTGGCATTAGGAAGTGAGTAATACGTACCAACTGTTCTCTCATCTTATTTTTGTTGTACTTTTTCGTGGGATTTTGGACGAGAGATGTCAGAGAAAGACGAGAAGATCAACTCATTAGTAGATAGTTGGATTTTTTGAAGATGAAGCTAATTAGGCTATTATAAGATGTGGTAGCAGTCCTTTTGAAATTGTTGCCTTGATGTTCATTTTTCTATGGAAAAGGCACCTTAAGATAATTGACCCCATTTATTCTACTATAAAAATGTTGTCTAAGATCCCAGATGTTTATGGATGACCATTTAAAGATCCTTGTATGGCATTCAACCTGAGTTTGTGGGTTCTAAGCATTTGTGTGTAGCAGCAAGGAAAAGATGCTACATCCATAATTTGCCAACTAATAACATAGCACCTTGTCTTCCTCTGCCTCCAAAGGCCATATTTGACGTATTCACTCGTTGCAAGAAGCGGTGTCCTTCCCTCGAGAATGTAGCTCAATTGCATGCGAACAAGTGTGGCAAGTCCAAAGATGACAATATGGTCCAGGTGTGATCTTTCTAGCTCGAGCATTCAACTTCCTCGAAGTGTTAAAAATATGTCATCAATCTGTAAAGAAAGTAGAGTCTCGTCTGGATTGGAAAGAACAAGGTTACTCCATTGGAGCCTCAAGAGATTGAATATCTACTCGGTTTCCCAAAGGACCACACAATGGGATGAGAACTCATTCCAAGTAGAAATTGTTGCTTACCACTTGTTGATATATTGATTGAAGTATCCCCTGTGTACTCATAGTTCATTCCAAAGAATTGCAGGATATCCAAAATGTGATAGGCATCGGAATATTATGGCACTACACATAGGGAGGCGAGGCCGAGCCAACATTTTGTATGCAGAAGCCACTCATACTTGGCATAGAAAAACTGGAAGTGTTAACAACATTTACATCAAAGTTAGTCTAAAGGACTCGACATAAAGATCTAAAATGCCAGTCACTTAGGTGGCATTAAGAATTTAGTATTATATGCTAAGTGTTCTCTAATATTAGTTTTTGTTATACTTGAGTGCAGGATTTTGTACGAGGGATGTCAGAGAAGGACAAGAAGATCAACTCATTAGTAGATAATAGGCTTTTTTCAAGATGAAACTAATGTGGCTCATACAAGATGTGGTATCTGATACGTCTCCAACGTATCTATAATTTTTTATTGTTCCATGCTGTTATATTATAATTCTTGGATGTTTTATAATCATTTTATAGCAACTTTATATCATTTTTTGGGACTAACCTATTGACATAGTGCCCAGTGCCAGTTGCTGTTTTTTCGCTTGTTTTTACTTCACAGAAAATCAATACCAAACGGAGTCCAAAAGTAGCGAAACTTTTTGGAGAATTTTTTTGGACCAGAAGACACATGATGGGCCAAGGAAGTACCAGAGGCCCCAGGCTCGCCCTGGTGGGTTGTGCCCACCTCGGCCGCCTCCTGCACCGCCTCTTTGCTCTACAAATACCCCTAGAATCCGAAAACCCTAGAGGAGTCGACGAAACACAATTCCAGCCGCCGCAAGTTCCAGAAACCAGAGATCCAATCTAGACACCATCACAGAGGGGTTCATCATCCTCATTGGTGCCTCTCCGATGATGCGTGAGTAGTTCATTGTAGACCTACAGGTCCGTAGTTAGTAGCTAGATGTCTTCCTCTCTCTCTCTCTCTCTCTTTTGATTCTCAATACAATGGTCTCTTGGATCAATCCCAGTGACCAATCCCAGCAACTAGAAGAGGTGCTTGGTGATGCTTCGATCTTACGGTGCTCAATCCCAGTGACAGAAGGGGACATGACACGTATGTATTGTTGCTATTAAGGATAACAAGATGGGGCCTATTTCTACATGAATAGATCTTTTCTGCATCATGTCATCGTTCTTATTGCATTACTCCATTTTTCCATGAACTTAATACACTAGATGCATGCTGGAGAGCGGTCGATGTGTGGAGTAATAGTAGTAGCTGCAGGCAGGAGTCGGTCTACTAATCTTGGACGTGATGCCTATATAATGATCATTGCCTGGATATCGTCATAATTATTTGAAGTTCTATCAATTGCCCAACAGTAATTTGTTCCGTATGCTATTTTTCTCGAGAGAAGCCACTAGTGTAATCTACGGCCCCCGTGTCTCTTCTTTATCATATTTGCCTTCGAGATCTATTTTTATTTGCTTTTCTTTTCAGATCTATTAATCCAAAATCCCAAAAATACCTTGCTAGAATTTTTTATTATTTATTTTATTTTGGGTTTCCGCGAGATCTATTTATCCAATCTACTACAAATTTATCTATCTTCTTACCCGGGAGTGATTGACAACCCCTCTTACATGTCAGGTTGCAAGTATTTGTTCTTTGTGTGCAGGTACCGTTTACATAGTGTTGCGTGGTTCTCCTACTGGTTCGATAACCTTGGTCTCATCACTGAGGGAAATACCTACCGTAGCTATGCTGCATCATCCCTTCCTCTTTGGGGAAATACTAACGTAGTTCAAGCCACATCAGAAGGAATTTCTTGCGTCGTTGCTGGGGAGACATCATCAACATCTATCAGGTTCCCAATCACAAATATCATCTCCTTGCAATTTACATTATTTGCCATTTGCGTCTCATTTTCATCTCCCCAACTTCTAAAGCATTTTGCAAAAGCACAAAAATATTTTCCTTTTTATTTGCCTTCTTTTTTCGTTTGCCTTTTTTTTATTTGCGTCTTTGCTTATGTTGCCATGTGCCTTCCATTTGCTTGCATCTTTGCTTGCTGAAATTCTATTGATATGGATCCTCACCTAGTTGCTAATCTTTTCAAAAGATCTAATTATGATGAACTAATTGATAGTTAATTGAGTTCACTAGATTACCTTTATGAAGTTTTGCTTGAGATTCATGAATCTGAAAATTGTGATGAAGTGTTAAACGAAGAAATTTATAAACTGATTCATGATAGCTCCTTGAATGAAAAGCATGATTGCAATGATGTTATTATGAATTCTATTAATGTCAATTGTGATAGTGATATGCAAAACCCCAAGCTTGGGGATTCTTATTTTGTTATGTCCATTACTTATTACAATGATCATGATTGGGGTGATAATGATTCTTTATGATCTTGGAAATTTATTCAAACCCCATGATGAATATGCTTGCGATAATATTAAAAGTGGGTTTGGAAGAGTGTAAACTTTATATAAAAATAATCCCACATATTTGGAGAGTGTTCAGTCTTATGATTTTGTTGATAAAAGTGGGCTTGGAGAGGTCATGACTTTATTTGATAATAATCCCACTATTTTGGAAGAGTGTCAACTTTGCATTCATGTGGATCATAAAAAGAAAATTTTATTTGATAGCTATATTGTTGAATTTGATTATGATCCTACATGTAATTATTATGAGAGAGGAAAATATGGTTGTAGAAATTTTCATGTTGCCAAATTACCTCTTGTTATGTTGAGATTACTATTGTTTCTTTCCTCTTCCTTGCATATGCTATTTTTTGCTTATCTTGATAATTTGTTTGCATATAAAATGCCTATGCATAGGAAGTATGTTAGACTTAAACTTGTTTTTCACATGCTACATGATGCTCTCTTCGTGTTTCAATTACTATCTTTCGTGTGAGCATCGTTGAAATCTTAAGCCTATCTTTATGGCTATAAAAAAAGAGCTTGTTAGGAGGCAACCCAATGAATGAATAAAATTTATTTTTGTCTTTTTCTTTCTGTTCTTGAGTGTTTGCAAAATTATGGTACTATTATGATTGTGTTTCTTATGTTTTAGTTAGTGTTTGTGCCAAGCAAAGCCTTTGGAATCATGTTGGGTGATAGTTGATTTGATCTATTTGAAAAAAAAGATTTTTTTGCACACAGTAAAAAATTTATAATTTCACAGAAGTGCGATAAAATCTCGATTGTTGTACACAAGATTGATATACAAATTGCCCATGTTGTCCTAATTTTTCAGAATTTTGGAGCTACAAAAGTATTCGAAGTTTTCAGATTGCTACAGACTGTTCTGTTTTTCACACATACTGCTTTCTTTGCGTTGTGTGCTTATTTTGATGAATCTATATATGGTTTGTATTGGAGGGTATAAGCTATTGTAAATTTGGAATACAATAGATATAATGCAAAAATAAAATATGAATGGGTTTGCAAAAGTACTTAGAGTAGTGATTTGCTTTGTTATACTAATGGATCTTACGAAGGTTTGGTTGAGTTTTGTGTGATTGAAGTTTTCAAGTTTTGGGTGAGATCACGATGGATGAAGGAACAAGGAGTAAGAAGAAAGCTTGGGGATGCCCATGGCACCCCAAGTTATTATCCAAAGAGGAACAAGCAACTAAGCTTTGGGATGCCCCCGAGTGGCATCCCCTCTTTCTTCTAACAACCATCGGTATTTTACTTGGAGCTATATTTTTATTCGTCACATATCATGAGTTTTGCTTGGAGCGTCTTGTATTATATGAGTCTTTACTTGTTTTGCTTTTTATTCTGTTCCTATTTGAGAGAGCCAAAATTATGCTATGATTTGTTAGAATTGCTCTATGTGCTTCACTTAATTTTTTGAGCTATGGAATTGCTCTACTGCTTCAATTATATCTTTTTGAGCATGGTGTGCTTTAATATTTTTGAAGAAATGCTCTCATGCTTCACTTAGATTTATTTGAGAGTTAGTAAATTTTTAAGAAATTCTCTCATGCTTCACTTATGTTATTTTGAGAGAAGAAATTTTTTATGCTCATGTTCTTCACTTCGATTTGTTTGAGCTATCAAAAGAAACATATGAAATTAGTCCCAAAGTGGTAAATATTCAAGAGGGATATAATAAAAACTTTCATGAAGATCATTGGACAAAATAAACTTGATTCTTTCTAATAGTTTTGCGGTATGATGATATAATATGTGAGTCATGTCGATGAGTAATTATGCTTTAGTAAGAATATTGATGTTATGGTTTGTGATTCCTTATGCAAGCACGAAAGTCAATAGCAATTAAATTACATCCTACTTGTGGTGCATTATTTGGTGTTAGTTATGCTTAATGCTTGCTTATGATGTTTTTCATTTCTTGGTTGGATGTTTCTCAATCTTTTGCTAGCCTTCACTTATACTAAGTGGGATTACTACTTGTGCATCCAAAATTCTTAAACCCATTTTTTGCCATATGAGTCCACTATACCTACCTATATGCGGTATTTTCGTGCCGTTCTAAGCAAATTTGTAATCTCCAAAATAAATTTCCTTTTTGTGTGCTAGTACTACTCATGAAACGGTAGGGGGTGGCTGATATTTTTCCATGCGAGATGTGTTATTCTCAAGATGAGTGTTTATTCACTTGTCATTGCACGAGAGTATGGCAAAGGTATTAGGGATGCCCAGTCCTGAAATGAAAAATGAATTTACTTTATGTTGTCAAATAATAAATTCCTTGGAAAGTGTTGGTATGGATGGTACCCATGGATTCGGTTAGCCATGGAATGTGAAAGTATGGTGGAAAAGGAATAAACTTTATTTTCTGTTTGGGAACCGCCTATGATATATCTAGCATGGAAAGTATTGGGAACTACTCGATCATTTTCGTTGACAGGAAAGGCATGCCACCCAAAATGTTTTATCTCTATCTTTTTTTCGAGCTCTGGCACCTCTACAAATCCCTACTTCCCTCTGCGAAGGGCCTTTCTATTTACTTTATGCAATTTTTTTTATTTGAGTCTCCATCTTCTCTTATAAAGCACCAACTAAGAGGCACTATGATCATACTTGAGCATTGAGTGTAGCTAATATGCGAGTGTGTTTCATGAATGGATCAATAATTGAGCATAATGGGCTAGGGATAACTTGCTTTAGTGTTGATATTTTGAAAGACATGGATTGCTTGTTGGTATGCTTGAGTATTGAAACCTTCATGTCAAAACTAGACTATTGCTTTGAATCATATAAAAGTCCAAATATCCATGCTACAAAAGAAAAGAATATGTGATCAACATGTTAGGCAGCATTCCACATCAAAAATTCTGTTTTTATCATTTACCTACTCGAGGACGAGCTGGAATTA
The DNA here is from genome assembly GCF_002162155.2 of Triticum dicoccoides. Classification (NCBI taxonomy): domain Eukaryota; kingdom Viridiplantae; phylum Streptophyta; class Magnoliopsida; order Poales; family Poaceae; genus Triticum; species Triticum dicoccoides. Next base: position 678,593,132 of record NC_041384.1, on the reverse strand, counting down.
AGCTTGGGGATGCTAATACATCTCCAACGTATCTATAATTTTTGATTGTTCCATGCTGTTATATTGTCATTCTTGGATGTTTTACAATCATTTTATAGCAACTTTATATCATTTTTTGGGACTAACCTATTGACATAGTGCCCAGTGCCAGTTGTTGTTTTTTGCTTGTTTTTTACTTTGTAGAAAATCAATACCAAACGGAGTCCAAACGCAGCAGAACTTTTTGGAGAATGTTTTTGGACCAGAAGACACACGATGGGCCAAGGATGCACCAGAGGCCCCCAGGCGCGCCCTGGTGGGTTGAGCCCCCCTCGGCCGCCTCCCGCACCGCCTCTTTGCTCTATAAATACCCCGAAAATCCAAAAACCCTAGGGGAGTTGACGAAATGCAATTCCAGCCGCCGCAAGTTCCAGAAACCATAGATCCAATCTAGACACCATCACGGAGGGGTTCATCATCCTCATTGGTGCCTCTCCAATGACGTGTGAGTAGTTCATTGTAGACCTACGGGTCCGTAGTTAGTAGCTAGATGACTTCCTCTCTCTCTTTTGATTCTCAATACAATGGTCCCTGGGAGATCTATTTTATGTAACTCATTTTGTGGTGTGTTTGTTGGGATCTGATGAACTTTGAGTTTATGATCAATTCTATATTATCCATGACGGTTATTTGAGTTTTGATCTCTTATATGCATGATTGCTTATAGCCGCACATTTCTTCTTAGAATCTTTGGTTTAGTTAGGCCGACTAGATCGATCTTTCTTGCCACGGGAAGAGGTGCTTTGTGATGGGTTCGATCTTACGGTGCTCAATCCCAGTGACAGAAGGGGACATGACACATATGTTCATTGCTATTAAGGATAACAAGATGGGGTCTATTCCAACATGAATTGATCCCGTCTACATCATGTCATCATTCTTATTGCATTACTTTGTTTTTCCATGAACTTAATGTTGGGGAACGTAGCAGAATTTTAAAATTTTCTACGCATCACCAAGATCAATCTATGGAGTCATCTAGCAACGAGGGAGAGGGGAGTGCATCTACATACCCTTGTAGATCGGTAAGCGGAAGCGTTCAAGTGAACGGGGTTGATGGAGTCGTACTCGTCGTGATCCAAATCACCGATGATCCTAGTGCCGAACGGACGGCACCTCCGCGTTCAACACACGTACAGCCCGGGCACGTCTCCTCCTTCTTGATCCAGCAAGGGGAGAGGAGAAGTTGAGGGAAAACTCCGACAGCACGACGGCATGGTGGTGATGGAGCTCGTGGTTCTCCGGCAGGGCTTCGCCAAGCACTATGGAGGAGGACGAGGTGTTGGAGGAGGGAGAGGGCTGCGCCAGGGGAAGGGTGCGGCTGCCCTCTCTCTCCCTCACTATATATAGGGGGATGGGAGGAGGGGGAGGAGCCCTAGGGTTCCCTAGGGGAGGGGCGGCGGCCACAGGGGAAACCCTAGATGGGTTTGGGCGCCCCCACCCCCTAGGAAACTTGCCCCCCAAGCCGGGAGGGGCGGCTGCCCTAGGGGTGGCGCCCCCACCTCTCCTGGTTACGTGAGATGGGGTGGGAGGGGCGCTCAGCCCCTTAGTGGGCTGATGTGCCCTCTCCCCTTGGCCCATAAGGCCCCCCAACGCTTGTCGGGGCCTCCGAAACCCCTTTCGGACACGCTGGTCATCACCTGGTACCCCCGAAACAATTCCGGACTCCAATACCCTTCGTCCAATATACCGATCTTCACCTTTGGACCATTCCGGAGCTCCTCGTCATGTCCGGGATAACATCCGGGACTCCGAACAACCTTCGGTAACCACATACTATTTCCCATAACAACTCTAGCGTCACCGAACCTTAAGTGTGTAGACCCTACGGGTTCGGGAACCATGCAGACATGACCGAGACAACTCTCCGTCCAATAACCAACAGCGGGATCTGGATACCCATGATGGCTCCCACATGTTCCACGATGATCTCATCGGATGAACCACGATGTCGAGGATTCAATCAATCCAGTATACAATTCCCTTAGTCCAGCGGTATTGTACTTGCCGGAGATTCGATCGTCGGTATCCGATACCTTGTTCAATCTCGTTACCGGCAAGTCTCTTTACTCGTTCCATAACACATCATCCCGTGATCAACTCCTTGGTCACATTGTGCACATTATGATGATGTCCTACCGAGTGGGCCCAGAGATACCTCTCCGTCACACGGAGTGACAAATCCCTGTCTTGATTCGTGCCAACCCAACAGACACTTTCGGAGATACCCGTAGTGCACCTTTATAGCCACCCAGTTATGTTGTGACGTTTGTACACCCAAAGCATTCCTACGGTATCCGGGAGTTGCACAATCTCATGGTCTAAGGAAACGATACTTGACATTAGAAAAGCTTTAGCATACGAACTACACGATCTTTGTACTAGGCTTAGGATTGGGTCTTGTCCATCACATCATTCTCCTAATGATGTGATCCCGTTATCAACAACATCCAATGTCCATGGTCAGGAAACCGTAACCATCTATTGATCAACGAGCTAGTCAACTAGAGGATTACTAGGGACATGGTGTTGTCTATGTATCCACACATGTATCTGAGTTTCCTATCAATACAATTCTAGCATGGATAATAAACGATTATCATGAACAAGGAAATATAATAATAACTAATTTGTTATTGCCTCTAGGGCATATTTCCAACAGTGTCCCACTTGCACTAGAGTCAATAATCTAGTTCACATCGCCATGTGATTAACACTCCTAGGTCACATCGCCATGTGACCAACATCCGAAGAGTTTACTAGAGTCAATAATCTAGTTCACATCACTATGTGATTAACACTCAATGAGTTCTGGGTTTGATCATGTTATGCCTGTGAGAGAGGTTTTAGTCAACGGGTCTGCAACATTCAGATCCGTTTGTACTTTGCAAATCTCTACGCTATATTTGGAGCCATTTCAAATAACTGTTCTACTTGGAGCTATTCTAAATTGTTGCTCCATTATACGTATCCGGCATATCTACTCAGAGCTATCCGGATAGGTGTTAAGCTTGCATCGACGTAACTCTTTACGTCGAACTCTTTATCACCTCCATAACCGAGAAACATATCCTTATTCCTCTAAGGATAATTTTGACCGCTATCTGGTGATCTACTCCTAGATCACCTTTGTACCCTCTTGCCAGACATGTGGCAAGGCACACATCAGGGGCGGTACTCAGCATGGCATACCGTATAGAGCCTATGACAAAAGCATAGGGGACGACCATCGTCCTTCCTCTTTCTCCTGCCGTGGTCGAGCCTTAAGTCTTAACTTCATACCTTACAACTCAGGCAAGAACTCCTTCTTTGACTGATCCATCTTGAACACCTTCAAGATCATGTCAAGGTATGTGCTCATTTGAAAGTACCATTAAGCGTTTCGATCTATCCTTATAGATCTTGATGCTCAATGTTCAAGTAGCTTAATCCAGGTTTTCCATTGAAAAACACTTTTCAAATAACCCTATATGCTTTCCAGAAATTCTTCATCATTTCTGATCAACAATATGTCAACAACATATACTCATCAGAAATTCTATAGTGCTCCCACTCACTTCTTTGGAAATACAAGTTTCTCATAAACTTTGTATAAACCCAAAATCTTTGATCATCTCATCAAAGTGTACATTCCAACTCCGAGATGCTTACTCCAGTCCTTAGAAGGATTGTTGGAGCTTTGCATACTTGTTAGCATCTTTCAGGATCGACAAAATCTTCTGGTTGTATCACATACAACCTTTCCTCAAGAAAATCATCAAGGAAACAATATTTTGACATCCTATCTGCAAGATTTCATAAATAATGCAGTACCTGCTAATTCCAACAGACTCTTAGCATCGCTACGAGTGAGAAACTCTCATCGTAGTAAACTCCTTGAACTTGTCGGAAAACATCTTAACGACATGCCGAGCTTTCTTAATGGTGATACCTACCATCTTTGTCCGTCTTTCTTTTAAAATCCATATGTACCCAACAGCCTTACGACCATCAAGTAGTTCTTCCAAAGTCTACACTTTGTTTTCATACATGGATCCTCTCGGATTTTATGGCCTCGAGCCATTTTTTGGAATCCGGGCCCACCATCGCTTCTGCATAGCTCGTAGGTTCATTGTTGTCTAGCAACATGACTTCCAAGACAGGATTAAGTACCACTCTGAAGTAGTATGCATCCTTGTCGTCCTACGAGGTTTGGTAGTGACTTGATCCGAAGTTTCATGATCACTATCATAAGCTTCCACTTCAATTGGTGTAGGTGCCACAGGAACAACTCCCTGTGCCCTGCTACACACTAGTTGAAGTGATGGTTCAATAACCTTATCAAGTCTCCACCATCCTCCCACTCAGTTCTTTCGAGAGAAACTTTTCCTCGAGAAAGGACCCGATTCGAGAAACAATCCCTATTGCTTTCGGATCTAAGACAGGAGGTATACCCAACTGTTTTGTGTGTCCTATGAAGATGCATTTATCCGCTTTGGGTTTGAGCTTATCAGCCTGAAACTTTTTCACATAAGCGTCGCAGCCCCAAACTTTTAAGAAATGACAGCTTAGGTTTCTCTAAACCATAGTTCATACAGTGTCGACTCAAACAGAATTGCGTGGTTCCCTATTTAAAGTGAATGTGGTTGTCTCTAATGCCTAACCCATAAACTATAGTGGTAATTCGATAAGAGACATCATGGTATGCACCATATCCAATAGGGTGCAGTTATGATGTTCGGACACACCATCACACTATGGTGTTCCAGGCGGTATTAGTTGTGAAACAATTTCCACAATGCCTTAACTGTGTGCCAAACTCGTAATTCAGATATTCATCTCTATGATCATATCATAGATATTTTATCCTCTTGTCACGATGATCTTTCAACTTCACCCTGAAATTACTTGAACCTTTCAATAATTCAGACTCGTGATTCATTAAGTAAATATACTCAGCATCTACTCAAATCATCTGTGAAGTAAGAACATAACGATATCCACTACATGCCTTAGCACTCATTGGACTGCACACATCAAGATGTATTACTTCCAACAAGTTGCTTTCTTGTTCCATCTTACTGAAAACGAGGCCTTTCAGTCATCTTGCCCATGTGGTATGATTTGCATGTCTCAAGTGATTCAAAATCAAGTGAGCCCAAACGATCCATCTGTATGGAGTTTCTTCATGCATATATACCAATAGGCATGGTTCGCATGTCTCAAGTGATTCAAAATCAAGAGAGTCCAAAGATCCATCAACATGGAGCTTTTTCATGCGTTTTATACCAATATGACTCAAATTGCAGTGCCACAAGTATGTGGTAATATCATTACTGTCTTATATCTTTTGGCATGAACATGTGTATCACTACAATCAGGATTCAATAAACCATTCATTTAGGTGCAAGACCATTGAAGGTATTATTCAAATAAACAGAGTAACTCTTATTCTCCTTAAATGAATAACCGTATTGTGATAAACATAATCCAATCATGTCTATGCTCAACGCAAACACCAAATAATTATTATTTAGGTTTAACACCAATCCTGATGGTAGACGGAGCGTGCGATGTTTGATCACATCAACCTTGGAAACACTTCCAACACATATCGTCGTCTCACCTTTGGCTAGTCTCCATTTATTCCGTAGCCTTTTATTTCGAGTTACTAACACTTAGAAACCGAACCAGTATCTAATACCCTGGTGCTACTAGGAGTACTAGTAAAGTACACATATAATGTATGTCCAATACATACTTCTGTCAACCTTGTCAGCCTTCTCATCTACCAAGTATCTAGGGTGGTTCCGCTTCAGTGACCGTTCCCCTTATTACAGAAGCACTTAGTCTCGGGCTTGGGTTCAACTTTGGGTTTCTTCACTAGAGCAGCAACTGGTTTGTTGTTTCATGAAGTATCCCTTTCTTGCCCTTGCCCTTCTTGAAACTAGTGGTTTTACTAACCATAAATAATTGATGCTCCTATTTGATTTCTACTTTTGCGGTGTCGCGAATAGCTCAAGGATCATATCTATCCCTGATATGTTATAGTTCATCACGAAGCTCTAGTAGCTTGGTGATAGTGACTTTGGAGAACCATCACTATCTTATCTGGAAGATTAACTCCCACTCGATTCAAGCGATTGTAGTACTCATACAATCTGAGCACATGCTCAACGATTGAGCTTTTCTCCTTAGTTTGTAGGCTTAGGAAACTTGTCAGAGGTCTCATACCTCTTGACGCGGGCACTAGCCTGAAATCCCAATTTCAGTCCTTGAAACATCTCATATGTTCTACGATGTTTCAAAACGTCTTTGGTGCCTCAATTCTAAACCATTTAGCATTACGCACTGAACTATCATGTAGTCATCAAAACGTGTATGTCAGGTGTTCGCAACATCCATAACCGACGTTCGAGGTTCAGCTCACTGAGCGGTGCATTGAGGACATAATCCTTCTGCGCAGCAATGAGGACAATCCTCAGTATACGGACCCAGTCCGCATAATTGCTACCATCAACTTTCAACTAAATTTTCTCTAGGAACATATCTAAAACAGTAGAACTAAAGCGTAAGCTACGACATAATTTGCAAAGTCCTTTCGACTATGTTCATGATAATTGAGTTCATCTTATTATTTCATGAACTCCCACTCGGATAGACATCCCTCTAGTCATCTAAGTGATACACGATCCGAATCAACTAGGCCGTGTCCGATCATCACGTGAGACAGACTAGTCATCATCGGTGAACATCTTCATGTTGATCGTATCTTCTATACGACTCATGTTCGACCTTTCGGTCTTCCGTGTTCCAAGGCCATGTCTGTACATGCTAGGCTCGTCAAGTCAACCTAAGTGTATTGCATGTGTAAATCTGGCTTACACCCGTTGTATTCAAACATTAGAATCTATCACACCCGATCATCATGTGGTGCTTCGAAACAACGAACCTTCGCAACGGTGCACAGTTAGGGGGAACACTCTTCTTGAAATTATTGCGAGGGATCATCTTATTTAAGCTACCGTCGTTCTAAGCAAATAAGATGTAAAACATGATAAACATCACATGCAATCAAATAGTGACATGATATGGCCAATATCATTTTGCTCCTTTTGATCTCCATCTTCGGGGTGCCATGATCATCATCATCACCGGCATGACACCATGATCTCCATCATCATGATCTCCATCATCGTGTCTTCTTGAAGTTGTCTCGTCATCTATTACTTCTACTACTAAGGCTAACGGTTTAGCAATAAAGTAAAGTAATTACATGACGTTTATGTTGACACGCAGGTCATAAATAAATTAAGACAACTCCTATGGCTCCTACAGGTTGTCATACTCATCGACTTGCAAGTCGTGATTCCTATTACAAGAACATGATCAATCTCATACATCACATATATCATTCATCACATCCTTTTTGGCCATATCACATCACACGGCATATGCTGCAAAAACAAGTTAGACGTCCTCTAATTGTTGTTGCAAATTTTTACGTGGCTTCTATAGGTTTCTTAGCAAGAACATTTCTTTCCTACGCCAAAACCACAATGTGATATGCCAATTTCTATTTACCCTTCATAAGGACCCTTTTCATCGAATCTGATCCGACTAAAGTGGGAGAGGCAGACACCCGCTAGCCACCTTATGCAACTAGTGCATGTCAGTCGGTGGAACCTGTCTCACGTAAGAGTACGTGTAAGGTCGGTCCGGGCCGCTTCATCCCACGATGCCACTGAATCAAGATAAGACTAGTAACGACAAGTAAATTGAAAATATCGACGCCCTGCTTTGTGTTCTACTCGTGCATAGAAACTACGCATAGACCTAGCTCTGATACCACTGTTTGGGAACGTAGCAGAATTTAAAATTTTCTACGCATCACCAAGATTAATCTATGGAGTCATCTAGCAACGAGGGAGAGGGGAGTGCATCTACATACCCTTGTAGATCGGTAAGCGGAAGCGTTCAAGTGAACGGGGTTGATGGAGTCGTACTCGTCGTGATCCAAATCACCGATGATCCTAGTGCCGAACGGACGGCACCTCCGCGTTCAACACACGTACAGCCTGGGGACGTCTCCTATTTCTTGATCCAGCAAGGGGAGAGGAGAAGTTGAGGGAAAACTCCGACAGCACGACGGCATGGTGGTGATGGAGCTCGTGGTTCTCCGGCAGGGCTTCGCCAAGCACTATGGAGGAGGACGAGGTGTTGGAGGAGGGAGAGGGCTGCGCTAGGGGAAGGGTGTGGCTGCCCTCTCTCTCCCTCACTATATATAGGGGGAAGGGAGGAGGGGGAGGCGCCCTAGGGTTCCCTAGGGGAGGGGCAGCGGCCACAGGGGAAACCCTAGATGGGTTTGGGCGCCCCCACCCCCTGGGAAACTTGCCCCCCAAGCCGGGAGGGGCGATGTAGGATCGAAAGTATGTCTAGAGGGGGGGTGATTAGACTACTTGACCAATAAAAACTTAACCTTTTCCCAATTTTATAGTTTGGCAGATTTTAGCTACTTTTAGGACAAGTCAAGCAATCATCACACAATTCAAGCAAGCATGCAAAGAGTATATAGGCAGCGGAAAGTAAAGCATGCAACTTGCAAGAATGTAAAGGGAAGGGTTTGGAGAATTCAAACGCAATTGGAGACACGGATGTTTTTGGCGTGGTTCAGATAGGTGGTGCTATCCTACATCCACGTTGATGGAGACTTCAACCCACGAAGGGTAACAGTTGCGCGAGTCCACGGAGGGCTCCACCCATGAAGGGTCCACGAAGAAGCAACCTTGTCTATCCCACCATGGCCATCGCCCACGAAGGACTTGCCTCACTAGCGGTAAATCTTCACGAAGTAGGCGATCTCCTTGCCCTTACAAACTCCTTGGTTCAACTCCACAATCTTGTCGGAGGCTCCCAAGTGACACCTAGCCAATCTAGGAGACACCACTCTCCAAGAAGTAACAAATGGTGTGTTGATGATGAACTCCTTGCTCTTGTGCTTCAAATGATAGTCTCCCCAACACTCAACTCTCTCTCACAGGATTTGGATTTGGTGGAAAGAAGATTTGAGTGGAAAGCAACTTGGGGAAGGCTAGAGATCAAGATTCATATGGTAGGAATGGAATATCTTGGCCTCAACACATGAGTAGGTGGTTCTCTCTCAGAACATATGAGTTGGAAGTGTAGATGTGTTCTGATGGCTCTCTCCATGAGCGAAGAGGAGGTGGAGGGGTATATATAGCCTCCACACAAAATCCAACCGTTACACACAATTTACCAATCTCGGTGGGACCGAATCAACAAACTCGGTCGGACTGATTTAGTAAACCTAGTGACCGTTAGTGATTTTCGGTGGGACTGACATGCAACTCGGTAGGACCGATATGGTTAGGGTTAGGGCATAACGTAATCTCGGTACCGATTACACAAACTCGGTGAGATCAATTTGGTAATAAGCTAACTAGAGAGTTGGTCAGGTAAACTCGGTGGGACCGATTTGCTCTTTCGGTGAGACCGAAAAGTTACAAAAAGGAAATATTTAGTTTACATTGCAATCTCCGTGGGACCGATCCGCTCTTTTGGTGAGACCGAAAAGTTACGAAAAGGAAAAAGAGAAATTGCAATCCCATCTCGGTGAGACCGAGATCCCTATCGGTAGAACCGATTTGCTTAGGGTTTGGCAGTGGCTATGACATATGAAACTCGGTGGCGCTGGGTTGAAAGAATTGGTAGGACCGAGTTTGGCTTTGGGTTTAGGTCAAATGTGGATATGGGAAAGTAGCTGAGGGTTTTGGAGCATATCACTAAGCACATGAAGCAAGAGGCTCATTAAGCAACACCTCATCCCTCCTTGATAGTATTGGCTTTTCCTAAAGACTCAATGTGATCTTGGATCACTAAAATATAAAATGAAGAGTCTTGAGCTTTTGAGCTTGAGCCAATCCTTTGTCCTTAGTATTTTGAGGGTTCCACTTTCACCATCCATGCCATGCCAATCATTGAGCTTTCCTGAAATAATCATCTTGGAATAGCATTAGCTCAATGAGCTATATGTTGTTATGAATTACCAAAACCACCTAGGGATAGTTGCACTTTCAATCTCCCCCTTTTTGGTAATTGATGACAACATATAGATCAAAGCTTCGACAAATGATAATAAGAATGAAATATATCGTTGCTTTGAGAAGTATGTGATAAGTAAGAGTTCCCCCTAAATTTGTGCATATTTTAAAATTTGCTTTGGACTGCAAATACACAAGGAGTTAGAATCATGAGTTACTCTTCCATGTCACATACATCTTGGTGGAGCGCTCAAAATGATAAGAATTGAATACATGCACTCATCACCAAGAAAAGTGAATGATCACATAAGATAGATAGGATAATATCAAGCATGCATAAGTGTAGCTTATGATCAAACACATGATCATCAATGTCTCACAAGCATATCATAGTATCTCAACCAAAAGCAAACAAAGTTTGAAAAACCACCAAATAAAGCAAGAGAGAATAAAAGCAACACTCTCTCTCTCTCGAAGCCTATGATCTATACATTTTTCTCCCCCTTTGGCAACAAGTTACCAAAAAGTTCCTAGAAAATGCATAGTGCTAGATCAATTCTCAGGCTTGATCTTCTGGTGGTGGTGGAGTCTGGATCACTCCAAGGACGAAGGCTTCTGTAGAAGTGGTTGGAGCTGGAGTTGAAGTGGATGCTGGAGCTGGTTGGGCTGGTGCTGTGGCTGGAGCTGAGGTGGTGGCTCTGGTGTCTGGAACTGGCACTGCAGTTGACCTCTGAGCTCGTGGCACTCTGGCAAATGCATCAGTTGTAGTCTTCCCTTTCCTCTCCTGCATGTCATCTTGAAGTTGCTCCACTGCCGACTGAATCTCTGTTACTTTGACATCCAAGTCATAGAACTTTTGTTCTACGATTCTCTCTAAGCTCTCCTGATTCTGAGTGAGGGTGGCCAGTCCTTTCTCAATCCTGAGGGTGGCCAGTCCTTTCTCAATCCTTAGTGTGGATGCAATCAAGTAACTAAGCTGCTCCTGCTTGGTTTTCAAGAAATACTCAGATGCCTCCTCTTGAGTTGGCATCTTGGCAGCTTTCTCCTTCCTTGCCTTCTCCTTCTTAGCTTGTGCTTGAGCTGATGATGGTTCATTCTCATTCATGACAACTTGATTGTCTTCAAAGTCTGGATGGATAGGCAAATGTTCCTTGTCCAGCAAGTATGTGCTTGTGCCCATCTTTGAGTTAATCAACTCTTGGATCTGAGGGGCATAACCACAACTCCTCTTCTGATCTGCTGCAGTTCTCTTGATGGTCTCTACCATGAGGCTCATGACTTTGAATTTTTGTGGCACATCAAAGATATGAAGCAAATTTATTGCATGGCCTCTGATCATCTTGTGATCACCTGACTTGGGCAATAAAGTGTGCCTCAGAATCCAATTGATGGTTGGCAGCCCTGACAGAAGATAATGTACTGACCCAAACTTGAAAGTATCAAGTGCCTTGTTTGGGATCTCCTTGTACATGTTGAACATGGAATTGTGATCCATCTTCTTTTTGGCATATATTTCCAAGTCATCTTCATTTTCCTCTGGGGCATTGAGGAGCTGTGCCCACTCAGCAACAGTTGATTGGTACCTTGTACCTTCAGACATCCACACAATTCTGCCATCTGGATAGAAGTGTGCTGTGGAGTAGAATTGCATGATCAGCTCTTCATTCCACTTTGTGAGCTTCTGCCCAACAAAGTCAGCTACTCCACAAGCCTTGAAGCTGTCTTGCACTCCAGGATAGTGCTCTTCATTGTCCTTGATGTACTCCCAGTCTACCCATCTCATGTCACAAAAGATAGGCTTCTTATCAAGCAAAACTGTCTCATAGAAGTCCTGCTGTTCCTTTGTGTGGAACCTGTAGTCGACAGCAGTTCTTCTCCTTGAAGCATACGGGTCTGCTTCTCTCCACTTCCTCAGCCCTGAATCTCTTCTGATTTTCATGTCCTCAGCCACAGGATGAGCATCGTTGTGGTCTGGGATCTTGGGCTTTAGCTTTCTGAGCACTTGTCCTTCTTGTTCTTCTGCAATGTCAGGCACTGGGGCCTTGTTCTTCTCAGCAGCTGGTATGCTCCTTGTATTCCTCTTTGGAGCTGACTTGGCCTTTGATGCAGCCTTGGGTGCTTCCTTGGGCTTGGATGCAGTAGCCCCTAATCTTATAGCATCACCCATAAGCTTTGGTGCCTTAGGTGCTGGTGCAGCAACCTCTTCTTCCTCTTCTTTTTCTTCCTCAGAAGAATGCTGTTCAAACTCAGCCATGGGATCAACCTTCTTGCACCATCTGCCCCTTTTCCTTTCCTTCTTTCCTTCAGCAGCAACTGACCCTTTGGGTGCACGCTTTTCAGGAATCTGAGTTGAGGCTCTGGCCTTTGGCATAGGCTGCCTACCTACTGGCCTTTTGACTTTTAAGCCTGGCTTTATGCTCTGTCTTGAGCCATACTCCTTTTCGAGCACTACTCTCTTGGAAGTGGCTTCCTCTTCTGCCACATAATCCTCATCCTCTGAGTCTGAGGTTCTCTTCTTCCTTTGTCTGGTGGCAGCTTTTGGCAAGTTGCTAGGGGTGCTCCTGCTATCTTCATCTGAAGAACTGGAGGGACTAGTGCCCTCACTCATGTGCACTTGCTGTTCTGACATGTTCTGGCTGTCACTCTGATTAGACATGATGAAAAAGCTGACTGCTGACCCTGTGAAGAGTTTATAGATGAGGTAGAATAGATGAGCATCACAAAATGCAGAGATTTTTACAAAAGAATGATTCAAAATCTTAGTTTTAGTTTCCCACAGAAATCATTTCGGATCTACCGATTTTTAAACTCGGTGATACCGAAGCAGTTTTGGAACCTAAACTAGTGAACTCGGTCAGACCGAGTCACAGTTCGGTGGCACCGAGACTGCTAGGGTTTCACAAAGTTCCAAAATCGGTCACACCGATTAGTAATTCTCGGTCAGACCGAGTCTCACTTGTGCAATGGCATGAGCCAAATCGGTGGGACCGAGTTTTTCAACTCGGTGGGTCCGAGATGGTTTCGGCGGAAACCTAACCCTAAAATTTTCGAATCAAACCTATTCTACGAAAGCATTGACTGGATAGGAGTGTTTCAATCATGGCTAGAATCAATAAGATCACAATGTGCTAGGAATCAGATTGGGAATAGCACAAAGATCGAGTCCATACCCTAGTTCGGCGGTGACTCGCTACGGCGGCAACGGCGGGGTTGAATTCCGTTGACGGCGATGGAGATCAGCGACTGGAGGCGGCTGGCGGCGAGAAGACGATCCGGAGACCACGTTGGCAGAGCGAGCTATCGCGCAGGCGAAGGGGTTCGGAGAAATTTCCAAAATTTTGCCCCTGTCTATATATAGCCCGACCCTGTCGGTGTGACCGAGTGAAACAACTCGGTGGCACCGAGATGCAAAACTGTATACAGTTATTGCAACTCGGTGTGACCAAATGGTTCGAATCGGTTGCACCGAGATCGAAAACATAGATCGACTTAATGATCTCGGTAGGACCAAAAGTAGGATATCGGTCAGACCATCACAAAGAAGTTTTGGAAGTTTAAGTCTATGACGAATCGGGACTCCGAGTGCTCCTCACACAGAGTGGTTCGAATCTGACCTGATCAAATTTTGTGATGTAGCATGAATAGAGTTTGAGACGAGAAAAGCATAGATAGCTAGAGGAGGTTCTTAGGCATTCTTGTCCATCCACTTGGCAAGAGAAAAGAAAATGAATCAATCAAAACAACAAGTGGATGTCCTCAAATGAGTAAAATATGCAACCAACATGCTCACACAATAAAATGGCAATTGAAATATGTGGCAAAGCATGCACACCCAATTCTAGCATCTATCAGGCAATTGGCGATGACTAGGTCATCTATATATGAGTATATTGACATAGGAGTCAAATGAGAACATTTGATCATAGGTCATACTCATCGTTTAAGCTCAAGTGGGGTTACCACTTTTACATAAAGCATTGTTGTGTTCACATCATTAGAGTTGCTTTAGCTCAAGTCTTAGAGTAAAGCTCCCCCTAGATGTGATATCCCCCCTAAGAGGGATGAACTAACCTTGGGTTTTGTCGATGATGACTTCATGTAGATGTTGAAGATGTGGATGCTCAATGTTGATGTAGATCACTTGGAGCTATCCGTTGGAGTGAATTACACTTTCAATACCTACATGGGTTAGTCCCACAAGGAACAAACAAGGATATCCATAGACATAGAGTGATGCACACACAAGATGATGTCCATGAAAGCTTTTAGGTTACCTTGTCCCTTGACTTACCAACAAGAGGGTTTGTGACTCCTTGAACTAGTGCAAGATGTGGAAGTTGATTGCACTTGTTTTTGCCAAAATGATAAGAGTAAAGTATGTTAGCGGAGTCACCCTCACGAACTCTCTAGTTCTTCTTCTTTTGGATCCACACCATCTTGATGGGAATCCTTGGAGTTGTAGTCGTACTTGATGAAGTGGAACTTGAAGTGGTCTTGGGAATCCACTTGACTAAGGTCTTAGGAGCTTCTTCAAATGCATCAATTTCCTCTTGAAGCTTGTCCTTGCCTTTTTGCTTGTAGTCTTGTGGTGGAAGATCATCTTGAGCTTGTGTCCCCTTGAAGGAAGTAGGATCATACTTCTCTTGTTGAGGTACAACCTTCGTCTTGGGGTATTGATCTTCTTCCCACTCAACTCCATTGGCATTGAACTTTCGTTCAAAACCAACACCTTGATTCTTCCGGTGCCTTCCTTGCTTGCGTACAATTTCCTCGAATTGTTTACTCCCGGCAAGGCTTTTGTACACTCCTTTCTCTATAATTCCCTTCAATAAGCTATTTTCTTTCTCAAGTGTAACTTGGCTAAGAGAATCATTAGTGGAACCAAGAGAACTACTAGAAGAAACAATATTGGATTTAACATGATCATTGTTACTACTAGAGGAAGAATATTTCTTGTTATTGTTACTAGACTTGACTTGAGGCATGTAAGTGGATAAGAGTAAACGCTTGGCAATGTAAGAAGAACTTTTCTTGCGGAGATCATCATTGATTGCCTTTAAAAACTCATGCTCTTGCTCAAGATTGAGCTTTTCAAAGCGTAACTTCTCATGAGCTCTTAAAAGTTCTCGATGATCTTCGAAGATGGTTTCATGAGCTAACTTAAGAGTGTTTAGTTCTTTAGTTAGAGCCTCAATCTTCTCCTTATCATTGTCATTCGTTTTATCTTGATTAGCATGATTAATTGACGTTTCATCATAGTATTCATCACTAGAGTTGTCAACAAGTAAATCATCATCACCTAACAAGTCATCTTCATCACTATTGAAATCGACATACTCGGGGTGTGTTACCTTAGGACCTTTAGCCATGAAGCATCTTCCAATTCCTTCATTTGGTGAGTCAAATATGTCGTAGGAGTTGGTTGACACAAGTGCTAGACCGGCAACACCTTCATATTGAGTATATTCGAAATCGGAGTGATAACTTCTCTCAGAGTGGTTGTCGGAGTCGGATCCGGATACCCATTCACCAACATGAGCTTGATGTCTTCGTTTTGTGTAGCTCCTTGATGACTTTTCCTTTCTTTGCGAATCCTTGCTTCTCCGTGACTATCTTCGTTCATAACGATCATCTCTACTCCTTCTCTCTCTTGATGGTGATTCTTCTCTTTTGCTTCTTATTTTTGGAGAATCTCTTCTTTTGTAGGGAGCCGTACACTCATTGGAATAGTGTCCGGGTCTTCCACAATTGTAGCAGTTTCACTCTCTACTAGAAGATCTTTTGTCATTGTAGGACCTTGACTTGGAGCTTCTATCTTTGCTTCTACTCTTGTAGAACTTGTTGAAGTTCTTCACCATTAAGCTCAATTCTTCATTGAAGGTTTGTTTCTCACTTGATGATGTGGGGGCTTCACATGAGGCTTTGTAAGCTCCACTTGATTTGTTGTGAAGTTCCTCTTTATCCTTGAGTGACATCTCATGAGCAACAATTCTTCCAATGACCTCCGTTGGCTTGAGATCTTTGTAATTTGGCATCATTTGGGTCAATGTGCACACGGTATCATATTTTCCATCCAAGGCTCTTAGGATCTTCTTGATGATGAATCTATCAGTCATCTCTTCACTCCCTAAGCCGGCAATCTCGTTTGTGATGAGAGCAAGCCTAGAGTACATTTCAGCGACACCTTCACCATCCTTCATTTTCAACTTGTCAAGTTGACTTTGAAGCACATCCACTTTGGATTCCTTGACGGAGTCGGTACCTTCGTGCATATCAATCAAAGTATCCCAAATTTCCTTTGCATTCTCAAGACGGCTGATTTTGTTGAATTCTTCAGGGCACAATCCGTTGAAGAGAATATCACAAGCTTGAGCGTTGTATTGCAGCATCTTCAACTCTTCCGCGATAGCTTCACGGTTTGGTTCTTTCCCATCAAAGAAGTCACCTTGCAAACCAACACACACAATAGCCCAAACGGCGGGGTTATGTCCAAGAATATGCATTTTCATCTTATGCTTCCAACTAGCAAAATTAGTGCCATCAAAGTAAGGACCTCTACGGTGATAATTTCCCTCGCTAGACGCCATACTCTCCTAGGTTGTGAAACCAAGGCTAAGACCACCAAAAGCTATGGAAATCAAAGCAAATGGAGACCAAAGCTCTGGTACCACTTGTAGGATCGAAAGTATGTCTAGAGGGGGGTGATTAGACTATTTGACCAATAAAAACTTAACCTTTTCCCAATTTTATAGTTTGGCAGATTTTAGCTACTTTTAGGACAATTCAAGCAATCATCACACAATTCAAGCAAGCATGCAAAGAGTATATAGGCAGTGGAAAGTAAAGCATGCAACTTGCAAGAATGTAAAGGGAAGGGTTTGGAGAATTCAAACGCAATTGGAGACACGGATGTTTTTGGCGTGGTTCAGATAGGTGGTGCTATCCTACATCCACATTGATGGAGACTTCAACCCACGAACGGTAACGGTTGCGTGAGTCCACGAAGGGCTCCACCCACGAAGGGTCCACGAAGAAGCAACCTTGTCTATCCCACCATGGCCATCGCCCACGAAGGACTTGCCTCACTAGCGGTAGATCTTCATGAAGTAGGCGATCTCCTTGCCCTTACAAACTCGTTGGTTCAACTCCACAATCTTGTCGGAGGCTCCCAAGTGACACCTAGCCAATCTAGGAGACACCACTCTCCAAGAAGTAACAAATGGTGTGTTGATGATGAACTCCTTGCTCTTGTGCTTCAAATGATAGTCTCCCCAACACTCAACTCTCTCTCACAGGATTTGGATTTGGTGGAAAGAAGATTTGAGTGGAAAGCAACTTGGGGAAGGCTAGAGATCAAGATTCATATGGTAGGAATGGAATATCTTGGCCTCAACACATGAGTAGGTGGTTCTCTCTCAGAACATATGAGTTGGAAGTGTAGATGTGTTCTGATGGCTCTCTCCACGAGTGAAGAGGAGGTGGAGGGGTATATATAGCCTCCACACAAAATCCAACCGTTACACACAATTTACCAATCTCGGTGGGACCGAATCAACAAACTCGGTCGGACCGATTTAGTAAACCTAGTGACCGTTAGTGATTTTCGGTGGGACTGACATGCAACTCGGTAGGACCGATATGGTTAGGGTTAGGGCATAACGTAATCTCGGTGAGACCGATTACACAAACTCGGTGAGACCGATTTGGTAATAAGCTAACGAGAGAGTTGGTCAGGTAAACTCGGTGGGACCGATTTGCTCTTTCGGTGAGACCGAAAAGTTACAAAAAGGAAACAGAGAGTTTACATTGCAATCTCGGTGGGACCGATCCGCTCTTTCGGTGAGACCGAAAAGTTACGAAAAGGAAATAGAGAAATTGCAATCCCATCTCGGTGAGACCGAGATCCCTATCGGTAGAACCGATTTGCTTACGGTTTGGCAGTGGCTATGACATATGAAACTCGGTGGCGCCGGGTTGAAACAATCGGTAGGGCCGAGTTTGGCTTTGGGTTTAGGTCAATGTGGATATGGGAAAGTAGCTGAGGGTTTTGGAGCATATCACTAAGCACATGAAGCAAGAGGCTCATTAAGCAACACCTCATCCCTCCTTGATAGTATTGGCTTTTCCTAAAGACTCAATGTGATCTTGGATCACTAAAATATAAAATGAAGAGTCTTGAGCTTTTGAGCTTGAGCCAATCCTTTGTCCTTAGTATTTTGAGGGTTCCACTTTCACCATCCATGCCATGCCAATCATTGAGCTTTCCTGAAATAATCATCTTGGAATAGCATTAGTTCAATGAGCTATATGTTGTTATGAATTACCAAAACCACCTAGGGATAGTTGCACTTTCAGGCGGCTGCCGTAGGGGTGGCGCCCCCACCTCTCCTGGTTACGTGAGATGGGGTGGGATGGGCGCTCAGCCCCTTAGTGGGCTGATGTGCCCTCTCCCCTTGGCCCAAGGCCCCCCAACGCTTGCCGGGGCCTCCGAAACCCCTTTCGGACACGCTCGTCATCACCTGGTACCCCCGAAACAATTCCGGACTCCAATACCCTTCGTCCAATATACCGATCTTCACCTCCGGACCATTTCGGAGCTCCTCGTCATGTCTAGGATCTCATCCGGGACTCCGAACAACCTTCGGTAACCACATACTATTTCCCATAACAACTCTAGCATCACAACCTTAAGTGTGTAGACCCTACGGGTTCGGGAACCATGCAGACATGACCGAGACAACTCTCCGGCCAATAACCAATAGCGGGATCTAGATACCCATGATGGCTCCCACATGTTCCATGATGATCTCATCGGATGAACCACGATGTCGAGGATTCAATCAATCCAGTATACAATTCCCTTTGTCCAGCGGTATTGTACTTGCCCGAGATTCGATCGTCGGTATCCGATACCTTGTTCAATCTCGTTACCAGCAAGTCTCTTTACTCGTTCCGTAACACATCATCCCGTGATCAACTCCTTGGTCACATTGTGCACATTATGATGATGTCCTACCGAGTGGGCCTAGAGATACCTCTCCATCACACGGAGTGACAAAT
Organism: Triticum dicoccoides; assembly: GCF_002162155.2. Lineage (NCBI taxonomy): Eukaryota > Viridiplantae > Streptophyta > Magnoliopsida > Poales > Poaceae > Triticum > Triticum dicoccoides. The sequence goes on along the minus strand of NC_041384.1, from coordinate 678,573,993 downwards.
CCCTGTCTCGATTCATGCCAACCCAACAGACACTTTCGGAGATACCTGTAGTGCACCTTTATAGCCACCCAGTTACGTTGTGACGTTTGGTACACCCAAAGCATTCCTACGGTATCCGGGAGTTGCACAATCTCATGGTCTAAGGAAACGATACTTGACATTAGAAAAGCTCTAGCATACGAACTACACGATCTTTGTACTAGGCTTAGGATTGGGTCTTGTCCATCACATCATTCTCCTAACGATGTGATCCCATTATCAACGACATCCAATGTCCATGGTTAGGAAACCATAACCATCTATTGATCAACGAGCTAGTCAACTAGAGGCTTACTAGGGACATGGTGTTGTCTATGTATCCACACATGTATCTGAGTTTCCTATCAATACAATTCTAGCTTGGATAATAAACGATTATCATGAACAAGGAAATATAATAATAACTAATTTGTTATTGCCTCGAGGGCATATTTCCAACACTTAATACATTAGATGCATGCTAGATACCGGTCAATGTGTGGAGTAATAGTAGTAGATGCAGGCAGGAGTCGGTCTACTAATCTTGGACGTAATGCCTATATAATGATCATTGCCTGGATATCGTCATAATTATTTGAAGTTCTATCAATTGCCCAACAGTAATTTGTTTACCCGCCGTATGCTATTTTTCTCGAAAGAAGCCACTAGTGAAATCTATGGCCCGGGGTCTCTTCTTTATCATATTTGCCTTCGAGATCTATTTTTATTTGCTTTTATTTCCAGATCTATTAATCCAAAATCCCAAAAATACCTTGCTGCAATTATTATTATTTATTTATTTTATTTCGCATTTCTGCTAGATCTATTCATCCAATCTACTACAAATTTATCTATCTTTTTCCCGGGAGGGATTGACAACCCCACTTACATGTCGGGTTGCAAGTATTTGTTGTTTGTGTGCAGGTACCGTTTACATAGTGTTGCGCGGTTCTCCTACTATTTCAATAACCTTGGTCTCATCACTGAGGGAAATACCTACCATAGATATGCTGCATCATCCCTTCCTCTATGGGGAAATACCGACGTTGTTCAAGCCGCATCAGTATCACTCCTTTTAAATTTTTTGCCTTGATGTTCATTTTTTCTATGAAAAAGGCACCTTAAGATAATGGACCACCTTTTTTATACTATGAAAATGTGGCCCAAGCTCCCAGACGTGTATGAACGACCATTTCAAGATCTCTGTGTGACATTCAACCCGAGTTTGTGGGTTCTAAGCATTTGTGTGTAGCAGTAAGGAAAAAATTCTACATCCATAACTTTCCAATCGAAAATATATAATGCCTCAAAAGTCCATATTTGAGGCATCCATGCATCACAAGAAGTGGTGGCCTTCCTCGGACTCGAGAACAGAGCTCAACTGCATGTGTACAAGTGTCCCAACTATAAACTGGCAGAATGCTTTAGGTGTGATCTTTCCAGCACGAGCAATACACCGCCTTGAAGTGTTAAAAAATATGTCATCAATATGTGTGGAAAGGAGAACATTGTTTGGATTGGAAAGAACAAAGTTACTCCATTGTAGCCTTAATAGATTGAACATCTACTCAGTTTCCCAAAGGACCGCCTTGAAGGGGAAGATAACTCATTCTTTCCAGCACAAGCAATCCACCGCCTTGAAGGAGAAGATAACTCATTCCAAGTACATACTATTTATTACCACTTGTTGACATAATTATTGAAGTATCCCCTTCTGTGTATTAATAGTTCATGCCACAAGAATAGCAGGATGTCCGAAATGTGATTGGCATTGGAATATTATGGCACGACACATAGGGATGTGAGGCTGGGCTAGTATTTTGTCTGCAGAAGCCTTTCATACTTGGCATAGAAAAACTGGAAGTGTTATCAACATTTACTTGGGAGTTATTCTCAATGACTCATCGTAAAGAGGTGAAATGTCAGTCACTTAGTTAGCATTAAGAAGTCAGTAGTACATAACAAGTGTTCTCTAATCTTAGTTTTTCTTATACTTTTGTTTATGATTTTGGACGAGAGATGTTAGAGAAGAATGAGAAGATCAACTCATTAGTAGATAATGAGTTTGTTTTGAAGATGAAGCTAATATAACTATTACAAGATGTGGTATTAGTCCTTTTAAAGTTGTTTCCTTGATGTTAATTTTTCTATGGAAAAGGCACCTTAAGATAATGGACCACCTTTTTGGTACTATGAAAAATGTGGCACATCCTCCCAGACGTGTATGGATGACCATTTCAAGATCTATGTATGACATTCAACCTCAGTTTGTGCGTTACTGCGTTCTAATCATTAGTGTGTAACAGCAAGGAAAAAAGGCTACATCCATAATTTTCCAACTGAGAACGGATCACCTCTTCTTCCTCGGTCTCTGAATGCCATATTTGAGGCATCCCCTCATTACAAGAAGCAGTGACCTTCTTGGGACTCGATAATGCAGTTGAACTGCTTGCGAACAAGTGTGGCAAGTGCAAAGCTGACAGAATGGTCCAGGTGTGATCTTTCCACCACGCGCAATGCACCGCCTCGAAGTGTTAAAAAATGGTCCATCAATTAGTGCAAAAAGGAGAATCTTGTCTGGGTTGGAAAGAACAAAGTCCCTCCATTGGAGACTCAAGAGACTATTTCCAAAAGGACCACACAAGGGGACGACAACCTAGTCAATTTGATATTGTTGCTTACCACCTATTGATATATTGATTGAAGTGTCCCTGTGTATGTTTAGTTCATGCCACAAGAATAGCAGGATGTCCAAAATGTGATTGTCATTGGAATATTATGCCACAACACATAGGGAGGTGAGGTCGGGCCAACATTTTGTCTGTAGAAGCCATTCATACTTGGCATAGAAAAATTGGAAGTGTTATAACCATTTACTAGGGAGTTATTCCCCGAGGTGTTGTCATAAAGAGCTAAAATGACAATCACTTAGTCGACATTAATAAGTCAGTAATACATAGCAAGGGTTCTCTAATCTTAGTTTTTCTTATACTTTTGTGCATGATTTTGGACGAGAGATGTGAGAGAAGGACGAGAAGATCAACTCATTAGTAGATAATGTTTTTTTGAAGATGAAGCTAATATGGCTACTACAATATGTGTTATTAGTCCTTCTAAAATTGTTGCCCTGATGATCATTTTTCTTCTCAAAGGCATCTTAAGATAATGCACCACATTTTTTCTACTATGTAAATGTGGCCAAAGCTCTAGACATTTATGGACGACCATTTCAAGATTTCTGTATGACATTCAACCTTAGTTTGTGGGTTCTAAGAATTTGTGTGTAGCAGCAATGAAAAGAGGCTACATCCATAATTTGCCAACTGAGAACAAATCACCTCTTCTTCCTCTGCCTCCAAAGGCCATATTTGAGGCATTCCCTCATTGCAAGAAGAGGTGGCCTTCCCGGGACTCTAGAACAGAGCTCAACTGCTTGTGAACAAGTGCAAAGCTGACAAAATGGTACAAGTGCGATCTATCTAGCACGAACAATCCACCACCTCAAGGTGTTCAAAAATATGTCATCAATCAGTGTAGGAAGGAGAATCTTCTCTGGATTGGTAAGAACAAAGTCACTCCATTGGAGCCTCAAGAGACTGAATATTTATTCCATTTCCCAAAGGACCACATAAGGGGATGACAACTCATTCCAAGTAGATATTGTTGCTTACCACTTTTTTGTATGTTTATTGAATCATCCCCTTGTGTACTAATAATTCAAGCCACAATAATAGCAGGATGTTTGAAATGTGATTGGCATCGGGATACTATGGCACGACTAGGGAGGTGAGGTTGGGCCTGTATTTTGTTTGGGGAATCCATTCATACTTTTATAGAAAAACTTTAAGTGTTAATTACATTTTCTTGGGAGTTATTCTCAAGGACTAGTCATAAAGAGGTGAAATGCAAGTCACTTAGTTGGCTTACAGAAGTTAGTAATATGTAACAAGTGTTCTCTAATCTTAGTTTTTGTTATACTATTTTACAGGATTTCAGACGAGGGGTGTCTGAGAAGGACGAGAAGATCAACTCATTAGTAGATAATGGGCTTTTTGAAGGTGAAGCTAATATGGCTATTATAAGATGTGGTATCAGTACTTTCAAAACTATTGCCCTGATGTTCATCTTTTCTATGGAAAAGGCACGTTAAGATAATTGACCACCTTTTTTCTACTATGAAAATGTGGTCCAAGCTCCCTGACGTGTATGGACGACCATTTCAAGATCTTTGTATGACATTCAACCTGAGTTTGTGGGTTCTAAGCAATTTTGTGCAACAACAAGGAAAAGAGGCTACATCCATAATTTGCCAATTTAGAATAGAGCACCTCTTATTCCTCTTCCTCCAAAGGCCATATTTGAGGCATTCCATCATTACAAGAAGCGTTAGCCTTCCTCGGACTCGAGAGCGCAGCTCAACTGCTTGCGAACAAGTGTGGCATGTGCAAAACTGACAGAATGGTTCAGGTGTAATCTTTCCAGCACAAGAAATCCACCACCTCAAAGTGTTATGTCATCAATCAGATTAGAAATGAGAGTCTTATCTGGATTGAAAAGAACCAAGTCAATCCATTGGAGCCTCAAGAGATTGAATGTCTACTCGGCTGACCAAAGGACCACACAAGGGGATGATAACTCATTCCAAGTTGATACCGTTGCTTACCACGTGTTTATATATTAATTGAAGTATCCCCATGTGTACTGATAATTCATGCCACAAGAATATCAGGATGTCCAAAATGTGATTGGCATCGAAATATTGTGGCATGAAACATAGAGAGGTGAGGATGGTCCAGCATTTTGTCTGCAGAAGCCATTCATACTTGGCATACAAAAACTCGAAGTGTTATAACCATTTACATGAGAGTTATTCTCAAGGAATTATCGTAAAGAGCTGAAATGTCAGTCACTTAGTTGGCATTAAGAAGTTAGTAATACATAGCAAGTGTTTTCTAATCTTAGTTTTTGTTATACGTGTGTGCATGATTTTGTATGAAAGATGTCAGAGAAAGACGAGAAGATCAACTCATTAGTAGATAATGGGCTTTTTTGAAGATGAAGCTAATATGGCCATTACTAGATGTGGTATCTGATACGTCTCCAACGTATCTATAATTTTTGACTGTTCCAAGATATTAAAGTATCATTTTTGGATGTTTTATACTCGTTTACTAGCAACTTTGTATCATTTTTGGGACTAACTTATTGACATATTGCCAAGTGCCAGTTTTTGTTTTCTGCTTGTTTTTTACTTTGCAGAATATCAATACCAAAGAAGCCCAAATGCCATGGAACTTTTTGGAGAAATTTTTCTGGACAAAAGACACCCAGGGAGCCAAAGAAGTGCACGGGAGGAGGCCCGTGGGGCCCACTAGGCACCAGGGCGTGCTAGAAGGCCTAGGCGTGCCCTGGTGGCCAGTGGGCACCACGGGAAGCTTCTGGAGCTACATCCACCTTTATAAATATTCTAAAATCCCCAAAAACCTAGGGGAGTCGAGGAACACTTTTCCAGCCACTGCAAGTTTCAGAACCACAAGATCCAATCTAGAGGCCTTTTCCGACACTCTGCCAGAGGGGGCAACGATCACAGAGTGGTCCTTCATCATCCTTGCTACCCCTCCGATGATGCCTGAGTAGTTTACCACAGACCTATAGGTGCGTAGGTAGTAGCTAGATGGCTTCTTCTCTCTTTTTGATCTTCAATACAATGTTCTCCTCGATGTTCTTGGAGATCTATTTGATGTAATGACTTTTTGCGGTGTGTTTGTTGGGATCCGATGAATTGTGAGTTTATGATCAGATCTATCCATGAATATTATTTGAGTCTTTGCTGAACTCTTTTATGCATGATCTTTATAGCCTCGTATTTCTTCTCCGAAACTTTGATTCGGTTTGGTTTGGCCAACTAGATTGATTTTTCCTGTAATGGGAAGAGGTGTTTTGTGATGGGTCCGATCTTGTGGTGTTCAATCTCAGTGACAGAAAGAGACATGACATGCATGTATCGTTGCTATTAAGGATAAAAAGATGGGGTATATTCCTACATGAATAGATCGTATCTACAGCATGTCATCGTTTTTATTGCATTATTCCGTTTTTCCATGAACTTAATACACTAGATGCATGCTGGATAGCGGTCGATGAGTAATAGTAGTAGGTGCAGGTAGGAGTCGGTCTACTAATCTTGGACGTGATGCCTATATACATGATCATTGCCTTGGATATCGTCATAATTATTTGCTTTTCTATCAATTGCCTAACAGTAATTTGTTTACCCATTGTATGCTATTTTCTCGAGAGAAGCCTCTAGTGAAATCTACGACCCCCGAGTCTATTTCTTATCATATTAAAACCAAAAGACCTTGCTGCACTTTTTCTTTATTTATTTTATTTTGTGTTTTAGTTAGATATATTTATCAAATCTCATACAATTTAATCTATCTCAATACCGAGGAGGGATTGACAACCCCTCTTACGCGTTGGGTTGCAAATTTTTGTTGTTTGTGTGCAGGTGCTGTTTACATAGTGTTGCTTGATTCTCCTACTAGATTGATAACCTTGGTTTCATACCTGAGGGAAATACTTACCGTTGTTGTGCTGCATCACCCCCTTCTCTTTGAGGTATTACCAACGTAGATACAAGCAATCACTATCTACATTTTAAAATTGTTGCCTTGATGTTCATTTTTCTATGGAAAGAGCACCTTGAGATAAAGGACCACCTTTGTTCTACTATGGAAATGTGGCTCGAGCTCCCGGACGTTTATGGATGACCATTTCAAGATTTATGTATGACATTCAACCTGAGTTTGTCAGTTTTAAGCATTTGTGTGCAGCAACAAGAAAAAGAAGCTACATCCATAATTTTCCAATTGAGAATAGATCACCTCTTCTACCTCCGCCTCCAAAGGCCATATTTGAGGCATTCCGTCGTTACAAGAAGCGGTGTCCTTCCTGGGACTCGAGAAAACTGCTCAACTGCTTGCAAACAAGTGTGGCAAGTGCAAAGCTGACAAAATGGTTCTGATGTGATATTTCCGGCACGAGCAATCCACTGCCTCGAAGTGTTACAAAATATGCCATCAATCAATGTAGAGAGGAGAATCTTGTCTGGATTGGAAAGAACAAAGTCACTCCACTAGAGCCTCAAGAGATTGAATATCTACTCAGTTTCCCAAAGGACCACACAAGGGGATGACTACTCATTCCAAGTTGATACCGTTGCTTACCACTTGTTGATATATTAATTGAAGTATCCCCTTGTGTACTAATAGTTCATGCCACAACAATAGCAGGATATCCAAAATGTGATTGGCATCGGAGTATTATGGCACGACACATAGGGAGGTGAGGCTGCGCCAATATTTTCAATTTTATCAGTAGAAGCAATTCATACACATGGAAAAACTGTAAGTATTACAACTATTTACTTGGGAGTTATTCTCAAGGAATCCTCATAAAGAGACGAAATGCTAGTCATTTAGTTGGTATTAAGAAGTCAGTAATACATAACAATTGTTCTTTAATCTTAGTTTTTGTTATATTTTTGTGCAGGATTTTGTACGAGAGATGTTAGGGAAGGACGAAATGCTAGTCATTTAGTTGGTATTAAGAAGTCAGTAATATATAACAAGTGTTCTTTAATCTTAGTTTTTGTTATATTTTTGTGCAGGATTTTGTACGAGAGATATTAGGGAAGGACGAGAAGATCAAATCATTAGTAGATAATGGGCTTTTTGTGAAGATGGAGCTAATATGGCTATGACAAGATGTGGTATCAGTCATTTTAATTTTTTTCCTTAATGTTCATTTTTCTGTGGAAATGGCACCTTATGACACACACACACACACACACAATATTTATTTTAAATATTGCGTGTGTGTGTCTCTCTCTCCTTCTCTCTCTCTGTGTGTGTGTGTGTGTGTGTGTTTGTTAAAATATTCCTAGGTGCGGATGTTCATATCCCTATATTAGTTAATTCGATTAGTGCATCACTGGTTTTAGGAGAATTTAACTTATCAGGCCACCAGGTACTTTTTGGTTTGATGTACATTGGAATAAGAAAACGCTTCGCTCTTTTAGTTTGATGTAAGGACATTGCAATATGTGTACAATTGGCAGGTTAGAGGTAGATGCTTCGCTTCCTTTGGTGGGAGAAAGAAAGCAAGAATAATGGAAGAGAACAAGAAAAGGAGGAAGTTGTATGGAGGTACAACACAATGCAATTTGGATTGCAGCCATGATATACATATATGCCTTTCCCAAAACCAATGATTGGATTTAACCTGCCCAATTATACCCCACTCATAAATTAGAATGACCAGAATGATTCTTAAACAAGATATCGGACCATCTTTTTTCTACTATGAAAATGTCGCCCAAGCTCCCAGAGGTGTATGGACGACCATTTCAAGATCTTTGTATAACATTCTACCTAAGTTTGTGGATTCTAAGCATTTGTGTTCAACGGCAAGGAAAAGAAGCTACATCCATAATTTGCCAATTTAGAATAGAGCACCAAAGGCCATATTTGAGGCATTCCCTCATTACAGGAAGTGGTGGCCTTCGTGGGACTCGAGAATGTAGCTCAACTACTTGCGAACAAGTGTGGCAGTGCAGAGCTGACAAAAAGAATCAGGTGTGATCTTGCCAGCGCAGGCAATCCGTCGCCTCGAAGTGTTAAAAATATGCCATCAATCTGTGCAAAAAAGGATAATCTTTTCTCGGTTGGAAAGAACAAAATCACTCCATTGAAGCCTCAAGAGATTGAACATCTACTCATAGTTCATTCCACAAAAATAGCAGGATGTCCAACATTTGATTGACCGGTATTGAAATATTATGGCATGACACACACGGAGGTGAGGGTGGACCAGTATTTTCTCTGCATAAGCCAGTCATACTTGGCATAGAGGAAACATAAGTGTTATCAACATTTACTTGGGGGTTATTCTAAAGGTGGACTCGTAGAGAGCTGAAATGCCCCCTCTGGTCATGAAGTGTCATTCTCTCATTTTTCTCAGACAAGACATTCCAAGCCTATGAGATGAGCACCAATTGTCCTCAGCTGGCAGCATACTTCATTGAGGGAGTGCACAAAATGTTGGGTACACGCTGCATGTGCACTCTTCTCAATGGCGCCAGATCCATCTTCATATGGTACACATTTAATTGGAAGAAAATCAAAGAAATGGCGCATGATTGCAAACAGCAGCATTCCAAAAGAAGAAAACAAGTCACTATTAACACATCAAAATCATTGCATTAAACATTAGGTTTAGTTTCCAGACACATCTTGACTACGGGAATTAAAAATGCTACTACTAGAAAACTGGATTTGGTTACCACATTTCCAAACAGCAAGATATTTGAAGAATACGAGGTATACTCTATGTGCATTTTTTCGCGAATATGCAAAAGGCTTGCGTATCATTGCATTGATAGGGGGAGTGATAGCAGTTACAGGGGTAGTCTCACAAGCACGTACACAGGAGGGCGTGAGGGAGGACTACGGTGGCGCATACAAGGGAGAGGGGTGCGCACGGGCCCCAAGAGCAAACAAGCTACGGCATGGGGAGTAGGTTACTGAGCCCTTTGGCTCCGGCGGCGGACCAGCCGCGGGCGTCTTCCTTAATGTCGTTGACGAGGAGAGTGACCGAGGGCGCTGCAGCGTTGAAGACGCAGGCGTTCCGTGCCTTCCAGATGCGCCAGGCCATGAGGATGACCAACGAGGCGAGGCCGCGACACAGCCAGGTCGACGCGTGCTGCACCGCCAGGGAGAACTAGTCGCGAAAGTCTGAAGAAGAGTCCGGGAGCGGGGTGCCCGTGATGCGGTACCAAGAAAGGATCTCGTGCCAGGCCTGCCGGGAGAAGGTGCAGCCAGCAAGGAGATGCTCCATGGTCTCGAGCTCCCGATCACAGAGAAGGCAGAGCGGTGCGTGGGCGAGTCCACGGCGTGCAAGACGGTCGGCAGTCCAGCAACGTCCTTGGAAAGCAAGCTAGAGAAAGATCTTGACATGAAGCGGAGCCTAAGATTTCCAGGTGAGCTTCCAGGAGGGCTCGATCGTGGACCCAACGTAGAGGGCCTTGTAGCAGGATTTGGCGGAGTACACGCCATTCGAGGTCCAGCGCCAGGTGATGGTGTCTGGGTCGTCGGAGAGGGTGAACTGGCCGAGCCTAATCCAGAGGTGGAAGTATTGCATAAGAGCCTCTGGCCCAAGCGGGCTCAGGATGTCGTGGATCCAGGCGTAGGAGTCGAGGGCCGCAGCCACCGTGCGCGTTTTACGGCGCCGACGGGGCACCGCGGCGAGGACAAGAGGCGCCAGCTCGACAATGGAGGCACCATCAATCCAGTGATCCTGCCAGAAGATGCAGGATTTGCCGTCGCCAACATTCCAGGAGGTGGAAGCCCGAAAGATGGCCTGCACGGTCGGGCTGCTGGGGATGTGAAGGTGGGTCAACGGGCGGGTGGGGTCGGTCTTTTGCAGCCAAAGCCAGCGGGTCTGCAGGGCGTGAGCACAGCGCTGGAGATCGGGGATGCTGAGGCCGCCATAGGCGAGCGGTCGGCAGATCCTGCCCCAACTGACAAGGCAGTGCCCTCCGTTGGTAGTTTTACGGCCCTGCCAGAGGAAAGCGTGGATGAGGCGGTTGACCTGTCGCAGGATGGAGCCGTGCAATGACATGGCGATCAATATGTGGGTCGGCATTGCGCAAAAAACATGGCGGACGAGGGCCAGACGCTCGCCGCGGGAGAGCATGGACGCCCACCAAGGGGATAGCTTCTTCTCTAATCTCTCCACAAAGGGTTGCAAAGCGGAGGAAGGCACCTTGTGGATGGATAGCGGGAGGCCGAGGTACTTGACGGGGAACTCGCCAAGAGGGACGGAAATAGACCGGGGAGGGAGTCTCGGAGCTCGGGGTTGCACCGGATGGGAAGCGCGGCGCACTTGTCCAAATTGGTGTGGAGACCCGAGGCGGTGCCGAAGATCCGCAGGATGCAGCGGACCGCAGACAGGTCATGCTCGTCAAGGTGGCAGAACAGCACGACGTCATCGGCATAGAGCGAAAGGCTCGTGGACATGTGGCGATGGGTGAGCCGCTGAAGCAGCCCAAAGGGTGTGCATTTTTTTCAGTGGGGCAAAATCCAATATGCTGATAAGATTTCATATTTAAGGAAATACTACCAGCCTTGGACACATTTCAATAGAAGCAAGGTAGAATAGTACTAGCACAAGAAACTTCACAGCAATAGCAATTCTGTTTGGGAATTAACTATTATCTTTAAAACTGCTACTGAAATCTTTATGAGGAAAACGATAAAAAAAACTCGCCAAGAGGGACGGAAATAGACCGGGGAGGGAGTCTCGGAGCTCGGGGTTGCACCGGATGGGAAGCGCGGCGCACTTGTCCAAATTGGTGTGGAGACCCGAGGCGGTGCCGAAGATCCGCAGGATGCAGCGGACCGCAGAGAGGTCACGCTCGTCAGGGTGGCAGAACAGCACGACGTCATCGGCATAGAGCGAAAGGCTCGTGGACATGTGGCGATGGGTGAGCCGCTGAAGCAACCCAAAGGGTGTGCATTTTTTTCAGTGGGGCAAAATCCAATATGCTGATAAGATTTCATATTTAAGGAAATACTACCAGCCTTGGACACATTTCAATAGAAGCAAGGTAGAATAGTACTAGCACAAGAAACTTCACAGCAATAGCAATTCTGTTTGGGAATTAACTATTATCTTTAAAACTGCTACTGAAATCTTTATGAGGAAAACAATAAAAAAAACTACAGCCATTGATTAAATTGCATAAGATATTTAATAAACCCGTACATCCCTCTTAATCCCACCAAACCAGTATTCGCATGAAATTCCACATTTCATGGTACACAATCAGGCTTCAACACTTCCACCATGTGAATTGAATAAAATTAAACAAACATTGAGAAAGAAGTCACATTTCTCGTCATCGAGTGAGTTAACGAATGCTTACTGTTCCTAGAGTTAATGCTTGATCTATACCACTTAACCCATAGTCCAAATTATTAAGGAACTACATTTTACGTGCAAATTATTATTAAGGAACTATTTTTTACGTGCAAATTATTATTAAGGAACTAAGCAAAAGAGAACTATCCCCAAGAAAACTAGTATCACACCAAATTTTATCAGGCGCAGCAATGATAAAGAAAAAGAAAAAAGAAAAAGTTGTCAAGAATGGGATTTGAACCCACGCCCTTTCGGACCAGTACCTGAAACTGGCGCCTTAGACCAACTCGGCCATCTTGACGTTCGTGCGATTTAACGAAAGTAGGTTCTATTGTATTGAACTATTGCCCAAACACTCGAACTATCATACTCGTTTCCATTCCACTTTTGAGTTATTTGGTTCTGTAAAGTTGCTGAGAGATAATGCAAAACTGCACACATAATTTAGCACAGCCTTAGCCTCCTATAATCTCAAGGTGCCCTGTATGCTTCTCGAGCTTCATATTGCCAGGGCTTTTGACTCTGCCTACCTTTGAGTCTCTACAATGTTCGCTGGACCAGCTGTCGGTCGTTGGAAACGAGATGGCATGTCCCATCTTGAATTTCCCTATCCTCTACATTGGCCTCCCCCTCTCTGTCCAAAAGGTACCCGTGTCTGCCTGTTTCCACTAGTCGACGGGCTTGAGAAGCTGTCACTTGGCGGGCTTCCATACTGTCGAAGGGGGCGCACAAGCTCTGGCCACTCTTCGCTTGGTGGGCTTGGAGCCCGTGACCTCGAGCATAATGGTGTCACCCTGCTCGTTCAATGGCCATGGCTTCAAAAGACTAATCCAACTTGCCCCCTCAAGGGACCTCCATCTCTCCTACGGCTCAGAGGTCATGGTCGTCTTCCGCGCCTCCACCGTGTGGCATGTTGGGGATGTGAGCTCTTTTCAGTTCTAGAGCGATCCGAGATCCACGCCGCTCCTCTATGCCTTCGTCTCACATTTTCACCGCAATCTCTGCTCGACCCTCGAAGGTTTGCATCGTTGTTCGTGGGTCCAAGACATTGTGGGCTTCCTTTGGGTTGGCCGGAAAGAAGCCCACAGTGGCCATTGCTTGGTCAACTCGCAGAGAGTGTGTCGGCCACTTTCGCTCGATGGGCTTGGAGTCTGTGATCTCTAGCGTACTATTGTTCTCTTCCGCGTTCAATGGCTATGGCTTCAAAAGGCTGACTCCACTCATCCCTGGTAGCACCTCCATCTCCCATGCGTCTAGGAGGTCCTGGCCGTCTGCCGGGCATTCGCCGTGTGGCATGCTGGGGACGGGAGCTCTTATCAGTTCTAGACCCGATTCCAGGATCGACGGCGAGTTGTCATGCCCTACTCTGGATTGGGATCGGTTTGGTAGCTAGGGTTCATCGCAAATCTCAGGAAAGGGAAAGTGTACCACGAGAGAACCAGGTATATTCGCTATAACAGGAATTGCTGTGTTTGAGTTGTTTCTTCGAAGATTGATGCACAAGGCTGCTCGTTTATTTAGCTCAGCCGAAAACGGTAAGAAGGTAAACAATCCGACAAGGTGAAATGGAACAGTTGAAGTAAATAACGCTCCGGGAGTGGGCAAGCGTAGTGAGCCGTTGGATACTGTCGCGAGCTTCAATCTTGATCGTCTGTTAACTGAAAATTGGAATACTGGTAACTGAAGGTGTTGTTGAGGCACTGGGACAGAGTATGGTCAGACAATACCCCCTCCTGAAAATTAATTGGAATACTGGTAACTGAAGGTGTTGTCGAGGCACTGGGACAGAGATGGTCAGACAACGCCCCCTCCTGAAAACGAATTTGGCCTCAGGGAGTTACCGGAAGACTGGGAGTGCCAACGTTCTCAGGAAAAGGAGCTTGTAAGCAACATTACCGACACGAGCAATGATACAGAATGGGCTATAATACTTGCTCTAGAGTTTGATACGAGTGTGAATCACGAAAGCGTTTAGGCGATACGGTCTCATCTTGAGGTAAACAATGTCGCCAACCACAAAACCGTGCTCCACTCCCTTCGCTGTCTGCACACCTTCTCATACGAGCTTGGGCTGCAACTAGATTTGCTTTCAGCTTCTGCATCATCGCTTGTCTGACAGTGAGGAATTCCTCGGCTTCACTAACAAGAGCGCCTGGCATGCTAAATTCAGAGTGCTGGAGGTGGGTAACCATACATCGACTCAAATGGTGTTTTCTTCAAAGAAAAATGGAAACAGGTGTTATACCAGTACTCAACCAGTGCTAAGTGAGATGTCCACTTCTTTCGTTCAGTTGAAGCCATGAAACACAAGTACTCCCTCCGTGTGAGCACTAGTGCATTGTCAATAAAGGCCCGAGCCACTGTCTAAACAGTGAAAGGGTGAGCTAATAGGATAAAGAGAGCAAACTTTGAAAAGGGGAAGTAGTCTCTCCGATGTACAGT
>NC_041384.1:678544965-678559350 GCF_002162155.2 Triticum dicoccoides | reverse complement strand
CAAAATCCAAAAAATCTGAATTTTTGCAACATCAATCTTTATCAAATGTTTGAGGTTCTTGCAAAAATTCATCCAAAAATAACATACGAGGAGATCTCACAAAAAAAAAATCACTGCTCAATCTGTAAATACTAAGATACGTAAAAACTTATGTAGAGGTGTCAGATCAGAGTTCTAGAAGCCTAGTATACCATCTCTTATCATCGTCCAGTTTGACAAATAAAGCTAAATAGACCATAGAATTTTCACGGGTGCAACAAAAGTTTCATAAGCTAACATGTTAAACAGGTATAACAAAGCTAAATGACTTGAGTGGCAGTCACACAAAATGATTTACCTGAAAGCTGAGTCATGAGAAGTGTCCAAACCAGTTTGTCCATTTCAGGAGATACCAGCAACATGCTTGGCTGCAACAAGAAAGACACCACAGCAACAGGATGTTCAGAGAGCTGGATACATTTTTTTTCCGAAAAAGAACACTTTTTTAGATCAGAGGAGCCAAGAGCAAAAAAAACCACTTCAACCCAGGTATGTTTACCCTTAAAGAAGGATGTTGCTACATAACACAACATGGGGCTATACACGAGCAGTATACTACAGGTCAAAAGCATAACCTGGTTACATATGGTACACCCTTTTTATTTTTTGCGTGTGGAACCAAAACCGTACTTCCTGAGACCAGAGGTGCCCAAAGCCCGTCCCAACGCAAGCCGCAGCGCTGGTCTCCTGCAGGCCGTTTGTGCCGTCTCATCTCCTCGGCCTACCCATTCGATCTTGTGCCTGCAGCTTCCTCATCCTCCCTGCGGGCACTACGCATCCTAGATTAATGTTCCATTACACTGTGCCGTGTTAAGCAAATCTCTGGAATGGATGCTCATTAATTGGGAGCACTTACTGTTGGCCAGCTATGGAAGGAGAGGGATAGAGATAGACGACCCAGGAGCGGTACCATCTTCGCGCAACAAAAGGAAGGTGAGCGGGGAGGAAAGGACAGAAGTCAGAGCAAGCATATGTGGCATCATCAGACTGGAACTACTTGGAGAAGTTCCTTTGTAGTTTAGGCTGGATCCAATTCATAGCATACCTTGGGGGAGCTCTGGATATGAAATGGCACCTCGTGCGAAAACCGCATCATTTCCTCCATCGGAATCCTTCTGCTTTTTGCTGGGTCAGAAAGTGGCTTGAACACAGACACAAAACCAGGAACTTTCACAAAAATTAGAAGTGGCTTGACCACAGACATAAAACCAGAAATTTTCACAAAAATTACTCAGATCTACCCATTGGGGCCAGCAAAAATTGCAAAGATATATCAATTGATACCAATTAACAGGGACCATAGAAGTTACAAAGATCGATCGGTAACTTCATGTACTGGCCGGATGGACCCAGATGGGCGTCCGGTAGCCATTAAGGAGCTAGAGATTGAGAACGCCGGATGCAGCCAAATGGGCGTCCGGTCGACTCGTTGGATGGGTCCTCCACGTACTGGCCGACTTCTCTTTCTCTCTCTCTCTAAAAAGTAAAAACCTGCGGGGCCATGAGACTCTCCCGCAGAAGCGTTTGGCGGCGAGTGCTACATTACCTCTGCTTGCTTGGCCATGCATTGACGAGCGAGGTTGGAGCCTTGGAGACGGCGTGCGTGCGTGCAGTGCATGAATGCATGCAGCTACAGGTTGAGGAGGCCAGCTGCGTCCAGATCTGTAACGATAGAAAAACTTAATTGCATATTTTATTTATAAAGTAACTTATAATCAATCGAAATGCGGCCTGAGTAACCTGCAAAACACCTAGGTGCCTACTGAAATATGCCCGGAGTAACCAAAAACCTAAGCAGAAGAACTGCCCCCGAAGCAAATCAACATCACACAAGATTTTATCAGGCGCAACAATGGCCTGCAGCGGCGGTCACACAAGATGCTTTACCTGAAAGCTCGTGAATCATGACGAGTTGATGATCACCAATTTGTCCATTTGAAAAACATGGCAGCAACAGCCTGCAGAACACACACGGGATTACCCACTAAGAGGACACCATACAGAAAGAAGGTTACAACCAGCTTAGCAGGAGATAAACAACATCAGTATATACAGCTAGAACCTGATAAGGCAGGAGTAAACGTTGATTTCTTGTACACAACACTACATAAGTTAAATGCTCGTCCATTTGCATATTTCTACTTCTCTATACTATATGTGCAATAATATAAAACGGGACTTCCATATATGGTATATTCAAGTCTCATGAGACATCACAATCATTACGCCCTAATTTTCAGCATTAACTGGGTGTTAGAACCTTAACTTTGAGCATTAGTATGAATTCACACACACATGGTAGCAAGATCAGAAGCTTTCAATTTAACTTGAATTTGAATAAAATTTGCTAACACAAAAGTATCATGATACATGGGATCATTTACAGTGAAAAGTAAATGGTCATGACATGTAAATAATTGCACACAAGATATCCTACTGTAAATACTCACCATATATGTATGCTGCTGAAACATCTATGGGCATATTACATTAAGCACTTTCAATGCAATTTTTAGAAATACTCATTTTTACATACACTGTTGGAGGTGCCAAAATTCTACAAGGAATACCAATAGCCCAGTATATAAAACCCTAAACAAAAATACAATCGCCAAACCTGAGTTCTAGAGACCCAAGACATCTAAAAATACAAATACTAAATTATGTAAAAAAAAGTGGTGCACGGGTACAAAGGAACCCTACATTTTATATTCAGGTGGCTAGATTAATAAGCATAGACGTGTGGTTGTATAGTAGAGGTACAAAGGAACCCTACATTTTCCATGGCGCAGGTGTGATTGCCCTATATGCTTCACACCATGAAAACTTAGTCAATCCTCATCTATGGGGAACTATATGTTCTAACAATAACTAGGTTGAAAGTGGCATTGTACCTTAATTATTTGACGCCACTGAATAATGCAATCAGGATGGTATGAACACTTGCAGGGAAGTGCAACCCAGGATTCACCTTTCTCAAATTCACTGCGACAAATTACACACCTACCAACAATAATTACACGTTCGCATTCCACTTTAATAATATATATATATATATTACTATAAGGCTATGAAACCTAAAAGTATTTGAACGTATTGTTCTGTGTTGCCGCCTTGCATATTTTTTGTGTTGTAAGTTACTGAAGCTAAGGAAGCAAGTGTATCAGCAGAGAGACCTCTACTTTCTGTATCAACCACTTCACCCAATGCAACTAATTCCTGAAATCATGACTAGAAGTCTAGAACCATTAGCATTGCATCTTGGAACTTCATATGCAAGCCTGGGCACCAAAGGGAATAAAGCAAAAATAACTTGCCTCATAAGAGTACTCATCAGGATCAACCTTGCCATAAATCCTGTGTTTCTTCAGTAACATGCCGATTTGTAAATGTCAGGTACACTGTCAAATTTGTCTGGTTTCACTAAGTAAGCAAAAACACGATACCACAATTTGAACAAAGATAAAGTTCTCCATGCATAAATTAGACGAATTGCAGGTGCATGCCACAATCCCCGGAGAAAACATGGCAGGAGTTAAATGTTACTCCCTTCGCCCGAATAGTGCTAGATACATCCATCGGAGGGAAAAGTTTTTTTTTACGAAGGGAGTACTACTTATAGCATACTATCTACATCATAAGTTGCTTTTGGCTTTGATTGCTATATCAGAGAATAACTTAGCTCTACCAAGGAATTATGCCAATGCTTCAATTAAAATAAATAAGTACTCCTGCTACACTGTATGTCACATGCATTAACAAAATAAGCATTGCTATCGGTCCAAGGTCATTTAATCAAAACTCGAGTGCTCCCAACTTCCAACTTCAAATACAAAAATTAAATCCATCCAAGAAAAGGAAACATAAATTGCTACATGCGCAACGTTTATGTGATCCTCAACATGCTCCTCTACCCACCCTACAAAGCAAAAAAGCAAAACTGCACATCGGCAACCCACACGAAATGTGAAATGAGCTGAAAAACAAAACATACTCACAATCGCTGATCCCAGCGAGGGCCATAAGCCATGTGTCAACCTGTACTCTACACAGTCTAGCGCTGGCTCCACGTCTTGCACCTCCTCATCCTAATTGAACCCCTCCTCTTCAAAGCCTCGGAGAGCTCATCCTCGCCTTCATCCTCGTAGATAGCCCTCACCCTCAGCCTTGAGATCATCGTCCCCATCACCATGGACGCCACCCGGGTGCTCCATGTGGTGGACGTGGTGGTGGTGCCCCAGCTCCTCCTCATGCTCGTGCTCGTAGCTCCCAGCCTCCGATCTCCCATAATTGCTGCCTCACCGCCTCCATCAGCAGCATCATGTACGCCCTCTTCTGCATCGATCCAAAAGGGATGTTATATGTTGGTCGCACCCTAAAAAAATTAAAACATCAGGATATCAGTCACGCACCTTGGAACCCTAGGGGCGGGGATGGGACGGCCGGAGCCGCAAGATCTAGCCAACTTGCCTACTCCTGGAGGTCAGCATGGACCTAGCTGAGGGCCGTGAACGGGCGCCCCGCCGCGCTTCGTCATCGGCATCGGCTGCCGCAGCGGGCCCCTCCGGATGCGTCGGTCGGCGGGTGCTGATTCAGGCTAGGGTTGCGGTCGGCCCCGAGCCTCCCGCCGCCGCTACTCCCTTTTGAATCCTCCTTGTGCGCGATAGTGCGATGCGGGATCAAAGGGATCCAGTATATATATACTCCCTCCGTTTCTAAATATAGGTGTCAGATCAGAGTTCTAGAAACCTAGTAAATCATTTCTTATCATCATCTGGTTTGATCAATAAGGCTAAATAGACGCATAGAATTTTCACAGGTGCAACAAAACTTTGATAAGGAAACATGTAAAAAGGTCTAACAAAGCCGAATGTCTTGAGTGGCAGTAAGACAAACTGATTTACCTGAAAGTTGAGTCAAGAGAAGTGTCCAGATCAATTTGCCCATTCCAAGAAACACCATAGCGACATGCTTGGCTTCAACCATAATGAAACCATGAAATATCATATTTAACTAGTACAACAAGCATGTTCAAGGAGTTGAGTACATTTTTCTCGGCAAAAGAACAGTTTAACCCAGGTATATTTCATTGTTCAAAAACCCAGTTATGTTTACCCTTAAACAAGGATGATGCTACATAACACAACAAGGGGGCATACATGGGGAGTATACTACAGGTTACCAACACAACATGGGTACATATGGTACACCCTTTTTATTTTTACGTGTGGAACCGCCATTATACTTACTGAGACCAGTAGTGCCCAAAGTCCGGCCCAACGCAAGTCATCCCTATGAGTTTGTTTGTCCCTCGAGCCCCGTCGCCGGGGCAACATCCCTTCTGACAAGCCGCCACGCTGGTCTCCTGCAGGTCGTCTGTGTCGTCTCATCTCCTCGGCCTACCCATTCGATCTTGTGCCTGCATCTTCCTCATCCTCCCCGCGGCCACTACGCGTCCTGGACTAATGTTCCATTACACGGTGTCGCGTTAAGCAAATCTCTGGAATGGATGCTCATTAGTTCGGAGCACTTACTGTTGGCCAGCTATGGAAGGAAAGGGATAGAGATAGATGACCCAGGAGCGTTACCGTCTTTGCGCTCCACAAAAGGAAGGTGGGCGGGGAGGAAAGGGCAGAAGTCAGAGCGAACATATGTGGCATCATCGGACTGGAACTACTTGGATAAGTTCCTTTGTAGTTGAGGATGGATCCAATTCATAGCATACCTTGGGGGAGTTCTGGATATGAAATTGGACCTGGTGCGAAAATGCATCGTTTCCTCCGTCGGAATCCTCCTGCTCTTTGCTGGGTCAGAAAGTGGTTTGAACACAGACACAAAACCAGGAATTTTCACAAAAATAAAAGTGGCTTGAACACAGACACAAAACCAGGAACTTTCACAAAAATTACTCAGATCTACCCATTGGGGTCAACAAAAATTGCAAAGATATACCATTTGATACCAATTAATAGGGACCATAGAAGTTACAAAGATCGATAAGTAACTTCATGTACTGGCCGGATGGAGCCAGATGGGCGTCCAGTACCCATTAAGGAGCTAGAGGTTGAGGATACCGGATGCAGCCAGATGGCCGTCCGGTCGACTCGTTGCATGGGTCCTCCACGTACTAGCCGACATCTCTCTCTCTCTCTCTAAAATGTAAAAACCTGTGGGACCATGAGACTCTCCCGCGAAAGCGTTTCGCGGCGAGTGCTATGTTACATCTGCTTGCTTGGACATGCATTGCCGAGCGAGGTTGGAGCCTTGGAGACGACGTGCGTGCGTGCAGTGCATGAATGCATGCAGCTACATGTGGAGGAGGCCAGCTGCGTCCAGATCTGTAACTATAGAAAAACTTAATTGCATATTTTATTTACAAAGTAACCTATTATCAATTGAAATGCGGCCAGATTAACCTGCAAAACACCTAGGTGCCTACTGAAATATGCCTGGAGTAACCAATAACCTAAGCAGAAGAACTGCCCCCGAAGCAAATCAACATCACACAAGATTTTATCAGGCGCAACAATGGCCTGCAGCGGCGGTCAGACAAGATGCTTTACCTGGAAGCTCGTGAATCATGACGAGTTGATGATGACCAATTTGTCCATTTGAAAAACACGGCAGCAACAACATGTAGAACGCACAGGGGATTACCCGCTAAGAGGACACCATACAGAAGCAAGGTTACAACTAGCTCAGCAGGAGATAAACAATATCAATATATACAGGTAGAACCTAATAAGGCAGGAGTAAACGTTGATTTCTTGTACACAACACTACATAAGTCACATGCTCGCCCGTTTGCATATTTCTACTTCTCTATACTATATGTGCAATAATATAAAATGGAACTTCCATAAATGGTACTATATTCAAGTCTCATCAGACATCACAATCATTATGCCCTAATTTTCAGCATTAATTGGGTGTTAGAACCTTAACTTTGAGCATTAGTATGAATTCACACACACACACACACACACACACACACACACACACACACACACACACACACAGATGTTAGCGAGATCAGAAGCTTTCTATTTAACTTGAATTTGAATAAAAATTTGCTAGCACAAAAGTATCATGATACATCGGATCATTTACAGTGAAAAGTAAATGGTCCTGACATGTAAATAATTGCAGACAAGACATCATATTGTAAATACTCACCATATATGTATGTTGCTGAAACATGCATCTATGGACATATTACATTAAGCACTTCCAATGCAATTTTTGAAATACCCATTTTTACATACACTGTTGGAGGTGCCAAAATTCTACATGGAATACCAATAGCCCAGTATATAAAACCCCAAACAAAAATAAGATCGCCAAACCTGAGTTCTAGAGGCCCAAGACATCTACAAATACAAATACTAAAATATGTAAAAAAAAGTGGCACGGGTACAAAGGAACCCTACATTTTCTATTCAGGTGACTATATTAATAAACATAGACGTGTGGTTGTGTAGTAGAGGTACAAAGGAACCCTACATTTTCCATGGCGCGGGTGTGATTGCCTGATATGCTTCATACCATGAAAAAAATGCAATACTCATCTATGTGGAACTATATGTTCTGACAATAACTAGGTTGAAAGTGGCATTGTACCTTATTTATTTGACACCACTGAATAATGCAGTCACACTGGTGCGCGTCGGTGTGATGTCTACTACACAACCTTTTTCTTGTAGACATTGTTGGGCCTCCAAGTGCAGAGGTTTCTAGGACAGTAGAAAATTTCCCTCAAGCAGATGACCTAAGATTTATCAATCCGTGAGAGGCGTAGGATGAAGATGGTCTCTCTCAAATAACCCTGCAACCAAATAACAAAGAGTCTCTTGTGTCCCCAACGCACCCAATACAATGGTAAATTGTATAGATGCACTAGTTCGGCGAAGACATGGTGATACAAGTGTAATATGGATGGTAGATATAGGTTTTTGTAATCTGAATTTATAAAAACAGCAAGGTAACAAGCGATAAAAGTGAGCCTAAACGGTATTGCAATGCTAGGAAACAAGGCCTAGGGTTCATACTTTTACTAGTGCAAGTTCTCTCAACAATAATAGCATAATTGGATCATATAACTATCCCTCAATATGCAACAAAGAGTCACTCCAAAGTCACTAATAGCGGAAAACAAACAAAGAGATTATTGTAGGGTACGAAACCACCTCAAAGTTATTCTTTTGGATACTAGAATAACACCTTAAAACACATATCAACCAAAACCCTAATGTCACCTAGATACTCCAATGTCACCTCAAGTATCCGTGGGTATGATCATACGATATGCATCACACAATCTCAGATTCGTCTATTCAACCAACACAAAGTACTTTAAAGAGTGCCCCAAAGTTTCTACCGGAGAGTCAAGACAAAAACGTGTGCCAACCCCTATGCATAAGTTCACGAGCGGAACCCACAAGTTGATCACCAAAACATACATCAAGTAGATCACGTGAATATCCCATTGTCACCACAGATAAGCACATGCAAGACATACATCAAGTGTTCTCAAATCCTTAAAGACTCAATCCGATAAGATAACTTCAAAGGGAAAAACTCAATCCATTACAAGAGAGTAGAGGGGGAGAAACATCATAAGATCCAACTATAGTAGCAAAGCTCGCGATACATCAAGATCGTATCACCTCAAGAACACGAGAGAGAGAGAGATCAAACACACAGCTACTGGTACATACCCTCAGCCCCGAGGGTGAACTACTCCCTCCTCGTCATGGAGAGCGTCGGGATGATGAAGATGGCCGCCGGTGAGGGTTCCTCCCTCCGGCAGGGTGCCGGAACAGGGTCCCGATTGGTTTTTGGTGGCTACAGAGGCTTGCGGCGGCGGAACTCCTGATCTATTCTGTTCCCCGATGTTTTTAGGGTATATGGACATATATAGGCGAAAGAAGTCGGACAGGGGAGCCACGAGGGGCCCACGAGGGTGGGGGGCGCGCCTAGGGGGCGCAGGCACGCCTCCTTGCCTCGTGGCCACCTCGAAGCTTCCCTGACGTCTACTCCAAGTCTCTTGGATTGCTTCCATTCCAAAAATAACTCTTCCGAAGGTTTCACTTTGTTTGGACTCCGTTTGATATTCCTTTTCTTCAAAACACTGAAATAGGCAAAAAAAACAACAATTTGGGCTGGGCCTCCGGTTAATAGGTTAGTCCCAAAAATAATATAAAAGTGCATAATAAAGCCCATTAAACTTCCAAAATAGATAATATAATAGCATGAATACTTCATAAATTATAGATACGTTGGAGACGTATCACGGTGCTATACAAATGGTTTTTAACCCCTTTCCGCGACGGCATTTGGAACCGTCGCCAAGTGAGTGTGGGCGATAGGGGGGTCCTTCCCACATGACCCAGAAACCGTCGGGGATATGCCCTCCTTGCACATACGCTTGGCAATATAAGGTCGTGTGCGATCGGCGAGCACTCAAATATAGAAATACGTATAGTAGTGCTCAAAATAATACAGTTATACAGGCGAAATCATTTCTGGTCGTAAGTACATCCCACACTTAGTCACCGCTAAATGTTTCCGTTCGTATATACATCCCACACAGTCGCTCCAAGGAAAACGTTTGCGGAAGGTGGCGTAACGCAAACAGTTTTCAACAGAATGTCGTGTGTGATTGTTCATTGATCCAACACAGTTTATACCGAGAAACTGTGTGCCTTGCCTGAGATCATGACCCATGGTGTTTTCTCAATAATCGTTTGCAATAGGAAAACCCAATTTGCAAGCTAATTGGCCAATTAGCAGGCTAATTGCCCTATTATTAGTAATCCATTTACTAATCTAATTGACATTTATATTAAGCACATAATATATTCCATTTCCATATTAAGGAAGCAGGATTTCATAATTGAAATACATCAGAGTACAACATGATATAGCTTCAGCACTCAGCTAGCCCATTACACAACTGCACCTGCAGCAAGTTTCACATGCAACATCTAGAACTTTTCGAAATTAGCATCATAGACGGTACATAGAGAGATGCATCTCATCTGGAAAACTGCTGAAGCAGAAGGCAAATATTGAGCCTTCATTCATGTTGAAGGTCTTTGCAACTTTAGGCCAGTGCCTGTGGATGATTGACCGTCCGTCCTTCGACCTCTTCAGGAACACTTCAATATTGAACCGTGGTGTTGTATGAAAATTTTCCTCGCCTCCTGACCACAGAGGTGGTTTGAGAGGTAATCATCAGTGAAGTCTGAAAACAAGGATGTGCATAAATATCTTCTCTATATTGGAAATGGGGCAAAGGAATAAAAAAAGGCAAAGTATAATAGTTAGTACCATCTTGTAAACCTCAGTGCTTCCCATTGTTTCCCTGCAACACATATAATGTAGTTAGTCATCAGGTTAAGTAAGGGTTCGCATGCTATCAGTAAAATATGTTGATGATAAATAAGCACATTGCAGATTCATCAGATTAATTCAAGCCACATGGAAAACTCATTTATCCAAACTAAGCATGATTAAGAACTAGGAAATATAGCACTTGTATATGTTTCTCATGTATTAAGTGCAACCAAATTCGATTTATTCCTCACATGGTATACAATAACAGAATGCAACCATAACTATTGAACATCGCATTGCAAAATTGAACCAAGCAGTTAACTAAACACCACAACAAATGAACCAAACGTTAACTGAGCACCAAATTGCGCAATATAACATACTCCTAATAGAAGATCAGACAGTTAACCAAACCAAGCATGCTTAACAACTTGGAAATATAGCAATTGTATTTGTTTCTCATGTATTTAGTACAGCCAAATTCGATTTATTCATCACATGGTATACAATAACAGAATGCAGCCACAACAGTTGAGCATTGCATTGCAGAATTGAACCAAGCAGTTAACTAAACACCACAACAAATGAACCAAACGTTAACTAAGCACCACATTGCACAATATAACATACTCGTAATAGAAGATCAGACAGTTAACCAAACCAAGCATGCTTAACAACTTGGAAATATTGCATCCTGAAGAATTGAACATCACATTTGCAGAATTGAACCAAGCAGTTAACTGAACACCACATTGCACGACATATAAAACATATACACTATAGCAGAAGATTGCATGGTAAAAGTAGATAGCATAATTCACTAGAATTTGTTAAGGAAATGCAGTAGCTAGCAAAATGAACATGGATCCTTATAGTGAGTTAATAAGATAAGTTACTCCTCATTGTCAGAGATATCGATGACGATTGGCTCCATGGACATGGAAGAGGGCGAGGCCTCCGCATCGTGGGTGCCCTCATTGTAGTGGTGAGTTGCCTGAGCCGCTCCGGGCACCAACCTGCTGGCTCTCGAGATGAGGTAAGCACGTGCACATTGAGAAAACACCTCGTAGTCTTCGTAGAAGGCACCGACGGTGGCCTCGAGAAAATGCCACGAACTATCATTTAAAGCAGCCAACCGCGTCGCGGCGTCGGCGCGCGAGGCGTCAACAGTGGCCTCGACGACGAGGTGCTCCTCCAAGATCTGGGGGTCAGCACGAATGGCAGCCATCACGACCTCATCCGCACGTGCGACCGCGATTTGCTTCTCCGCTGCCAAATGTTCCTTGAGATCCTGGCTATACTATGTGCACCATGGCTTAGGCCGACGCTTATTTGGTGGAGGGATCGGTGATTTGGGTGGAAGGTGTCACGATCGCACCGGCGGTCGGGGCATGTGGGATGTGGAAGGAGGAGGAGGATGGGGGTCGGGTGTGGATTACCTTCCTGGATAGGCGAGGCCGAGCAGCGTGAAGGAGGATCGCCGATGAGGAGGCAGCGCTGCAAGCAAGGAGTGAAGGTTTCAACTTGGAAAGGTAGGCGGAAGCAGGGGAAATGTGGCTTTTGGTAAGGGGGAGGGGGCGGGGAGGTAGATATTTCCGTGGAAGCCGAAAATTTGGAATTGCTTCAGCGAAAAAACTGGCGTGCAAAGTGTCATCAGACACGGTCCCTTATTCAGAGCGGCTGTGGACTGTAGCCGTCGCACCTTCTCGTGTAAGCAAGGTGGCATACTATACTCCGACGGTGCTCCAAGATATTTTGTGCTCCATCTCACATGGTTCGTTATAATAAACTGTGTGGGATCTACTTGATTTTTCATCTTGATTTGAATTACATAATGGGGTGACAGCGGCCATGGACGGTGTTTGAATTGATAGACCTTTTATCTGCAGTGAACATGCAACTATATGTGTGTCATAAAAGAATTGGAATTATGTAGGGTTCGTTTGGACATTTTTATGCATTAAGTGAGTTTTCAATGCATGTATGTGCATAATTCAAATTTGAACTACATGCACATGCTCCAGTGCATATAAATTGGTTGAAAAATCAAATCTTTGTCCTTGGGTGCATCCTTAGGTCCCATGCAAGAAATGGAAATGAATGTCAAACACCCTGCCACCGTCACTCGGTCGCAAACATTGAGATACCTGGTACTTAAATCTAGTAAATCCAAAACTCGTCTGAAATTCATGAAACTTGGCATGCTATCATGGAGCGGCATCAACATGTCATGGTAAAAATTTTGTCCCATTTGGGGCAGGTTTGGGTATAAGCTTCTCACAAACCAGAGCTTCTCACAACAAGCATGATGGTTTCGATAGGGAATGTCCCACCTTTGGGGACGAAACGATATCCATTGCCTCTTATTGCTTTCAATTTTTTTCTCGTGTCAACATAGAACAACAGGAGTGTTTGTGTCATTTTTTGTGATTTTTCGGGGATCGTTTTGACATTTTTATGCATGAACTGAGTTTTCAATGCATTTATGTGCATAATTCAAATTTGAACTACATGCACATCCTCCAGTGCATATAAATTGGTTGAAAAATCAAACGTGTATCCTCGGGTGCATGCTTAGGTCCCATGCAAGAAATGGGAATGAATTTCAAACACCCTGTCACCGTCACTCAGCCGCAAACATTGAGATACCTGGTTTTTAAATTCTAGTAAATCCAAAACTCATCTGAAATTCATGAAACTTGGCATGCTCTCATGGAGCGGCATCAACATGCCATGGTAAAATTTTTGTTCCATTTGGGGCAGGTTTGGGTATAAACTTCTCACAAATTAGAGCTTCTCACAACAAGCATGATGGTTTCGATAGGGAACGTCCCACCTTTGGGGACGAAACGATATCCATTGCCTCTTAATTCTTTCAAAAAAAAAATCCGTGTCAACATAGAACAACAGGAGTGTTGTGTTTTTTTGTGATTATTCGGGGTTTGTTTGGACATTTTTATGCATTAAGTGAGTTTTCAATGCATTTATGTGCATAATTTGAATTTGAACTACATGCACATGCTCCGGTGCATATAAATTGGTTGAAAAATCAAATCTTTGTCCTTCGGTGCATGCTTAGGTCCCATGCAAGAAATGGGAATGAATGTCAACACCCTGCCACCGTCACTCGGCCGCAAACATTGGATACCTGGTTTTTAAATTCTAGTAAATCTAAAACTCGTCTGAAATTCATCAAACTTGGCATGCTCTCATGGAGCGGCATCAACATGTCGTGGTAAATTATTTGTCCCATTTGGGGCAGTTTTGGGTATATACTTCTGTGACGCCCGGGTAATTAAGCTACAGTGATCCTCTGCTAATGGTGCCACGTCACCTCGTTTATAGTTGCTAATCTCGAGTTAGTTCGAAACCGATTCAAATTCAAATTCAAAAATAGGCAAACAATAAAAGTTTTCAAATATTAAAACTAAAATGTTCGGAGTGAACCAAATATTGCATAGATAATTATGGTGGAGAAACCACACTTTTATAAATGTTTAAATACTGTTAAATGAATAAAAGAGTAGCAAAAACAATTATTTTAATGCTTTAAAAATAATAAACATTTTCAAAACTAAATTGTTGTAAGTATTAAACTATTGTGGCAGTGGCATAATTTGTAAAATCCTATTTAGGTGCCACTTTGGTAATTTACTAAAACTAAAATAATAGGAAACTAAAAGAAAACAAAAAAACAGAAAACAAAACTAAGAAAAGAAAAGGGAAATAGAAGAACCCCCCCCCAACTGGACCTCGGCCCAGCCAGGACCCAGCTGGTCCCAGCGCCCGAATGGGCCGGCCCACCCCGCGCCCTAGCCTACTAATCCCACCCCGACCTAACCCTATCCCACGACCCCCACTCTCCCCCGCACGTCTCTCCCTCTCCCTCCCAACGCCGCCACACACCCAGCGCCCCAGCGCTCGGCGCCCCCATCCCATCGCCCCGTCGGCCTCATCTCGACCCCGCCGCCTCTCCCCGGCGACCGCGCCGCCCCACTCCTCGACGCC
>NC_041384.1:678537281-678543272 GCF_002162155.2 Triticum dicoccoides | reverse complement strand
TGCAATCCTAAATACTTAGTATAGGATGCTAGTTTATCATCATTGGCCCTACATTCTTGTCAGTCTGCCTTGCTATACTATCGGGCCGTGATCACTTGGGAGGTGATCACGGGTATATACTATACATACATACATACTATACAGATGGTGACTAAAGTCGGGTCAGCTCATTGAGTACCCGCAAGTGCTTCTGACGAGGGGGCTGAAAGGACAGGTGGCTCCATCCCGGTAGAGGTGGGCCTGGGTTCCCGACGGCCCCCGACTGTTACTTTGTGGCGGAGCGACAGGGCAGGTTGAGACCACCTAGGAGACAGGTGGGCCTGGCCTTGTTCGGCATTCGCGGATACTTAACACGCTTAACGAGATCTTGGTATTTGATCTGAGTCTGGCTACGAGCCTATACGCACTAACCATCTACGTGGGAGTAGTTATGGGTATCCCGACGTCGTGGTATCAGCCGAAGCACTTCAGACGTCAGCGACGGAGCGGCGCGCGCCGAATTAGACTGGAACGCCACTAGGCTAGGTCTGCTTTCGGCCGCGTACGCAACGTGCAGGTGTGCTATGGGCGATGGGCCCAGACCCCTGTGCGCTTAGGTTTAGACCGGCGTGCTGGCCTCTCTGTTTTGCCTAGGCGGGGCTGCGACGTGTTGATCTTCCGCGGCCGGGCATGACCCAGGAAAGTGTGTCCGGCCAAATGGGATCAAGCGTGTTGGGTTATGTGGTGCACCCCTGCAGGGAAGTTAATCTATTCGAATAGCCGTGATCTTCGGTAACAGGACGACTTGGAGTTGTACCTTGACCTTATGACAACTAGAACCGGATACTTAGTAAAACACACCCTTCCAAGTTCCACAGACAACCCGGTGATCGCTTTTCCGCAGGGCGACGAGGAGAGGATTGCCGGGTAGGATTATGCTATGCGATGCTATTGGAGATGCTGCTTGGAGATGCTACTTGGAGATGCTACTTGGAGGACTACAATCTACTCTCTTCTATATGCTGCAAGACGGAGGCTACCAGAAGCGTAGTCTTCGATAGGATTAGCTATCCCCCTCTTATTCTGGCATTCTGCAGTTCAGTCCACTGATATGGCCTCCTTACACATATACCCATGCATATGTAGTGTAGATCCTTGCTTGCGAGTACTTTGGATGAGTACTCACGGTTGCTTTCTCCCCCCTTTTTCCCCTTTCCTTTCTTTCTGGTTGTCGCAACCAGATGCTGGAGTCCAGGAGCCAGACGCCACCGTCGATGACGACTACTATTTTGGAGGTGCCTACTACTACGTGCTGCCTGCTGACGACGACCAGGAGTAGTTAGGAGGATCCCAGGCAGGAGGCCTACGCCTCTTTCGATCTGTATGCCAGTTTGTGCTAGCCTTCTTAAGGCAAACTTGTTTAACTTATGTCTGTACTCAGATATTGTTGCTTCCGCTGACTCGTCTATGATCGAGCACTTGTATTCGAGCCCTCGAGGCCCCTGGCTTGTATTATGATGCTTGTATGACTTATTTATGTTTTAGAGTTGTGTTGTGATATCTTCCCGTGAGTCCCTGATCTTGATCGTACACATTTGCGTGCATGATTAGTGTACGATTGAATCGGGGGCGTCACAAGTTGGTATCAGAGCCGACTGCCTGTAGGAATCCCCTTTCCAACTCCTTGGCTGAAGTCGAGTCTAGTCGTTGAAAAACTTTTACTAACATGGCTGTGTGGCCCATGGGCCCACGTCGCCATCGGGAGGTATTAGGATCTTTTATTCCTTGACCTATACTCTGGGACTCTGACATCTCTTCTATTCGGGTTAAATGAATTTACTAAAACTCTAACATTAGGTTCTCGTAATTACTTTCTCCCGGAGAGCCTCTTCAGTCCAGATGATCGCTGGCTGCACCAGAATATTTTGAAGATACTCTTCGATGTTTCCCCGAGACTTTTGTGTCCTTCGCCGTTGCAATTCCATACCACCGATAAGTCCCTATGGAAAGCTACATACACTTGTCGTCCATAACTCCGTTCCCAATTGTTCTTGTTATTACAAGATACCTCGGAAATTCTCTCTATTTTTCCGAGAATACTTTGTGCCTACTGCCTTGCAGTTCATTATCCACATATACACCCCTACGGATAATTCTCGCACTTATCGGGTATCCGCTCATTCCCAGTTGTTCAGGTGTTTCGCCAAAGAATTCAAAATACCATTCGGTCTTCCAAAAATCCTGAGCAACCTATTGCTCCTGAAATTCTTGCTTGCTTGCATTATGGTTAATCCCATAAGTATAGTAATCTTATTGGCAACCTTTGTCAATATCATTTTGAGTCCGTTGATTCAATAGGTTGCGAATGCTCACAATCCTCACTCAGATCATAGAATTCATCCTTCCGGCTCAGATGTCATTTAAAACGTGAGCTGGTCCTCGGCCAATCAGATTGCCATCGATGGTACCCCTAAAGTCTATCCAACTTGTCCGTCCTTGATCGGAGCGTTTGCTCCTGATCCCTTGATTTGGAAATCATAATTCCTTTGTTATTAAAACGTTGAATTATTCAGATGTTCTGTAAAACGATGCATTTGCATTCTTTCTTCCTCTGATTGGGTATCGATACTCACATCAGCTCCATTGTGGATCACCATATCCACTGTTGGATTATTATCTGACAACGCCCTTCATATTCAATAACCTTGTGAGCCTTTCCTCTGATACATAATGCCTTTGGTAAATTGTATCCTCTGCTTTCTTAACCATGCTCTGTCTTCGAGCTTGAGTTAATTACTTCTAAAGATTCTGGTATATGATTATAAGATGCTCCGATGGGTTGAACCTATGCCCTCCTTAATGGGTGAGAACTCGAAAGTTTTCACGAGTCATACTCTTCTGATGCTTCGCCAGATAAAATTTCAACACTGCAACTTAATCGAACGCGAGAAGTGGATGAAAGGTTATGCATTGGAGAAGTGGGAGTCGACCTTGAACTTTGTGTTCATGCCCATGGACCCGATGTACATCTTCTCATCGAAGCTTCTTTTAAAATTAATTATTCCCTTGATATAAGTTCATCTTATATCTGGGGTATGGCCTTTTACAATCGTGGTTCCGACCATGTTCTCCTTTAAATACCATTTTTGATGCAAGTGTAAGCACTTGTCTTCTGTGGATCAATACCCCGGTACAACCTCTACTTTGATCTGTCGTCGAGTATTACCCCATGGTATCTCGAGATTATCTTGGAACTGCATAACTTCCTATGAGTTCTTCATCAAGTACTACCTACTCACTGATTACAATTTTTCATGGGCTTTGAGTTATTGAACACTCAAAGACATCGATAACTGAACCAAGTCCGCTCTACGGTTCAACCACTCTTCAGTAAGCTTCTATAAGTACGAGTTTGTACCCGATCATGTCATTCCTAGCCTGTTTGGCTATATCATTGTCGTGATGATTTTAACTGTGCTACCCGGTCCTTCTTCTCGGAGCACAATTTTCGACGATGAATTAAGCTTACGTCGATTTTCCTCGTCATTCCCTTTCACCTTAAACAACAAGCTTGAGTTCGAGTTTATGCCATAACCGTGGTTCCATTAACCTCTCGCTTCATCATTAATTTGACTTGATGTCATCGCCGACCGATTACATCTTCATGAAATCTCTCGACAAATGTGTCGTGGTCATCAGCAACATCCTGAGCTCTTCCAAGATATATATCGAATTCTTGATGAGAAATAGCATCCTCGCCCCTCAATGGTTTGTGTTAACACTGACCACTTTATTGCCTTCCGTTCAACACAAACTTATTCGTGTTTTGTGTTATACCGTGAGATCCTTGCTATCCCGCATTTGTTCATCTTTACCTTGGAATTTTACCACCTTTTATGTCAAGAATGTCGTGGTAATTTTACCACCTCTCGAGAGTTCTTGATATAGTAATATCTTCCGCCTTTTGCGTTCTTTTCTTGGTCTCCGTGTTGTTTCTAACCGGAATACCGACAAATGGTCTGTGATGTGTAAATTCTAAACTTCTAGCAACCCTATTGCTTTGAAGTTATGGGTCTACAGTTTCATTCTAAATCTATTGCTTATTGAATCATCATTCGAACATTGATCGTGCTACCTAGTCCAGATTCCTGGGTGCACCCTTCCATCATTGTTCAGTTGTGTATGTTTCCCTCGAGCATACACCATTATATCTTTTGATCCGACAAATGATATTTCCTTGTTCACATAATTGTGGAAATCAATCCTTTGGAAATCTCGATGATTTGTTGCTGAGCCTATCAGCCACCTCCTCATCCTCTCCTTGGTTTACTGATGAACTCTTGTTTCAGAGCTCACTTCCATAGATCATTTCTGAGAATCTCACAATGTCATCTCATCAAATTGTGTTGCACCTTTTCTTCTCAGGCATCCTGAGTCTGAGGTATCCTGACACCAATCAAATCTGAATCTCGGTCAGATATGATGGTTGGGACATATTTCCAAGAGTTATAACGTTGGTCTTTATATGACCCGGTGAGGCGGTGTCATACCTAGCCCACCTGGCCGGAGGCCCTATTGTTATAGTTCCCTTTTTAGCAATGTTATCCATTCTTCCATGAGGAAACTGTAAGACTTATTCCATAAGTTGTTCCTGATGGGTCCTTTGTGTATCCAAGGTCTGACCTTGCTTGAAGGCCATGTCAATGCTATCTCGAAGCATGTCACTGGTACTTCGATTTTCAACAAGAACATTTGAAGCCCAATGCTAAATGTTTTCTGCTCAATTATCCAAACACCGTTGTATGGGTAATGTTATGAAATTCCTCTCCCCTTACCTAAAAGGGTTTTCTACGTTATATCCCGTCATGGATATCTTGCTCTGCTTGTCCTTGGGAAGGATATACCCTCGAAATATGTGTTTAAACATATTTTCCTTTCCATTGTTCTGTTTAATCTGATGATCATATTTTCCTTCCATTGGTTTGTTTAAACCTTTTCTATGAACTATATGATATAAGCAGTAATAATCCACTGCTTGTGCAAACACCTCGATGTACAACTCTGTCAGTAGGACCTTGTTACTATTGTTGATGACATTTCGGTAACCACCGATGGACGGGAACCTTGCCTATTGGTCCGCCTCGTTTCAACGAGCAGGAAAGTGGTTCTCTTCGTCCCTCGCCCTTGGTACCAACGTTGTTGCCGACATAGCTGACATGGTACTCCCTGACATGCCTTGCTATCATGACCGTGCAAGATGTCACTGCTCCTATTAAAAAAAAAGGAACCACATGGTGGGCCCATAACCCACAGTTTCACAGGATCGAAACCTGACTCTCCTATACACCCTGTTGCCAAAGTTATTCCTATAGCTTGACTTCGTATGTAATTTGCGAGCCACCTTCCTAGTGATCAATTCTGGTATCGGACACAATACTTATTCCTGTTGCTCTGAACCCCATTCACACTCTGTTTCAGGCAATGAACGATTGCCTATCCGCTTGAAACTTCTTATTTCACCGTCTTACTTTGCTCTCGATGTGTTTCATTTGTTCAACTCGAGTGATACTCATATGTTCATACTTGGGAAACCCCTAGAAGATTTTCCCTTGTAACATCCTATCGTTGTAGAGCTGCCCCTTACCTATTCGTAAGTACGATGGAGATCCCGAAGAAAGGATGACAAATTGATCATGGTGACTTGAAGCAGTGAAATGAAGACATCAACGAAAGGGGTCAACCTCTTCGAAAGGGAAGCCAAGACCGAGAAGACTCGTTAGGTTTTTCGCTACCAACACCTTCGCCCCTTACTCCACCGCTTAAATCTCGGGACGAGATTTCTTGTAGTGGAGGAGAATTGTGACGCCCGGGTAATTAAGCTACAGTGATCCTCTGCTAATGGTGCCACGTCACCTCGTTTATAGTTGCTAATCTCGAGTTAGTTCGAAACCGATTCAAATTCAAATTCAAAAATAGGCAAACAATAAAAGTTTTCAAATATTAAAACTAAAA
>NC_041384.1:678527264-678536766 GCF_002162155.2 Triticum dicoccoides | reverse complement strand
GCCGGCGCCTCGCCTCGTTACCGACCCTGAAGCCGCCGGATCGAGCCGCGCCCCGCCGCCTGGACACCGCCGCCCCAAGTCGCCGCCACCCGCCGCCGGCGGCCTCGACACCGCCGCCCGTCGCTCGCTACCTCGTCTCCCCGAGCCCACTGCCACCCCCTACGCTCCGCTGTGAGCCCCTCACCGATTCCCCCTCGTCCCCTTCGTCCCCGTCGTCGTAGGTGGTCGCACGCGGCGTTGGCCACCATGGCTGCGCTTCGGCAGTCCCCCCCATCCGCGCGTTGGCCTCGCCTTCCCCGGCTGCGGCCACTAGCCTCCCCGTCGCGATCCCGCCTACGCCTGCACCTGCCCCTGTACGCCTAGCCGCTGCTGCTCGCCAATCCGCACGCTGCCCTGCTCGCCGCTCGCGGCCACCACCACCACCGCCACCGCCACTGCCGCGCCGCCTCTGGTCTCGCCCCTCGCTCGCCGGCCTCATCGGCGCGGCCAGTGCCTCCCCTGGCCACACCATGGCCATAGTTGGCCCCTGTGTGTGTGTGTGTGTCACAGCCAGGGCGTGGCCTCTGTGCCACAGACAAACGGGCCCCACCCCCCCAAAAAAAAAGGAATAAAAAATTTTTTAATAAAAATAAAGAAATGATTTAATAAAATTATTAATTAATTAACTAATTAATCAAGTAATTAATTAAGTTAATTAATCCTGGTTAATTAACCTAATAACTAATTAACCT
Source organism: Triticum dicoccoides (assembly GCF_002162155.2). NCBI lineage: Eukaryota > Viridiplantae > Streptophyta > Magnoliopsida > Poales > Poaceae > Triticum > Triticum dicoccoides. Next base: position 678,536,035 of record NC_041384.1, on the reverse strand, counting down.
AATTAACTACTGTTAATTAAACTTAATTAGGTTAATTAGTTAACAGTGTATGACGAACGGGACCCACCTGTCAGGTTGAGTCAACCCCTGTTGACTGCTGACGTCAGCATGACATCATGCTGACGCCATAAATACATTTTTTCGAATTAATTAAATAAATAATTAAATTCCAAAATTGTTAAAATCTTTTAAAAAGCATATCTTTTAATCCGTAACTCGGATTAAAATATTTTCAACATGAAAGTTGCTCAGAACGACGAGACGAACCCGGATACGCAGCCCGTTCGTCTGCCACGCGTCCCTAGCATAGTGAACCTGCAACATTTCACCACCGGTTCATCTGCCCGGAAACACGGAACACCGGGGATACTTTCCCGGATGTTTCCCCCCTTCACCGGTATCACCTCATACCGCGTTAGAACACGTCTAGCTCTGCTTGTTGTACTGTTATGCACTTGCTTGCTATGTATTTATTGTTTCTCCCCCCTCTTCTCTCCGATAGACCCCGTGACGATGCTGATGCCCCTATGGTCGACTACGTCACCGACGACCCCTCCTTGTCTGAGCAACCAGGCAAGCCCCCCCTTTGATCACCAGATATCGCCTACTCTTCTCTATACTGCTTGCATTAGAGTAGTGTAGCATGTTACTGCTTTCCGTTGATCCTATTCTGATGCATAGCCTGCCATTGTTGCTACATCTGTTGATACCTTACCTGCAATCCTAAATACTTAGTATAGGATGCTAGTTTATCATCATTGGCCCTACATTCTTGTCAGTCTGCCTTGCTATACTATCGGGCCGTGATCACTTGGGAGGTGATCACGGGTATATACTATACATACATACATACTATACAGATGGTGACTAAAGTCGGGTCAGCTCATTGAGTACCCGCAAGTGCTTCTGACGAGGGGGCTGAAAGGACAGGTGGCTCCATCCCGGTAGAGGTGGGCCTGGGTTCCCGACGGCCCCCGACTGTTACTTTGTGGCGGAGCGACAGGGCAGGTTGAGACCACCTAGGAGACAGGTGGGCCTGGCCTTGTTCGGCATTCGCGGATACTTAACACACTTAACGAGATCTTGGTATTTGATCTGAGTCTGGCTACGAGCCTATACGCACTAACCATCTACGTGGGAGTAGTTATGGGTATCCCGACGTCGTGGTATCAGCCGAAGCACTTCAGACGTCAGCGACGGAGCGGCGCGCGCCGAATTGGACTGGAACGCCACTAGGCTAGGTCTGCTTTCGGCCGCGTACGCAACGTGCAGGTGTGCTATGGGCGATGGGCCCAGACCCCTGTGCGCTTAGGTTTAGACCGGCGTGCTGGCCTCTCTGTTTTGCCTAGGTGGGGCTGCGACGTGTTGATCTTCCGCGGCCGGGCATGACCCAGGAAAGTGTGTCCGGCCAAATGGGATCAAGCGTGTTGGGTTATGTGGTGCACCCCTGCAGGGAAGTTAATCTATTCGAATAGCCGTGATCTTCGGTAACAGGACGACTTGGAGTTGTACCTTGACCTTATGACAACTAGAACCGGATACTTAGTAAAACACACCCTTCCAAGTTCCACAGACAACCCGGTGATCGCTTTTCCGCAGGGCGACAAGGAGAGGATTGCCGGGTAGGATTATGCTATGCGATGCTATTGGAGATGCTGCTTGGAGATGCTACTTGGAGATGCTACTTGGAGGACTACAATCTACTCTCTTCTATATGCTGCAAGACGGAGGCTACCAGAAGCGTAGTCTTCGATAGGATTAGCTATCCCCCTCTTATTCTGGCATTCTGCAGTTCAGTCCACTGATATGGCCTCCTTACACATATACCCATGCATATGTAGTGTAGATCCTTGCTTGCGAGTACTTTGGATGAGTACTCACGGTTGCTTTCTCCCCCCTTTTTCCCCTTTCCTTTCTTTCTGGTTGTCGCAACCAGATGCTGGAGTCCAGGAGCCAGACGCCACCGTCGATGACGACTACTATTTTGGAGGTGCCTACTACTACATGCTGCCTGCTGACGACGACCAGGAGTAGTTAGGAGGATCCCAGGCAGGAGGCCTGCGCCTCTTTCGATCTGTATGCCAGTTTGTGCTAGCCTTCTTAAGGCAAACTTGTTTAACTTATGTCTGTACTCAGATATTGTTGCTTCCGCTGACTCGTCTATGATCGAGCACTTGTATTCGAGCCCTCGAGGCCCCTGGCTTGTATTATGATGCTTGTATGACTTATTTATGTTTTAGAGTTGTGTTGTGATATCTTCCCGTGAGTCCCTGATCTTGATCGTACACATTTGCGTGCATGATTAGTGTACGATTGAATCGGGGGCGTCACAACTTCTCACAAATCAGAGCTTCTCACAACAAGCATGATGGTTTCGGTAGGGAACGCCCCACCTTTGGGGACGAAACGATATCCATTGTCTCTTCTTGCTTTCAATTTTTTTTCGTATCAACATAGAACAACAAGAGTGTTGTGTTATTTTTTGTGATTTTTCGGGGTTCGTTTGGACATTTTTATGCATTAAGTTAGTTTTCATTGTACTTATGTGCATAATTCAAATTTGAACTACATGCACATGCTCCAGTGCATATAAATTGGTTAAAAAATCAAATTTGTGTTCTTGGTTGCATGCTTAGGTCCCATGCAAGAAATGGGAATGAATGTCAAACACCCTGCCACCGTCACTCGGCCGCAAATATTGAGATACCTTGTTATTAAATTCTAGTAAATCCAAAACTCGTCTGAAATTCATGAAACTTGGCATGCTATCATGGAACGACATCAACATGTCGTGGTAAATTTTTTGTCCCATTTGGGGTAGGTTTGGTATAAGCTTCTCACAACAAGCATGATGGTTTCGATAAGGAATGTCCCATCTTTGGGGACGAAACGACATCCATTGCCTCTTATTGCATTCAATTTTTTTTCTCGTGTCAACATAGAACAACAGGAGTGTTGTGTCATTTTTTGTGATTTTTCGGGGTTCGTTTGGACATTTTTATGCATTAAGTGAGTTTTCAATGCATTTATGTGCATAATTAAAATTTGAAATACATGCACATGCTCCAGTGCATATAAATTGGTTAAAAAAATCAAATCTGTGTCCTTGGATGCATGCTTAGGTCTCATGGAAGAAATGGGAATGAATTTCAAACAACAGGGCACCATTGATTTCTGGCAAAATGTTGAGATACTTTGTTTTTAAATTCTAGTAAATCCAAAACTCTTCTGAAATTCATGAAACTCGGCATGCTATCATAGAGTGGCACCCGACATGCTGTGGTATTTTTCGTGACCATTTTGAGAGAAGGCGCACTCGAATAACAGCCAACAAAGGCATTTTGAAAAAATAGCTGCCACTTTAATATCTCAAGCGTTTGTATAATTCAAACCGTGTGCGTTATGTTAACCATTCACATGACACTACGTGTCTTGGTTTCTAATGGCTATAGGTTTTAATGGCTCTTGATCGCAACGTTTTAGATAGAACACCCGTATGCAAAGTGAGAGCAGCGCAGGATTTGTGCATCCCTTCAACGCAAACGGTTGTTTTGGATGACCCGTGTGCAACCACGTACAAACAATTTGGTAAGATTTGCAGCTGTCATATTGGGTATGTTGCCATTTTATGTGCATAATTCAAATTTGAACTACATGCACATGCTTTAGGGCATCGTTGATTTTACAGCGGGCGGCGCAGTTCCTGATACGACTTTAATGCAGAGTAGGGATAGATTAGCGGTTCCCGAAATGTTGAACGGCCAATGATGCATCCTCCTTCAATTAGCATCGTGTGAATGCATGAGGGAAGTAATGGGAGGAGGATCGGGAAAATAGGCAGCACGATGTGAATGCAACTCAGTTTGCACTCATATAAAGGCGCCCCTCCATTCAAATGCATCTATCACATCGTACGCACCTAAGTATTTGCCTAAGCACCTACACTAATAAGCGCAAAAGTGCTCACTCCAGACCCATGGAGGCGATGTGCGCGAGCGGCCAGCGGCTGTGCCAGATGGTCCATGACGACGGCCTGCGGCGTGGCACCGTGGATCGTCTCCACACGGTGTTGGCGACCGGCTGGTGGATGGTCGCCGTCGACACCAGCTACGACTCTCAGTTGGACCAGCTGATCATTCGCACCACCAACAGGTTCACCATTGTCAAGAAGCTCGCGGACGACATCGCCGTACTCCTCCAGCCCGCGCGCCCGGTCTCCTCATTGCCTGCCACCCTAATCGGCGTCCATGGTCGGAACCTCTTTCAAGCACTGGAGGCCCTGCGACTGCCCACCGACGCCACAAAGAATGTCCACTTGGAGGTCGCGCTCGCCGCGAGGCACCTCGCCCTGCAAGAATCTGTCGACCTACACATCCATGTGTACGCGTAAATCGTGTACATAGGTATCTACAAGGCCAGTGAGGACGCTACGACGTTGGCCTTCTTCAGCCGGCTGGAAACCTTGGATGCCTTGGCCGAGAAGCACCTTGACCTCGCCACAAAAGTCGCCGCTCCTTAGCTGCCGGTCGGTGGCTCGGCGCACTGAGTTGAGGAGGAGGAGGTCGTACATTGATGGATGCATCTTTCTTCTTGCCTCCTGTAACCACCACTGCGATCGCATCATCGTGGCCTTAATTCTTATTGTGCTATTGCATTCTCGTTCCAGTCAATACAGACATGTGCGATCCCTTTGCTTAATTATATGCATCACTGTAACTAGTACTCTATCCATCAATTTATAAGTTGTACTGTCAGTGTTTGGGGCCAGCGCACAATCATGCATGTTCGTGTGCATGCGGTTGCGCCAGGCACGGCACGACGATGCAGTTACCCGCTGCAAAAACTGCCATGCGGGGGACGTGGCATTGACCATTGGGGGGCAATAGTCGGTCATCCGGGTGCCCGATAAAGGAAGCAAAGAGGGACCCTACAGCAGCAAGGACCAGCTTCACTGCCGATAGCTCATCTAATAGAACTCCCAAGTTAAGTGTGCTGAGGCTGGAGTAGTCATCAGATGGATGACCGGATGGGAAGTGGCCTCGAGGTTAATTCAACTAATAGGATGGAGCACTATATACATTCAACACAATGAAATGTTTTCCAAAAAAAAGTGATATGATTTCTATGAAACTTATAAGTCATGTATGTCAAATTAACCTCTGTGTACTTGTTCTCGTATTAACCTCCGGGCCTTTTTGCCGCGTATCACACACATCTTGTTAAGTTGAACCGTTTATGTTCTCTTCCCTAATCGAAAACAGTTCATTCGACTGAATCGTATATCGTATATCACACACACCTTGATCTGGCTGACCGTTTCTGTTGCTTTCCCAAGTAATAAATAGTTCATCGGAGTGAACCGTATGCCGTATATCGCACACGCATTGATATGGCTGGCCGTTTCTGTTGTTCTGTCTAATCACAAACAGTTCGTCTGGATCAACCGTATGCCCTGCTTCGCACACGGAACTAAAATATGAACCGTGTTTGATGCATCCGTCATCGCAAACATTTTGCAACTTTTTTGACAGTTTTTTTACACCACCATTTGCGATTATGACATCGCACACAGTTTCGTTTAAGAGTCTCTGATCGTAGTGTCGCGTTAGCAGCATCCTGCAGTAGTGTCAGGATGGTATGAATGGTTGCAGGGAAGTGCAACCAAGGATTCACCTTTCTCAAATTCCATGCGGCAAATTACACATTTACCAACAATAATTACACATTAGCATGCCACTTTAATAATATATATTATTGTACGGCTATGAAACTTAAAGTACTTGAACGTACTGTTCTGTGTTGCCATCTTGCATATCTTTTGTGTTGTAAGTTACTGAAGCTAAGGAAGCAAGTGTATCAGCAAAGAGACCTCTACTTTCTGTACCAACCACTTCACCCAATGCAACTAATTCCTGAAATCATGATTAGAAGTCTAGAACAATTAGCATTGCATCTTGGAACTTCATATGCAAGCCCGGGCACCGATGGGAATAAAGCAAAAATAACTTCCCTCATAAGAGTACTCATCTGGATCAACCTTGCCATGAATCATGTGTTTCTTCAGTAACATGCCTATTTGTAAGTGTTAGGTACTCTGTCAAATTTGGCTGGCTTCAGTAAGTAAGCAAAAACATGATACCACAATTTGAACAAAGATAAAGTTCTCCATGCATAAAATTTGACGAATTGGAGGTGCATCCCACAATCCCCGGAGAAAACATGGCAGGAGGTAAATGTTACCCCTTATAGCATACTATCTACATCATAAGTTGCTTTTGGCTTTGTTTGCTATATCAAAGAGTAATTTAGCTCTACCAAGGAATTATGCCACTGCTTCAACTAAAATAAATAAGTACTCCTACTACAGTGTATGTCACACGCATTAACAAAATAAGCATTGTTGTCGGTCCAAGGTCATTTAATCAAAACTCGAGTGCTCCCAACTTCAAATACAAAAATTAAATCCATCCAAGAAAAGGAAACATAAATCACTACCTACATAGCGTTTATCTGATCCTCAACATGCTCCTCTGCCTGCCCTACAAAGCAAAAGCAAAACTGCACATCAGCAACCCACGCGAAATGTGAAATGGGCTGAAAAACAAAACATACTCACAATCGCTGATCCCAGCGAGGGCCATAAGCCATGTGACAACCTGTACTCTGCAGGGTCTAGTGCTGGCTCCACGTCCTACACCTCCTCATCCCAATCGAACCCCTCCTCTTCAGAGCCTCCGAGAGCTCGTCCTCGCCTTCATCCTCGCAGGTAGCCCTCACCCTCGGCCTTGAGATCATCGTCCACATAACCATGGATGCCACCCCGAAAATATTCAATAGATCACCTGCACCCCGGTCCCCTTATCCTGGACGTCCATATACATAGGGATTTGCGCCAGCTGTTTCCGTAAGAATCACATGGTACGGTTATCTCGCAGGGTTAGCAGTGGTAGCGATCGTGATCGGCGCCTACTATCTATTCTAGGGTACTGTACGAGCTGGGTCTGCGCCCACAGAAAAGGACAGCTATATGGGGAAGGGAACATTTGGTTCCTGGGTACATATGTACCCTATATGAAAATAAATTAGAAATTCAATAAAAAGTCTAAAAAATCTGAAAATATTTTTGAAATAAACTTGACCTTTCATTGTACTACTGAGAAAAGTTCCACAAAAAAAATTCTCTTTGACTTCTTTTAAAAAAAAACAAATTTTCGATCAAAATAGCGTGAATAGTGACTTATAATCAAGGTTGTCAGAATCGCGATTCTGTTAGACGATTCTACGACTTTACGATCCAAACTAACCCCTATGATTCTACGACTTTAGTTCTTAGAATCTACGTTTCTACGATCCTGATAGTGAAGATTCTACGATTTGCGATCCTACCGTCGAAGCTCCGATCCGATTCAAAATCACGATTCTGACAACCTTGCTTATAATAGCAAATATTTTTTGTCTTTTTCGCTATGAAGTCAAGGTGGGTTTTTTCGTGAAAATTTGTATACTACTGCGCAAGTAAGTCAAGTTTAATCTAAAAATACTTTCGAACTATTTTGACTTTTTGTTTAATTATTTATAAAATAATCCGCATATAGGATGTATATACATGCGGGAGTCAAAGGGTATTTCCCAGATACATGGTCACTCCCGCAGGCTGCCCGTGACTCAGTTCCACTTCCACCCGTTCCCCCTCGTTTGGTTATCCGAAGGAGCATGCTAGGCGGCAGGGGAGGCGCATTCATTGGAGGTTGATCATGGAGATGACACGGATTTGAGCGGAGGAGTGAGTTGCTAGTCTAGAGGCGGATGGGAATCTCCGACAGGTCTGGGCCTACAGCACCGACACGAGCACTGGGGGCGGTGCTATCCTGCGCGGGGTACCCGGGCGAGCATCGCCGCTGGTTATCTCCTGGGCCGGCGGTGTCGTGCGGATCCACCAAGGTAAATATAGTCCCTTTTTTATGTTGGGATGTAGTTTTTTGGGGAGTTCTAAAACCAATTCGTTGTTTGGATTTGGGGCCATAACAGAAGGATATTAGCCCGGATATCTCTGTTTCGCAGGTCATAACAAGCATATGGAGAAGGGAGGGAGCTGAGTAGCTGCATCGGTTGCTCGATAGGGAAGGGGAGGGGAAACATCAGATTCCGACGGAGCGGCAGACGGACATAGAAGTGCACCGCCGACGAGGAGATCAGCAGCCGGTGGGTGTTCTCTGGAGCCATCAGGTAAATCTGTGTTCATTGACTTCGGGGCGAACCCTATATTGCAGTTCGGGGATTTAAGTTGCAGGTGCCACCGCCGGCTAGATTTGTATTGTCTGGCGCAGATCCTGGAGTTGACTAGCCCTTATGTGTCTTCTATGTATCCCGAGTTCAGGTGCATCTTGCAACGGCATCGTGCAGGTACGGAATCCAGAGAACATCCTCTGTAATGGCGAAGCAGATGACATGGGTTTGAATTGTGGGGTGCAAATCACGCAGAGCAGAACGCCGGCACCACCGACGGTCATGGCGGAGGAGGAAGGACAGGGTGGCCTGGAGTCGTCGTCGGCGAGCTCGAGTCCGGCGTGGTGGGCATGCCCAGAAGGTGCTTGTTCGAATGACTGAAATTGAAAAAAAGAAAAAAAAATGACTACCTATTAGGGAACGACTAGGAAAATGCACCCCCCCTACCAAAAATTTCGCCAGGGTAACCCTAGGAAGCCGAAAAAATGCCTCCTGGAAGACACAACGGCTGGAGATGTTGTTACCTAGCCAAGAGGATTCGAACT
>NC_041384.1:678521540-678526743 GCF_002162155.2 Triticum dicoccoides | reverse complement strand
CCCTTTTTTTCCTTTTTTATTCTAACAAAATTTAAAGAATTATTTGCTAATATATAAATATACATGAATTTAAAAAATGATCTTTATTTTGAGAAATATCCGTGAATTTTAAAAAATGTTCGTGAAAAAAAAATGTTCGCGGATTTTAAAAATGTTCAATAATTCAAAACAATGTTCCTGAATTTCAAAAATGTTCGTGATTTTGAAAAACATCTGTGAATTTGTAAAAATCTTTGCAAATTCCAAAATTGTTTGTGAATTAAAAAATGTTCAGAAATTGAAAAAATGTTCATTATTTTGAAAAATGTTTTTAAATTTTCCAAACAAATTGTGGATTCAACTTTTTTATGAATTTGATTTTTTTCATGAATTTTAAAAATGTTCATGATTTTGAAAAATGTTCATGAATTTAATAAATGTTCGCCAATTCAAAAAACTGCTCTGAATTTAAATAAATGTTCACATATTCAAAAAATGTTCCCGCATTTGAAAAGTTCATGAATTCAAAAAAATCACAAATTTTATAAATTTAAATAAATGTTCATGGTTTCAAAAAAAATCTGAAATTCAAAAAGTATCAACGAATATTAAAAGAAGAAAGAAAAAAAGGAAAAAATAATCCCCCTCCCACAAAAAAAAGAGCAAAACCGATAGAAAATAAACACATAGAAAATCCCAGTTCAGAACCTTCCCAAAATCGGTGGGAGGAAGACACAACGGTAGCTCAAAAATGGGCCGGCCTACACAACAACGCTAGTGCCCGGGAGGTGCGAATTTCCTCGCTATTCACCGCGCTACGCGGGAAGGCATGTTGGGAGAAGCAGCAGGCCGAGCTGCGGCACGTGGTCGAGCCGAACTAGGCTCTAGCGTCGATGAGGCCCACGCCTGACAAGTTGCCGAAGGGCAGCGGCCCATGGTGTGGGGCAAGGCCCAAGGCATGTTTGCAGGATGTCGACGCAAAAGTAATATTTCGATTATTGCGAGGCATCCATTGCGAGGGATCAACTGGGCCGGTCCATTAAGTTCTTTTTTTATCGTTTTTTTCCCTTTCTTTTGATATTTATATTTTTTGTTTCAATTCATTTTCTCTTTCTTTATTTTCGTTCATTATATATTTTTAAGCTTTTTGTGCGACGCTACTCGTCCGCCGACTGATTTTCTGATTTTATCCGTCGCCTCGACGACCGTTGGGTGTCCGACCTGATAGCCGCCAGATCTACTGTCCGCACCCCGCAGCCCACTAGTCATTTCCTGCAACAACTGCTCTGTTGCAGAAACATTAGCACTCTTGCTCCCGGCTGCCCACTAGTTATTTCCTGCAACAACCGCTCTGTTGCAAAAACATTAGCACTCTTGCTCCCGCCCCCCAATAGATCTGCGCCCCGCACGGTTTCGTAACAAGAGCATTTCCTACAACAACGCTCTTGTTGCAAGATCTGGTCTTCTCTGATTTCCTGCAACAATGCTCTTGTTTCCTCAAGCTGCATCTAGCAAATCCCATCAACAAATCTTCGATGTGCTCTTGACACTAGCTTTGTTCCACTCTGAATCATGAACACCTGCGTGAAAAGACAATAGCTCTATTTCGAAAACAATAGTTCTGTTTCAGAAACAATAGCTCAGTTTCATAAACGGCTCCGGCGACTCCGGCGAAGCTGTGATGCACTGGCGGATGTTGCGACAACGGTGGGGCGGGAGCCGGGGCCACTGTTGTGCTTCTCAACTACGCTTGAAGCAACAATAGATGCAGGAGCAGAAGCGGCAGGCTGGGAGCACGTGGGCCGGAGTTGCAGCAAGCATCAGCAGCCGTGGTAGACGACTGATGGGCCGGGGTCTTTGGTTGAGTGCGGGGGCAGCGAGTACACGAGAGAGAGGAGAGGAAGAGATGAGTATGAAAATTCTCGGGATGGATAAGGTTGGGACGTGGGGAGTGGGATGGGACCACAGGGGCACGTGGCAGACACCAAAGGCGGCTGATGGAGCGGTGGAAATCAGCCAGTTGAATATGATCGTTTCCCTTTTTTTAAATACTTCCAGACACTTTTTTGGTACACATTGAATATTTTTTGTATTTAGGTTAACCATACTCCTATCCGCGTGAACATTTTTAAATCCCCTAAACATTTTTTTTGGAATGGTAGAAATATTTTTTACAATGTGAAGATTTTTTTATTTTCATTAAAAATTTGAAAAAAATGTCATGAACACATTTTTAAACTTGTGAACATTTTTTAATGGCAAGTACATATTTAACTGTCACCTACATTTTTCTGAATGGTACAAACATTTTAAAAATTGCGCGAACAATTTTTTACACTGCATAAACTTTTTTTAGTGTGCACTGTATGTTTTTGAACTTTAAGTAAAGTAATTTAAAAATATATTCGAAATATAAACGAAAGCAAACAAAAAACCAATAAGAAAAAAGAACGAAACAAAAAGAGAAACGACCGCTGGGTCGCTCCACTACATGCTCTTACTTGAGGCGAGGCGAGCTACTGTCTCGCTTCAAGCGAGACATAGCCCCACTCGACTGTGGAGGCCTAGGCGGCCAATACTAGTCGGGAGGGCCGAAGCTATGCCAGGAAGCGCTTCAGACGGATACCACGCTGCAGGTTTTTTGAAACTTTTTTTTTTTGAAATTAATACCACGCTGCAGGTTTGTGCAAGTTAGGCTGGGAGGTTACACATGAGTCCGCAGAACTCAAGGTTTTTTTTTTCTCGGTCGAGATTTTTGAAAACTAGCGTTTCTTTTCCCTCCAACAAAGTTTTATACCTTTCAAAGAAAAATCAAATTTATTGAATTTAAACACCTAGCTAATGTTGAATGGAATTCGTATGCGTGTTTGGGGGGTATCTTGCCTCGGCGAGGTAGCTAGGGTGGCTCGAAACCGCGAGCTTCGGAACAAAGCAAAGGGCGCTGACTGCTTGAACAGAAAGTACTTTCCGTACATGTAGGGTTAAGTATAATATATTTAAAATATGTTTTTGAATTCGAAATTCATTTGAAAATTTCAGGTGAATAAAATCCGGAAATTCTAAGATTTTACGGAAACCGCTTTTCCGGTCCCTCCTAGGTAAAAATGGAATCTAGCAAAATAAACCATGGCAAAACTTTATAGATAAGCTCCATGGGCACATGGGACCACGACAAATAAGGCTCAGAGGAACCTCGAGTGCATCACAAATTTCTTGTTTTACGAGACATCAAGCAATGCACAACAATGCGTTGAATTGATACGATGTGAGGTGGAGCATGGTTGCCGTCGGATACATTCGACTATGGTCGGACACAAAAGGTAGGCGGCCAGTTTGATGGATTGACAGTGACATCGATCAGAATAAAAGAGGATGATGTTCCCAGCGACAACAACATAGGAGCGTGATGCTGATAGTGACGGACTTCTCGGCATGGGAACACGCGACATATGCTCGAGGGCTTGTGCGCTTTGACATGGCGATGTCGTGGTGTTGATTCAAGACAGTGCTCACATCAGAGCTTAGAGTCAACAGGCATGGGTATGGACCGATTATCTACCATGGAGTCAAGTTGAAGTTGGAGTTGGAGTTTGATGGAAGTCTTCATTCGGCTAATGGAGGGGGTACGACGTAAGAGCTCAGAGAGTTGAAGCATATTTCAGTGGGAAAGAGGGGAGACATGTTGTCTGGGTTGAATCTTGGTGGCCCGAGAAATACGTGAAACTCGGCATCGTTCGGTGATGACCGGTGGTTCTCTGTAGTGGGGGTTGAGGTGATGTGAGTTCGGGTCCCTAGAAATCCGACCGAGACAACAAAGACTCGACGTGACAGTAGCGTCAAGGCGTGTCATGCACGAAACACGGCAAAAAAGGGAAATTAAAGGCTAGATAATGTTTGAGACTGGGATGAAGCAATGTTGGTGAGAATCAGGTTCAAGTTGGTGACTAGGTCTATCGTTACCAGGAGATGGACATGAGTTGACCATGGAGAATCTGTGAACTGGTGGAAAGTCTGAATGTCAAAATCTTGGAGAGTATATGGTTGAAGGAAATATGCCCTAGAGGAAATAATAAAGTTATTATTTATTTCCTTATATCATGATAAATGTTTATTATTCATGCTAGAATTGTATTAACCGGAAACATAATACATGTGTGAATACATAGACAAACAGTATGTCACTAGTATGCCTCTACTTGACTAGCTCGTTGATCAAAGATGGTTAAGTTTCCTAGCCATAGACATGAGTTGTCATTTTATTAACGGGATCACATCATTAGGAGAATGATGTGATTGACTTGACCCATTTCGTTAGCTTAGCACTTGATCGTTTAGTATGTTGCTATTGCTTTCTTCACGACTTATACATGTTCCTATGACTATGAGATTATGCAACTCCCGTTTACCGGAGGAACACTTTGTGTGCTACCAAACGTCACAACGTAACTGGGTGATTATAAAGGATCTCTACAGGTGTCTCCAAAGGTACATGTTGGGTTGGCGTATTTCGAGATTAGGATTTGTCACTCCGATTGTCGGAGAGGTATCTCTGCGCCCTCTCGGTAATGCACGTTACTTAAGCCTTGCAAGCATTGCAACTAATGAGTTAGTTGCGGGATGATGTATTACAGTACGAGTAAAGAGACTTGCCGGTAACGAGATTGAACTAGGTATTGAGATACCGACGATCAAATCTCGGGCAAGTAACATACCGATGACAAAGGGAACAACGTATGTTGTTATGCGGTCTGACCGATAAAGATCTTCGTAGAATATGTGGGAGCCAATATGAGCATCCAGGTTCCTCTATTGGTTATTGACCGGAGATGTGTCTCGGTCATGTCTACATTGTTCTCGAACCCGTAGGGTCCGCACGCTTAACATTACGATGACAGTTTCATTATGAGTTTATATGTTTTGATGTATCGAAGGTTGTTCGGAGTCCCGGATGTGATCATGGACATGACGAGGAGTCTCGAAATGGTCGAGACATGAAGATTGATATATTGGAAGCCTATGTTTGGACATCGGTAGTGTTCCGGGTGAAATCGGCATTTTACTGGAGTACTGGGAGGTTACCGGAACCCCCCGGTAACCTAATGGGCCTTAATGGGCCTAGTGGAGGAAGAGGAGAGGAGGGGCAGCCGCGCGCCCCCTCCCCCCAAGTCCGAATTGGACAAGGAGGGGGGGTGCCCCCCCTTTCCTTTCCCCTCTCTCTCTCCTC
>NC_041384.1:678407379-678521181 GCF_002162155.2 Triticum dicoccoides | reverse complement strand
AGTCCTACTCTTGGTAGGAGTAGGACTCCTCCTGGCGCGCCCCTTGCCTGGCCGCACCTCCTCCCCCTTGCTCCTTTATATACGGGGGCAGGGGGGCACCCCATAGACACAACAATTGATCATTGATCTCTTAGCCGTGTGCGGTGCCCCCCTCCACCATAATCCTCGATAATATTGTAGCGGTGCTTAGGCGAAGCCCTGCGACGGTAAAACATCAAGATTGTCACCACGCTGTCGTGCTGACGGAACTCTTCCCCGACACTTTGCTGGATCGGAGTCCGGGGATCATCATCGAGCTGAACGTGTGCAAGAACTCGGAGGTGCCGTAGTTTCGGTGCTTGATCGGTCAGGCCGTGAAGACGTACGACTACATCAACCGCGTTTTCATAACGCTTCCGCTATTGGTCTACGAGGGTACGTAGATAACACTCTCCCGTCTCGTTGCTATGCATCACCATGATTTTGCGTGTGCGTAGGAATTTTTTTGAAATTACTACGTTCCCCAACGGTGGTATCAGAGCCAGGTTTTATGCGTAGATGACATATGCACGAGTAGAACACAAGTGAGTTGTGGGCGATATAAGTCATACTGCTTACCAGCATGTCATACTTTGGTTTGACGATATTGTTGGATGAAGCGGCCCGGACTGACATTACGCGTACGCTTACGCGAGACCGGTTCTACCGACGTGCTTTGCACACAGGTGGCTGGCGGGTGTCAGTTTCTCCAACTTTAGTTGAACCGAGTGTGGCTACGCCCGGTCCTTGCGAAGGTTAAAACAGCACCAACTTGACAAACTATCATTGTGGTTTTGATGCGTTGGTAAGAACGGTTCTTGCTAAGCCCGTAGCAGCCACATAAAATTTGCAACAACAAAGTAGAGGACGTCTAACTTGTTTTTGCAGGGCATGTTGTGATGTGATATGGTCAAGACGTGATGAGATATAAGTTGTTGTATGAGATGATCATGTTTTTGTTGAAGTTATCGGCAACTGGCAAAAGCTTTATGGTTGTCTCTCTATTGCATAAGATGCAAGCGCCAAATAATTGCTTTACTTTATCGCTATGCGATAGCAATAGTTGGCAAGACGGCCATGTGACGACACATTGATATAGATCAAGATGATGGAGATCATGGTGTCATGCCGGTGACGATGGAGATCATGACGATGCTTTGGAGATGGAAATCAAAGGCACAAGATGATGATGGCCATATCATGTCACATATTATGATTGCATGTGATGTTTATCTTTTATGCATCTTATCTTGCTTTGATTGACGGTAGCATTATAAGATGATCTCTCACTAAATTTCAAGAATAAAAGTGTTCTCCCTGAGTATGCACCGTTGCCAAAGTTCATCGTGCCCAGACACCACGTGATGATCGGGTGTGATAAGCTCTACGTCCATCTACAACGGGTGCAAGCCAGTTTTGCACACGCGGAATACTCGGGTTAAACTTGACGAGCCTAGCATATGCAGATATGGCCTCGGAACACTGAGACCGAAAGGTCGAGCGTGAATCATATAGTAGATATGATCAACATAGTGATGTTCACCATTGAAAACTACTCCATTTCACGTGATGATCGGCTATGGTTTAGTTGATTTGGATCACGTGATCACTTAGATGATTAGAGGGATGTCTATCTAAGTGGGAGTTCTTAAGTAATATGATTAATTGAACTTTAATTTATCATGAACTTAGTCCTGGTAGTATTAGCATATCTATGTTGTAGATCAATAGCTCGCGTTGTTGCTTACCTATGTTTATTTTGATATGTTCCTAGAGAAAAACTATTTTGAAAAATGTTAGTAGCAATGATGCGGACTAGCTCCGTAATCTGAGGTTTATCCTCATTGCTGCACAGAAGAATTATGTCCTTGATGCACCGCTAGGTGACAGACCTATTCCAGGAGCAGATGCAGACGTTATGAACGTTTGGCTAGCTCAATATGGTGACTACTTGATAGTTTAGTGCACCATGCTTAACGGCTTAGAATCGGGACTTCAAGGACGTTTTGAACGTCATGGACCATATGAGATGTTCCAGGAGTTGAAGTTAATATTTCAAGCAAATACCCGAGTTGAGAGATATGAAGTCTTCAACAAGTTCTATAGCTAAAAGATGGAGGAGAATAGCTCAAGCAGTGAGCATGTGCTCAGATTGTCTGGGTACTACAATCGCTTGAATCAAGTGGGAGTTAATCTTCCAGATAAAATAATGATTGATAGAATTCTCTAGTCAACATCACCAAGTTAGTAGAACTTCGTGATGAACTATAATATGCAACGGATAACGGAAATGATTCCCAAGCTCTTCGTGATGCTGAAATCAACGAAGGTAGAAATCAAGAAAAACATCAAGTGTTGATGGTTGACAAGACCACTAGTTTCAATAAAAGGGCAAAGGGAAGAAGAAGGGGAACTTCAAGAAAAATAGCAAACAAGTTGCTCAAGTGAAGAAGCCCAAGTCTGGTCCTAAGCCTGAGACTAAGTGCTTCTACTGCAAAGGAACTGATCACTAGAAGTGGAACTGCCCCAAGTATTTGGCGGATAAGAAGGATGGCAAAGTGAACAAAGGTACATTGGATATACATGTTATTGATGTGTACTTTACTAGTGTTTATAGCAACCCCTCAGCATTTGATACTGGTTCAGTTGCTAAGAGTAGTAACTCGAAACGGGAGTTGCAAAATGAACAGAGACTAGTTAAAGGGTAAGGTGATGATGTGTGTTGGAAGTAGTTCCAAGATTGATATGATCATCATCGCACACTCCCTATACTTTCGGGATTAGTGTTGAAACTAAATAAGTGTTATTTGGTGTTTGCGTTGAGCATGCATATGATTTGATCATGTTTGTTGCAATACGGTTATTCATTTAAATTAGAGAAATTGTTGTTCTATTTACATGAATAAAACCTTCTATGGTCATACACCCAATAAAATGGTTTGTTGGATCTCGATCGTAGTGATACACATATTCATAATATTGAAGCAAAGATGCAAAGTTAATAATGATAGTGCAACTTATTTGTGGCACTGCCGTTTAGGTCATATTGGTGTAAAGCGCATGAAGAAACTCCATGTTGATGGACTTTTGGAATCACTTGATTATGAATCACTTGATGCTTGCGAACCATGCCTCATGGGCAAGATGACTAAGACTCTGTTCTCTGGAACAATGGAGCGAGCAACTGTCTTATTGGAAATAATACATACTGATGTATGCGATCCGATGAGTGTCGAGGCTCGCGGCTGGTATCGTTATTTTCTGACCTTCACAGATGATTTGAGCAGATATGGGTATATCTACTTGATGAAACATAAGTCTGAAACGTTTGAAAAGTTCAAAGAATTTCAGAGTGAAGTGGAGAATCATTGTAACAAGAAAATAAAAATTTCTACGATATGATCGCAGAGGTAAAATATTTGAGTTACGAGTTTGGCCTTCAGTTAAAACAATGTGAAATAGTTTCACTACTCACGCCACCTGGAACACCACAGCATAATGGTGTGTCCGAACGTCATAACCGTACTTTATTGGATATAGTGCAATCTATGATGTTTCTTACCAATTTACCACTATAGTTTTGGGGTTATGCATTAGAGACAGCTGCATTCATGTTAAAAAGGGGCACCATCTAAGTCCGTTGAGACGACACAATATGAACTATGGTTTGGCAAGAAACCAAAGTTGTCATTTCTTAAAGTTTGGGGTTGCGATGCTTATGTGAAAAAGTTTCATCCTGATAAGCTCAAACCAAAATCGGAGAAATGTGTCTTCATAGGATACCCAAAGGAGAAATTTGGGTACACCTTCTATCACAGATCCGAAGGCAAGACATTCGTTGCTAAGAATGGATCCTTTCATGAGAAGGAGTTTCTTTCGAAAGAAGTGAGTGGGAGGAAAGTAGAACTTGATAAGGTAATTGTACCTTCTCCCTTATTGGAAAGTAGTTCATCCCAGAAATCTGTTCCTGTGACTACTACACCAATTAGTGAGGAAGCTAATGATGATGATCATGTAACTTCAGATCAAGTTACTACCAAATCTCGCAGGTAAACCAGAGTGAGATCCGCGCGAGAGTGGTAAGGTAATCCTGTTCTGGAAGTCATGTTACTAGACCATTACGAACTTGCGAACTATGAGGAAGCGATGATGAGCCCAGATTCCGCGAAATGGTTTGAGGCCATGAAACCTGAGATAGGATCCATGTATGAGAACGAAGTATGGACCTTGGTTGACTTGCCCGATAATCGGCAAGCCATAGAAAATAAATGGATCTTCAAGAGGAAGACGGACGTTGATAGTGGTGTTACTATCTACAAAGCTAGACTTGTCGAAAAAGGTTTTTGACAAAATTCAAAGTGTTGACTACGATGAGATTTTCTCACTCGTATCGATGCTTAAAGTCTGTCCGAATCATGTTAGCAATTGCCGCATTTTATGAAATCTGGCAAATGGATAACAAAACTGCAATCCTTAACGGATTTCTTAAAGAAGAGTTGTATATGATGCAACCAGAAGGTTTTGTCAATCCTAAAGGTGTTAACAAAATGTGCAAGCTCCAGCGATCCATCTATGGACTGGTGCAAGCATCTCGGAGTTGGAATATACGCTTTGATAAGTTGATCAAAGGATATAGTTTTATACAGACTTGCGGTGAAGCCTGTATTTACAAGAAAGTGAGTGGGACCACTACAGCATTTCTGATAAGTATATGTGAATGACATATTGTTGATCGGAAATAATGTAGAATTTTCTGTAAAGCATAACGCAGTGTTTGAAAGGAGTTTTCAAAGAAAGACCTCGATGAAGCTGCTTACATATTGAGCATCAAGATCTATAGAGATAGATCAAGACGCTTGATAAGTTTTTTCAATGAGTACATACCTTGACAAGATTTTGAAGTAGTTCAAAATGGAACAGTCAAAGAAAGAGTTCTTGCCTGTGTTACAAGGTGTGAAATTGAGTAAGACTCAAAACCCGACCACGGCAGAAGATAGAAAGAGAATGAAAGTCATTCCCTATGCCTTGGCCATAGGTTCTATAAAGTATGCCATGTTGTGTACCAGATCTATTGTATACCCTACACTGATTTTGGCAAGGGAGTACAATAGTGATCTAGGAGTAGATGACTGGACAAGTGGTCAAAAATTATCCTTAGTGGAATAAGGATATGTTTCTCGATTATGGACGTGACAAAAAGGTTCGCCGTAAAGGGTTACGTCGATGCAAATTCTGACACTGATCTAGATGACTCTAAGTCTCAATCTGGATACATATTGAAAGTGGGAGCAATTAGCTAGAGTAGCTCTGTGCAGAGCATTGTTGACATACAAATTTGCAAAATACATACGGATCTGAATATGGCAGACCCGTTGACTAAACTTCTCTCTCAGGCAAAACATGATCACACCTTACTACTCTTTGGGTGTTAAGCACATAGCGATGTGAACTAGATTATTAACTCTAGTAAACCCTTTGGGTGTTAGTCACATGACGATGTGAACTATGGGTGTTAATCACATGGTGATGTGAACTAGATTATTGACTCTAGTGCAAGTGGGAGACTGAAGGAAATACGCCCTAGAGGCAATAATAAAGTTATTATTTATTTCCTTATATCATGATAAATGTTTATTATTCATGCTAGAATTGTATTAACCGGAAACATAATACATGTGTGAATACATAGACAAACAGTATGTCACTAGTATGCCTCTACTTGACTAGCTCGTTGATCAAAGATGGTTAAGTTTCCTAGCCATAGACATGAGTTGTCATTTGATTAATGGGATCACATCATTAGGAGAATGATGTGATTTACTTGACCCATTCCGTTAGCTTAGCACTTGATCATTTAGTATGTTGCTATTGCTTTCTTCATGACTTTTACATGTTCCTATGACTATGAGATTATGCAACTCCCGTTTACCGGAGGAACACTTTATGTGCTACCAAACGTCACAACATAACTGGGTGATTATAAAGGAGCTCTACAGGTGTCTCCAAAGGTACATGTTGGGTTGGCGTATTTCGAGATTAGGATTTGTCACTCCAATTATCGGAGAGGTATCTCTGGGCCCTCTCGGTAATGCACATCACTTAAGCCTTGCAAGCATTGCAACTAATGATTTAGTTGCGGGATGATGTATTACAGAACGAGTAAAGAGACTTGCCGGTAACGAGATTGAACTAGGTATTGAGATACCGACGATCGAATCTCGGGCAAGTAACATACCGATGACAAAGGGAACAACGTATGTTGTTATGCGGTCTGACCGATAAAGATCTTCGTAGAATATGTGGGAGCCAATATGAGCATCCAGGTTCTGCTATTGGTTATTGACCGGAGACGTGTCTCGGTCATGTCTACATTGTTCTCGAACCCGTAGGGTCCGCACGCTTAACGTTACAATGACAGTTTCATTATGAGTTTATATGTTTTGATGTACCGAAGGTTGTTCGGAGTCCCGGATGTGATCACGGACATGACGAGGAGTCTCGAAATGGTCGAGACATGAAGATTGATATATTGGAAGCCTACGTTTGGACATCGGAAGTGTTCCGGGTGAAATCGGCATTTTACCGGAGTACCGGGAGGTTACCGGAACCCCCCGGTAACCTAATGGGCCTTAATGGGCCTAGTGGAGGAAGAGGAGAGGAGGCCAAGGGGCAGACGCGCACCCCTCCCTGCCAAGTCCGTATTGGACAAGGAGGGGGCGGCGCCCCCCCCCCTTTCCTTTCCCCTCTCTCTCCTTCCCCCCCAAGTCCTAGTCCGACATGGAAAAGGGGGGAGTCCTACTCCCGGTAGGAGTAGGACTCCTCCTGGCGCGCCCCTTGCCTGGCCGCACCTCCTCCCCTTGCTCCTTTATATACGGGGACAGGGGGCACCCCATAGACACAACAATTGATCATTGATCTCTTAGCCGTGTGCGGTGCCCCCCTCCACCATAATCCTCGGTAATATTGTAGCGGTGCTTAGGCGAAGCCCTGCGACGGTAGAACATCAAGATCGTCACCACGCCGTCGTGCTGACGGAACTCTTCCCTGACACTTTGCTAGATCGGAGTCTGGGGATCATCATCGAGCTGAACGTGTGCAAGAACTCGAAGGTGCCGTAGTTTCGGTGCTTGATCGGTCGGGCCGTGAAGACGTATGACTACATCAATCGCGTTGTCATAACGCTTCTGCTATCGGTCTATGAGGGTACATAGACAACACTCTCCCCTCTCGTTGCTATGCATCACCATGATCTTGCGTGTGCGTAGGAATTTTTTTGAAATTACTACGTTCCCCAACAATGGTCGTATATTTTGTGGTGTTCAGTGTACATGTCGAAGTGCGGGTAACAAATGCAGAAGGAGGTACAGTGCTATAGCCGTGGGGTATATAGAAGATTGTCCACAAAGAGGATTAGACAACTATGAATTTGATTTGGTTCTCAAGTTCTAACATGCAGTCAAGAAGAGCGAGAATGATGAGTTCAAGTGACTATTTTATCGGTGCAACGTTGCGGCTCCCGTGTGAGCGGGGGAAGTCACAGATGTTTGGCGCAATGTTTGTGGTCTGCGGGTGGTCGTTCCGTGTAGCATGGGCTACAATGTGTTTGAGTCGGTGCAACGTTGCATCTCGCGTGTGAGCGGGGGAAGCCACGGATGTTTGGCGCAATGTTTGTGGTCTGTGGGTGGTTGTTGCATGTAGCATCGGCAACAATGTGTATGAGTCAGTGCGACGTTGCAGCACGCGTGTGAACGGGGGAAGTTGAAGCGGTGGCCCCGGATCTGGGTGTGTGTTTTGGTGCAACTATGGCCTAGTATCGTGTGGTTCATATGGCTTCATTGCTTGTGTGGTTTTTCGGTCCAGCTTTCCTCATAAACAAGGCTGTTCTGTTTAAGTTTTCAATTCAGCTTGAAAAGAAAGAAAAAGGCAGGGTTGAATTTTGTTGGCAAAAGCTCTCAATCCTAACTTCTCTCACGTACACGAAATGGTTGTGGTTTCCCTGACCAAGAATGTGAAGAGCAGAGAGCAGACGAAGAACACATGAGTAGGGGGCACACAAAGAGAATTATTTTTTCTAGGCAGCGGAGTGCCCTTTGTCCTTCTTACTTTGCAACCAATGCTTATTATTCAGAGAGAGATAGAGAGGGAGGGAGAGAGAGTCCAAAAACTAGGGCTCATATCCAGCATTTTGGCTAGGGATCTGAATGGGTTGGTGCATTGAACCGCGTGGCATTACGAGGACGTACGCGTGGTCCTCTTGTATGCCATGTCCTTTCATGGATGCTTCCTTTCATGCCGACGAAAGATCAGGTGCCATAGCTGCTGTCTTACGAGATGAGAATGGATGATTTATTGCAGCTCGGTGTAAATTCATTCAGTGGGCAGCTGATGTGGTCACGATGGAGGCCATGACTATGCGTGATGGCCTAGATTTGGCAAACACTTTGGCCTTTAACAGGGTAGAAGCGAAATCCGATTCCTTGAGCGTGGTAAATTGTTGTCAAGAAGTGCAAAGCCAATGGTGGGATGCAGCAGCGGCAGTCTTCGCCGAATGCATTGATTTGGCTACATCGATAGGACAGGTCATCTTTACTCATTGTTTTCAAGAAACAAATTCAGTAACTCATGAGCTAGCTAAATTCAGTTTTTGTAATAAGTGTGAATCTAGTTGGACTGTTGAACCCCCTGGGTTCGTAATTACCCAGCTAGTGAATGATGTAATTCTTGTTTGATTTAATAAAACTAGCCATGATGGCCTCCCCCCTCCCCCCCACACACACAAAGCAAAGTTTTATGCCTTTCAAAGAAAGATCAAATTTATTGAATTTAAACACCTAGCTAATGTTGAATGGAGTTTGAATGCATGTTTGTGGGGCACCTTGCCGTGGCACGGTAGGGGTGGCTCGAAACCACGAGCTTCAGAACAAAGCAAGGGGCCCTGATTGCTTGAACAGAAAGTACTTGTACTTTCTGTACATGTAGGGTTAAGTATAATATATTTAAAAATATGTTTTTGAATTCGGAATTCATTTGAAAATTTCAGGTGAAAAGTTTTGTTGGCAAAAGCTCTCAATCCTAACTTCTCTCACGTACGCGGGATGGTTGTTGTTTCCTTCACCAAGAATGTGAAGAACAGAGAGCAGAGGAAGAACATATGAGTAGCTACAACACGGAGATAAGCCTGAAAGGCTCGGTCCCTCAAACTAGCCAGGCGCACCTGCTGCGTTTCACTCGGAGTCCTCCCATGCCGCAGCATGGAGATAAAACCTGATGGACCCAGTTAATCGGACGACCCGAAACAAAGGGCGGACTAGGTATCCTCCGGGACACTATCATAGAGCCAAATGCCAAGTCCGTAGACTCGGTTCTGGAGCTGATGGTCGAAGACGTTCCTCCCGGGGATAATGACCGGAACCGATTAGATCGGATAAGTCCAGACATCTCTTCCCTGTTGGGGAACGTAGTAATTTCAAAAAATTTCCTACGCACACACATGATCATGGTGATGCATAGCAACGAGAGGGGAGAGTGTTGTCCATGTACCCTCGTAGATTGAAAGCGGAAGCGTTAGCACAACGCGGTTGATGTAGTCGTACGTCTTCACGATCCGACCGATCCAAGTACCGAACGTACGGCACCTCCGAGTTCAGCACACGTTCAGCTCGATGACGTCCCGCGAACTCCGATCCAGCAGAGCTTCACGGGAGAGTTCTGTCAGCACAACGGCGTGATGACGGTGATGATGTTGCTACCGACGCAGGGCTTCTCCTAAGCACCACTACGATATGACCGAGGTGGAATATGGTGGAGGGGGGAACCGCACACGGCTGGAATAGATCAACAGATCAACTTGTGTGTTCTAGGGTGCCCCCTGCCCTCGTATATAAAGGAGCAAGGGGGGAGGCGGCCGGCCAGGAGGAGGGCGTGCCAGGGGGGAGTCCTACTCCCACCGGGAGTAGGACTCCTCCTTTTCCTTGTTGGAGTAGGAGAGGAAAGGAAGGGAGAGAGGAGGAGAAGGAAAAAGGGGGGCGCCACCCCCCTCCTTGTCCAATTCGGACTAGAGGGGGAGGGGGCGCGCGGCTGCCCTGGCCGCCTCTCCTCTTCTCCCACTAAGGCCCATGAGGCCCAATTAACTCCCCGGGGGGTTCCGATAACCCCCCGGTACTCCGGTTTTTTATCCGAAACCACTCGAAACACTTCCGGTGTCCGAATATAGTCGTCCAATATATCGATCTTTACATCTCGACCATTTCGAGACTCCTCGTCATGTTCGTGATCATATCCGGGACTCCGAACTACCTTCGGTACATCAAAACACAAAAACTCATAATACCGATCGTCACCAAACTTTAAGCGTGCGGACCCTACGGGTTCGAGAACTATGTAGACATGACCGAGACACGTCTCCGGCCAATAACCAATAGTGGAACCTGGATGCTCATATTGGCTCCTACATATTCTACGAAGATCTTTATCGGTCAAACCGCATAACAACATACGTCGTTCCCTTTGTCACCGGTATGTTACTTGCCCGAGATTCGATCATCGGTATCTCAATACCTAGTTCAATCTCGTTACGGGCAAGTCTCTTTACTCGTTCCATAATGCATCATCCCACAACTAACTCATTAGTCACATTGCTTGCAAGTCTTATAGTGATGTGCATTACCGAGAGGGCCCAGAGATACCTCTCCGACAATCGGAGTGACAAATCCTAATCTCGAAATACACCAACTCAACAAGTACCTTCGGAGACACCTGTAGAGCACCTTTATAATCACCCAGTTACGTTGTGACGTTTGGTAGCAAACAAAGTGTTCTCCGGTAAACGGGAGTTCCATAATCTCATAGTCATAGGAACATGTATAAGTCATGAAGAAAGCAATAGCAACATACTAAACAATCAAGTGCTAAGCTAACGGAATGGGTCAAGTCAATCACATCATTCTCCTGATGATGTGACCCCGTTTATCAAATGACAACTCATGTCTATGGTTAGGAAACATAACCATCTTTGATCAACGAGCTAGTCAAGTAGAGGCATACTAGTGACACTCTGTTTGTCTATGTATTCACACATGTATCATGTTTCCGGTTAATACAATTCTAGCATGAATAATAAACATTTATCATGATATAAGGAAAATAATAATAACTTTATTATTGCCTCTAGGGCATATTTCATTCAGTCTCCCACTTGCACTAGAGTCAACAATCCAGATCACATCGCCATGTGATTTAACATCAATAGTTCACATCACCATGTGATTAACACTCAAAGGGTTTACCAAATTCTATAATCCAGTTCACATCGCCATGTGATTTAACACCCAAGAGTAATAAGGTGTGATCATGTTTTGCTTGTGAGAGAAGTTTTAGTCTACAGGTCTGCCACATTCAGATCCGTAAGTATTTCGCGAATTTCTATGTCTACAATGCTCTGCACGGAGCTACTCTAGCTAATTGCTCCCACTTTCAATATGTATCCAGATTGAGACTTAGAGTCTCTGGATCAGTGTTAAAACTTGTATCGACGTAACCCTTTACGACAATCCTTTTGATCACCTCCATAACCGAGAAACATATCCTTATTCCACTGTTCAGTGATCTACTCCTAGCTCACTATTGTACTCCCTTGCCAAAAACAGTGTAGGGTATACAATAGATCTGGTACACAACATGGCATATTTTATAGAACCTATGGCTGAGGCATAGGAAATGACTTTCATTCTCTTTCTATCTTTTGTCGTGGTCGGGCTTTGGGTCTTACTCAATTTCACACCTTGTAACACAGGCAAGAACTCTTTCTTTGACTGTTCCATTTTGAACTACTTTAAAATCTTGTCAAGGTATGTACTCATTGAAAAAACTTTATCAAGCATCTTGATCTATCTCTATAGACTTGATGCTCAATATGTAAGCAGCTTCACCAAGGTGTTTCTTTGAAAAACTCATTTTAAATACTCCTTTATGCTTTCCAGAAAATTCTACATTATTTCCAATCAACAATATGTCATTCACATATATTTATCAGAAATGTTGTAGTGCTCCCACTCACTTTCTTGTAAATACAGGCTTCACCGCAAGTCTGTATAAAACTATATGCTTTGATCAACTCATCAAAGCGTATATTCCAACTCCGAGATGCTTGCACCAGTCCATAGATGGATCGCTGGAGCTTGCACATTTTTGTCAGCACCTTTAGGATCGACAAAACCTTCTGGTTGCATCATATACAACTCTTCTTTAAGAAATTTATTAAGGAATGTAGTTTTGACATCCATTTGACAGATTTCATAAAATGTGGCAATTTGCTAACATGATTCGGACAGACTTAAGCATCGCTACGAGTGAGAAAATCTCATCGTAGTCAACACCTTGAACTTTGTCAAAACCTTTTTCGACAAGTCTAGCTTTGTAGATAGTAACACTACTATCAGCGTCTATCTTCCTCTTGAAGATCCATTCATTTTCTAAGACTTGCCGATCATTGGGCAAGTCAACCAAAGTCCACACTTTGTTCTCATACATGGATTCCATCTCAGATTTCATGGCCTCAAGCCATTTTGCGGAATCTGGGCCCATCATCGCTTCCTCATAGTTCGTAGGTTCGTCATGGTTAAGTAACATGACCTCCAGAACATGATTACCGTAACACTCTGGTGCGGATCTCACTCTGGTTGACCTACGAGGTTTGATAGTAACTTGATCTGAAGTTACATGATCATCATCATTAGCTTCCTCACTAATTGGTGTAGGAGTCACAGGAACAGATTTCTGTGATGAACTACTTTCCAATAAGGGAGCAGGTACAGTTACCTCATCAAGTTCTACTTTCCTCCCACTCACTTCTTTCGAGAGAAACTTCTTCTCTAGAAAGGATCCATTCTTAGCAACGAATGTCTTGCCTTCGGATCTGTGATAGAAGGTGTACCCAACTCTCTCCTTTGGGTATCCTATGAAGACACATTTCTCCGATTTTGGGTTTGAGCTTATCAGGGTGAAACTTTTTCACATAAGCATCGCAACCCCAAACTTTAAGAAACCACAACTTTGGTTTCTTGCCAAACCACAGTTCATATTGTGTCGTCTCAACGGATTTAGATGGTGCCCTATTTAACGTGAATGCAGTTGTCTCTAATGCATAACCCCAAAACGATAGTGGTAAATCGGTAAGAGACATCATAGATTGCACCATATCTAATAAAGTATGGTTACAATGTTCGGACACACTATTACGCTATGGTGTTCTAGATGGCGTGAGTTACGAAACTATTCCGCATAGTTCCAAATGAAGAAGAAACTCGTAACTCAAATATTCTCCTCCACGATCAGAAGAAAGTTTATTTTCTTGTTACGATGATTTTTCACTTCACTCTGAAATTATATGAACTTTTCAAATGTTTCAGACTAATGTTTCATCAAGTAGATATTCCCATATCTGCTCAAATCATCTGTGAAGGTCAGAAAATAACGATACCCGCCGCGAGCCTCAACACTCATCGGATCGCATACATCAGTATGTATTATTTCCAATAAGTCAGCTGCTCGCTCCATTGTTCCGGAGAACGGAGTCTTAGTCATCTTGACCATAAGGCATGGTTCGCAAGCATCAAGTGATTCATAATCAAGTGATTCCAAAATCCCATCAACATGGAGTTTCTTCATGCGCTTTACACCAATATGACCTAAACGGCAGTGCCACAAATAAGTTGCACTATCATTATTAACTTTGCATCTTTTGGCTTCAATATTATGAATATGTGTATCATTACGATCGAGATCCAACAAACTATTTTCATTGGGTGTATGACCATCCAAGGTTTTATTCATGTAAACAGAACAACAATTATTCTCTGACTTTATATGAATAACCGTATTGCAATAAACATGATCAGATCATATTCATGCTCAACACAAATGCCAAATAACATTATTTAGGTTTAACACTAATCCCGAAAGTATAGGGAGTGTGCGATGATGATCATATGAATCTTGGAACCACTTCCAACACACATCATCACTTTGCCCTCAACTAGTCTTTGTTTATTCTGTAACTCCTGTTTCGAGTTACTAATTTTTAGCAACCGAACAAGTATCAAATACCCAGGGGCTACTATAAACACTAGTAAGGTACACATCAATAAGCTGTATATCAAATATACCCTTGTTCACTTTGCCATCCTTCTTATCCACCAAATATTCAGGGCATTTCCGCTTCCAGTGACCATTTCCTTTGTAGTAGAAGCACTCAGTTTCAGGCTTTAGTCTAGCTTTGGGCTTCTTCACGGAAGTGACAACTTGCTTGCCATTCTACATGAAGTTCCCTTTCTTTCCCTTTGCCCTTTTTCTTGAAACTAGTGGTCTTGTTAATCATCAACACTTGATGCTCTTTCTTGATTTCTACCTTCATCGATTTCATCATCATGAAAAGCTCGGGAATCATTTTCGTCATCCCTTGCATACTATAGTTCATCACGAAGTTCTACTAACTTGGTGATGGTGACTAGATAATTCTGTCAATCACTATTTTATCTGGAAGATTAACTCCCACTTGATTCAAGCGATTGTAGTAGCCAGACAATCTGAGCACATGCTCACTACTTGAGCTATTTTCCTCCATCTTTTAGCTATAGAACTTGTTGGAGACTTCATATCTCTCAACTCGGGTATTTGCTTGAAATATTAACTTCAACTCCTGGAACATCTCATATGGTCCATGACATTCAAAATGTCTTTGAAGTCCCGATTCTAAGCCGTTAAGCATGGTGCACTAAACTATCAAGTAGTCATCATATTGAGCTAGCCAAACGTTCATAATGTATGCATCTGCTCCTGCAATAGGTCTGTCACCTAGCGGTGCATCAAGGACATAATTATTCTGTGCAGCAATGAGGATAAACCTCAGATCACGGATCCAATCCGCATCATTGCTACTAACATCTTTCAACTCAGTTTTCTCTAGGAACATATCAAAATAAAACAGGGGAGCTAAACGCGAGCTATTGATCTATAACATAGATATGCTAATACTATCCGGACTAAGTTCATGATAAATTAAAGTTCGATTTAATCATATTACTTAAGAACTCCCACTTAGATAGACATCCCTCTAATCATCTAAGTGATCACGTGATCCATATTAAGTAAACCATGTCCGATCATCACGTGAGATGGAGTAGTTTTTAATGGTGAACATCACTATGTTGATCATATCTTCTATATGATTCACGCTCGACCTTTCGGTCTCCAGTGTTCCGAGGCCATATCTGCATATGCTAGGCTCGTCAAGTTTAACCCGAGTATTCTGCGTGTGTAAAACTGTCTTACACCCGTTGTAGATGAACGTCGAGCTTATCACACCCGATCATCACGTGGTGTCTCGGCACGACGAACTTTGGCAACGGTGCATACTCAGGGAGAATACTTTATCTTGAAATTTAGCGAGAGATCATTTTATAATGCTACCGTCAGTTAAAACAGAATAAGATGCATAAAGGATAAACATCACATGCAATCAATATAAGTGATATGATATGGCCATCATCATCTTGTGTTTGTGATCTCCATCTCCGAAGCACCGTCCTGATTACCATCGTCACCGGCGCGACACCTTGATCTCCATCGTAGCATTGTTGTCGTCTCACCAACTATTGCTTCTACGACTATCGCTACCGCTTAGTGATAAAGTAAAGCAATTACAGGGTGATTGCATTTCATATAATAAAGCAACAACCATATGGCTCCCACCAGTTGTCGATAACTCCGTTACAAAACATGATCATCTCATACAATAAAATATAGCATCATGTCTTGACCATATCACATCACAACATGCCCTGCAAAAACAAGTTAGACGTCCTCTACTTTGTTGTTGCAAGTTTTACGTGGCTGCTATGGGCTGAGCAAGAACCGTTCTTACCTACGTATCAAAACCATAATGATAGTTCGTCAAGTTAGTGATGTTTTAACCTTCACAAGGACCGGGCGTAGCCACACTCGATTCAACTAAAGTTGGAGAAACTGACACCCGCCAGCCACCTGTGTGCAAAGCACGTCGGTAGAACCAGTCTCGCGTAAGCATACGCGTAATGTCGGTCCGGGCCGCTTCATCCAACAATACCGCCGAACCAAATTATGACATGCTGGTAAGCAGTATGACTTGTATCGCCCACAACTCACTTGTGTTCTACTCGTGCATATAACATCTACGCATAAACCTGGCTCGAATGCCACTGTTGGGGAACGTAGTAATTTTAAAAAATTTCCTACGCACACGCAGGATCATGGTGATGCATGGCAACGAGAGGGGAGAGTGTTGTCCGCTTACCCTCGTAGACTGAAAGCGAAAGCGTTAGCACAACGCGGTTGATGTAGTCGTACGTCTTCATGATCCGACCGATCCAAGTACCGAACGTACGCCATCTCCGAGTTCAGCACACGTTCAGCTCGATGACGTCCCGCGAACTCTGATCCAGCAGAGCTTCACGGAAGAATTCCGTCAGCACGACGACGTGATAACGGTGATGATGTTGCTACCGACGCAGGGCTTCGCCTAAGCACCGCTACGATATGATCGAGGTGGAGTATGGTGGAGGGGGGCACCGCACACGACTCGAATAGATCAACAGATCAACTTGTGTGTTCTAGGGTGCCCCCTGCCCCCGTATCTAAAGGAGCAAGGGGGGAGGCGGCCGACCAGGAGGAGGGCGCGCCAGGGGGGGAGTCCTACTCCCACCGGGAGTAGGACTCCGCCTTTTTCCTTGTTGGAGTAGGAGAGGGAAGGAAGGGAGAGAGGAGGAGAAGGAAAAAGGGGGGTGCCGCCCCCCTCCTTGTCCAATTCGAACTAGAGGGGTAGGGGGCACGCGGCTGCCCTGGCCGCCCCTCCTCTTCTCCCACTAAGGCCCATGAGGCCCAATTAACTCCCCGGGGGTTCCGGTAACCCCCCGGTACTCTGGTTTTTTATCCAAAACCACTCGAAACACTTCCGGTGTCTGAATATAGTCGTCCACTATATCGATCTTTACGTCTCGACCATTTAGAGACTCCTCGTCATGTACGTGATCATATCCGGGAGTCCGAACTACCTTCGGTACATCAAAACACAAAAACTCATAATACCGATCATCACCAAACTTTAAGCGTGCGGATCCTACGGGTTCGAGAACTATGTAGACATGACCGATACACGTCTTCAGTCAATAACCAATAGCGGAACCTGGATGCTCATATTGGCTCCTACATATTCCACGAAGATCTTTATCGGTCAAACCGCATAACAACATACGTCGTTCCCTTTGTCATCGGTATGTTACTTGCCCGAGATTCGATCTTCGGTATCTCAATACCTAGTTCAATCTCGTTACCGGCAAGTCTCCTTACTCGTTCCGTAATGCATCATCCCGCAGCTAACTTATTAGTCAAATTGCTTGCAAGGCTTATAGTGATGTGCATTACCGAGAGGGTCCAGAGATACCTCTCCGACAATCGGAGTGACAAATCCTAATCTCGAAATACGCCAACTCAACAAGTACCTTCGGAGACACCTGTAGAGCACCTTTATAATCACCCAGTTACGTTGTGACGTTTGGTAGCAAACAAAGTATTCCTCCGGTAAACGGGAGTTGCATAATCTCATAGTCATAGGAACATGTATATGTCATGAAGAAACCAATAGCAACATACTAAACGATCAAGTGCTAAGCTAACGGAATGGGTCAAGTCAATCACATCATTCTCCTAATGATGTGACCCCGTTTATCAAATGACAACTCATGTCTATGGTTAGGAAACATAACCATCTTTGATCAACGAGCTAGTCAAGTAGAGGCATACTAGTGACACTCTGTTTGTCTATGTATTCACACATGTATCATGTTTCCAGTTAATACAATTCTAGCATGAATAATAAACATTTATCATGATATAAGGAAATAAATAATAACTTTATTATTGCCTCTAGGGCATATTTCCTTCATTCCCTCACTCAGAATTTCATGATACGCCTCCATGCGGGCCACTAGCCATCCTCTTTTCGAAGAGATGATTGGGTATCACCAAGTGTTTCCACTATTTGCCCAGACGAATCTTCTCAAACTACCAGGGCGCACTAGTTGCGTTTCACTCAGAGTCCTCCCATGCCGCAGCATGGAGATAAAACCTGATGGACCCGATTCATTGGACGACTCGGAGCAAAGGGCGGACTCGGTATCCTCCGGGACATAGATTGGTCTCTATTGTAGAGCCAAATGCCAAGTTCTTAGACTCAGTTCTGGAGCTTGCGGTCGAAGACATTCCTTCCGAGGATAATGACCGGTGCCGACCGGATCGGATAAATCCAGGAGTCTCTTCCCTCACTCAAAATTTCATGATACACCTCCATGCAGGCCACTAGCCATCCTCTTTCCGAAGAGATGATCGGGTATCACTGAATCTTTCCACTATTTGCCCAGATGAACCTTCTCAAACTACCCGGGGCACACTGGATGCGATTCATTCGGAGTCCTCCCTTGCCGCAGCATGGAGATAAAACCTGATGGACTCGGTTCATCGGACGACTCGGAGTAAGGGGCGAACTTGATACCCCCCGGGATGTAGATTAGACTCTAGCGCAGAGCCAAATGCCAAGTTCGTAGACTCGGTTCAGGAGCTGACGGTCAAAGACGTTCGTCCTGAGGATAATGACCGACGCTGACCAGATCAGATAAATCCAGGCGTCTCTTCCCTCACTCAAAATTTCATGATATGCCTCCATGCGGGCCAATAGACATCCTCTTTGTGAAGAGATGATCGGGTATCACCGGGTCTTTCCGCTATTTTCTCTGACTCACCTTCTCCAGGGAAAACTTCTGGAGTCCATCACAACCTTGATTGTTGGTGACTCAGAGTTGCACAAGGTGCCCTTCGGCCAAGACGCGTTTTCCCTCAGGGAAGGACTCGGCCCCAACCTCGAGGTCATGACAGACTCGGGGGCTACTGACTGGGCAATACCAACCGGGTATCCCCAGGACACTAAAGTTAGCCCAGCTGTGCCGGGATAGGTCAGGCCCATGGCGGGAAGCCTTTCGCCAGGCCAACTCTCCGGGATTCCATCAGTCAGAAGCCATCAAGGCAGCTCACCTGAATACGACTGACTCCCTCGAGTCGGTCAGATGAGGCCAACTCCACCGTGCGACCCCAAACGAACGTCCGTTTTGTCCGGTTTTTGTCCCTTTGGGTAGGGATTTGGGGTCGTGTCCGGGCCTGTTTTGGGATGCGGTGGCCGTGCGCCCAGCGCGCGGACGCATCCTTTTGCCCCATCATGTCCGCGTCTATTCCAAAAAAAAGGACGTTTCAAATGCCAAGCCCCAGTTCACGACCCCAGTTCATCACGCCGGCAACAAAGCCAGCGGCCTACACGACCATCGCCGGCAACACAGCCAGCGGCCGGCAACACAGCCAGCCTCCAAAATGAATAGTTGTCCTCGCCGGCAACACAGCCAGCGGCCGGCAACACAGCCGGAATCCAAAATGAATGTTTTTTCGCCGGCACACTGCCAGCGGCCCAGCGGGCGGGCGGCACCCATGCCAGCCTCCAAAAAGAACGGCCACACCGATCGGACGACCTAGTTCAGGCCTTCGGTGTCGAGCATCTCCTTCTGCCTGGCCTCGAACCAGGCCCTCATCTTGTCGCTCATCTTCAACAAGTCCACGCTCATGATCGCAAAGGCCACCTCCTTCGCTTTGGTGGCGGCATTGGTGGCCTCGATGTCGAGCTGCCTCTGCCTGGCCTTGACGTTGTCGGCCTCGATGTCGAGCTGCCTTTGCCGGGCGGCCTCTTCCATGTCGAGCTGCCTTTGCCGGGCCACCTCCTCCATGTCTATCTTCCTCTTCTTGGCCGCCTCCTCCATCTCAAGCTTCTGTCTTTGAAGGTCTAGGTATTGCTTCATTTGCTCGTCCTTGCTTTGCCGCTTCTTCTCGTCCCTCACATCCTTATGTGACATCATGCCATGCAAAGTCTCATGCAAGGCCATGGATGAGGCGTCACGTATGTCGTCCACCTTGGAGTTGGTCTTGCCCCTCGGCCTCTTCAACGCCTCGCCATCCCCACCTCCGGCGAACTTGTCCGTCTTCTTGCCTCTCTTCCTTTGAAGTTCACGGTATTGATCCTTGAACTTAGGGAAATTGTTGATGATCGTCCAACAATGCGTCAGAGTAAATGGCTTGTCATTGTGCCGGGCCTTGAATGCCTCCAAAGATTGAAATGCCTACACCACATGACCAACAGCAAGTGAACATGCAAACATATACACGGCCGAAGTATCATGGCCGTAACAAGGAAAGGGCTAGAAAGAGAAGAGCATACCATGTCCCCAACGCCGAGACCACTCACGGGCCGTGCTTCAACGCTCTCAAATGCGACACAATACTTGTTGCACTCTTGTTGGATGAACAACCGTCTTTTTTGAATCGAACCGATGCCACGGTTGCTTGTAATTTGGTAGGGCTCAAACATCTTCCTTTCATGGAATGTTTTGTGGACTCTCGTCCAAAAAACAATGCCCTTTTGTTGCGCGCCGGTCCTTGGATCTTGGCTAATCTCCATCCAACATTGGCAAATCAACTTGTCCTCATCTTGTGTATATGAACCGGTGCGAATGCTCTTCCGCTTCTTTTGTGCTTCCGCTCTTTGGGTGAGCTCGTCTATGAAAAATGGAGCGCCACTAATATCAACATCATTGGCTTCATCTTCATCTTCACCTTCGACATAGATGTCATCGTCTTCATGCCACGAATCACCATGGTCGTAGTCAGCACGGTCGTCGGCCTCTTCATCAGGCACGTACTGGGCGCGGCCATCCTGACTTTGGGTCTCCTCAGGGTCGTAGGCACGGCCATGCCCACCCTGGAAGATCACGTCCTCCATGTACTGGTTGTAGAAGGGGTCGTCCACCGTCGGCGTTGAGGTTGGCATTTCGTCAAACAACACGCGGGGGGCCGGCATGGTGCCCGTGAACGGTGCACGCGCCTACTTTCTTTGCATCTCGACAGAAGGCCGCCCGCCGCTGCTGGACCCAGGCGTCACGTTGAGGTTGATGACGACCGCGGGGCGTGGTGTGGACGGCGCGAACAAGCCCATGTCCGGCGACGCCGAGAAACGGGTCTGTCCGTCGTGCCTGGGTGGAGGAAAGCCGGGCGACATGGGCGCGGCGCGCGACGTCGGCGACTGGCAGTGCGTAGGCCGGGCGACCGACGAGCCTGTGCTCGCCGGGCCGACGGCCGCTGCATGGAACCCCGCCGGACGGCCCATGCCAAGCATGAGGATGGCGTGCGCTTTGTTGATGAGGTCCTCCTTCTCGTCGGCAGCGGCCTTGCGCCGCGCGGCCTCCAGCTCCTCGCGCTGGGCGGCGAACTTGGCCGCGGCGGCATTCATCTTGACGACCGCTCTCCGTTCCCTCCTCTTCGCCGATTCCGCGTCCAACTTGGCGATCTCGTCCGGCGTGTACTCCGACCGCGGCTTCCTTGGCGCCTTCTCCTTCACCTTTGCGGTCGGGTCGACGGCCAGGCTGCCGGAACTCGGCGGGGCGTCGGCCATGGACGGGGGAGAGAGGGAGGCGGCGGGAGGGACGTGGGAGGGTTTGGGGGAAATGGCGCCAAATGGCCGTGGGGGGGTTTTTGGTTTCTCCCACCGACAGGCGGGCCAGGGGAGGACAAGCGCGTGCGTCCCGCCCGTCCGCGCGCTGTCCTTTTCACCGCAAAACCGGCGCAAGTTTGGGCCGGGGATGGGTCGAAAGCGGACACAAAGCGGACAAAAGTCTGTTTGCTCCCGCGCGCTGGGCCGCATTTTTTGTCCTTTTTACCCCAAACGAACGGGGCCGGACAGGATAGGGTCGCGCGGTGGAGTTGGCCTCACCTACTTGCTCAGGCGGACATCCAAGACGGCGAGCAGACAAGGCGGGATTGGCGACGACACCGAGTCGTGGCTACGACGTCACACACAGTGCCGCGGAGCTGACCGGTCATGACGGGCGCGAGGTCAGCGGTTACAACGTCATGCACAGTGTCCTGGAGAGGCCACGGCTGCGACGGCTAGCCGCGGCTTCGACGGTTGGCCACAGCCGCGACGTCACGACCGACGACATCACGCACGGCCTCGCCTACTTGCTCCCGGTCACATCCCTACAATCACAGCCCCTTTAAGCCCCGCATGTGCTGAGTAAGGCATAGGTGGGGTGCCCAGCCGGATGATGGATTCTTCTAGATCCAACTCTTCTAGACTTTGAGCTCTCTAAGAGAATCTTGTACTCAGGAGTAGGGTATTATCCCATCTTGGGAGCTGGAACCAGGATAAATGTCTGTGTCCGTAAGCCATCTGTTTCTTCCATCACGCATGATAAAACACGTGAACCCCCATTACTAGATATAAATGGTTACTGCCATGACTTTCCCACGACAGTTGACGCGCCAAGTAGGGGCTATGCGTGATGGAGCTACAGAGCAGATGGTTTCACTTTGGGCTCCTCACCAGGCGGCAGAGCCAAGATCATCTTCCTCAACGTTTGTCGTCCGAAGTTCGGCGATACATCTGCCTTAACACGACAGCAAGTACAAGCGGGACGATGGGTTGCGGACAAGAGGGCAGGGAGAGCGCGTAGAGGACGAGCGTCGACAGGGGATGGAATCGTGGTGGACATGTAGTCAGGGTTGTCACGACATGCTTGTTGTGGCGGGGTCAGTGGTGGACGTGTGCACTGCCAGATATCTACCAAAAAGATCCCAAAGAATACCAAGACATCATCGACGAGTGAGAGAGGAGAGGTCAGGTGGCACATATTTTCGTCTTAGGGAACACAATAAGGTGCGGGCCAGGTGGCAAAAGCTTGGAAAAGAAAATGCAAACAGTATTGCTATTTGCAGGTTTCGAACTCTCCACGTTGAGTTCGCGCACACGTAACACAAGCCAACCGAGCTACTTGCCTTCTATGATTAGTTACAGAGGCAAATGCTTAAGCTTAATAACAAAGGACACAACGCTATTTCATTGCAGAAATCTATTGCATCACTTAATTTGAAAAAAATATTGAAAAGTTATTTGAACTCAACATTCACAGGTTAACACCATAACCACTAGGCCATCGTAGCTCTTCTATGAATTGCAAAGAAAACCGCCCTAGTTAACGTTTCCTTTAGTAAAACGTTACCTTATAAGAAATATAATTTTTTAAATTCTTTTTAACAAAACAAGATCATCGATTTTTTGAAAAGTTCATTGATTTTTAGCCAAAAAAATCATTGATTTTTTTGGGGAAAAAATATTTCGAAATAAGTTCATCAGCTTTGAAAAACAGTTCACCGATTACTGATTTTGAAAAAAGTTCATCGATTTTGAAAAAAAGTACATGGATTGTGAAAAGAGTTCATCGGTTTTGAAAAAGAGTTCATCAATTTAGAAAAAAAGTTCATCGATTTTGAAAAAAGTTCATCAATTTTCAAAAACAGTTCATCGAGTTTGAAAAAGAGTTCATCCATTTTGAAAAAAAGTTCATGGATTGTGAATAGAGTTCATCAGTTTTGAAAAAGAGTTCATCAATTTAGGAAAAAAGTTCATCGATTTGGAAAAAAATTCATCGATCGTGAAAAAGAATTCATCGATTGTAAAAGAAAGTTCACCGATTTTGAAAAAGAGTTCAACAATTTTGAAAAATAGTTCTTTCAAATTAGCAAAAGAAAATAAAACCATTCCGAAAAGAAGAAAAAAGAAAAAGAACAAAAAACATAACACAACCGTTCCGAATAAAAAGGAAAAAGAAATAGAAAAAAGAAATCGTTGTAAGAAGAAAAGGTGAAGAAGCAGTAGTTTGGGCAACTAATACGAATTAGTGTGCATGAGGTGAACGACCGTGAAGTCGCGGGATCGATTCCCATCCAAAGCACGCCTTTTTTGTCCTCACGACAGGAAGGAAAGGAAAAAGATGGGCCAGGCCCAGTTAATGCGGCTGCAGGCGCCGATTTACGGAAACAGCTATAACCGGCGCCTGCACCGCTAAATAGGAAATGCCTGGTTTCAGGCTGGTTTGATTGTTGGGCGGAGGAAAAGAAGAGGCCGAGTGCTGTCTAGGCCGCGCACAGGCTGGAGGTGATGTTGGGCCAGGATGAAGTGAAGCAGGATGGGTCAAAAGGTTGTGGCGGTTGGAGCAGGCCTGGTAAGATGGACAGGAGTTGAACCGAGAGCAACTAGTTAACAAGCGCTTCTTCGGGAGCCTCGTAACGATCAGCGCCACTTGGCGCGCTCACAGCCATTCGTCACATGTCGCGCTCTGGACGCTCCTTCTGGATTATTTTTTATTTTTTTGCACGCCTTTTCGGCTTTTTAAACGGTTTTTTTAGGTTTTTTTGATGTTTTGGTTTTCCTCCGGTCTTCCTTAGCTTTTCAACCAAAAAACAATTTTTGAAAAAAAAATTTACACGAAAAAACGTGTTTTCTTTTTTTTCTTTCGCGAAAATTCACGGTTTTTCTTCCGCGAGAGCACGGTTGTGCTTTAGCGGGAGTCACGGCTGTGCCTTTCAGAAACGAAAAAAACGTGTTTTCTGTTTTTTTCCCTTTCGCGAGAGTCACGGTTTTGCTTCCGCGAGAGGAACGGTTGTGTTTTGTGAGAGTCACGGCCGTGCCTCTCGGAAAGGGAAAAACAAAACGCGTTTTCTGTTTTTTTCTTTCTTTCGCGAGAGTCACGGTTTTGCTTCCGTGAGAGGCACGGTTGTGCTTTCACGAGAGTCACGGCCGTGCCTCTCGGAAAGGGAAAAGACGTGTTTTCTGTTTTTATCTCTTTCGCGAGAGTCATGGTTTTGCTTTCGCCAGAGGCACGGTTGTGCTTTTGCAAGAGTCACGGCCGTGCCTCTCGAAAACACACAAAAAAAACGCGTTTTTTTTGTTTTTTTTCCTTTCACAAGAGTCACGGTTTTGCTTCCACGAGAGGCACGATTGTGATTTCGCGAGAGGCACGGGCGTGCCTCTTTCGGAAAGGGAAAAAAACCGTGCTCCCGGCTCGGTTTTTCGTCCGGTTTTTTTCATGAAAAAAAAGTTCGTCAAAACCCATCAACATAGGATCTAATTTTGAAGATTTCGACGCGAGGAATCCAATAGTGAAAACGGTTCGAGATTTAGAGACACGGTTTAAGAGATAAAATATTTTGAATAAACGGATCTACGAAAAAAAGGAAAAGCTCCCAGGTTGCGACAAGTGACATGCTGCATGTGCGTCATTTGTCGCGACCTGGAAAGGTGAAGTGTGCTTTGCAACGAGTACTCCTTAATTAATGATTTCGAGTTGAACCGCCTCACAGAATACAGAAGAAAAAAGAAAAGAAAAAACACCGGGTTGGGTTGTGATTAAGTCTCTGCTTGAAAGGCCTTTTGGATTTAGGAACTGCTTTTTAAATTTCTGGAATTCAACCAAAAATCAACTGAAGTTTAAATTTGAACAAGCAAAATAAAGTTCAAATAAAACAAAAATGCAACATGGTTTAGGTTTATGCAAAATTTTAAAACACATAATTTTATTTTGAAATGGTTTCTGGAGATTTGTTCTAAATTCGAGCAAACCGTTTGAATTTATCTGAAAATTTAGTACTCCCGTCGTCCAAAAATTCTTGTCTTAGATTACTCTAGATACGGATGTATGTAGATACGAATAGATACATCCGTATCTAGACTAATCTAAGACAAGAATTTTGGGACGGAGGGAGTAGTTTTTAACATGTAACAGAAATGCAGGTGTCACGCTAAGACAGATCGGAAGGTGTTTAGCACAAGATGTGCAAGAAGCCCCTGTCATCAAAGGTCTAGCAAGCACTTTACACCCATCTGCCGCCTTGACAAGACTCCTCTGCCGGTGCAATCTAGTTCCCGATGTTGCTGAAGTGCTGATCGCCGCTCATCATCCATGCTAGACCCTACTGCTTCGCTCTCTCTTAGTTCTTGTATTTCCCCAAAGTGATGCCACTGCCTGCTATCTTTGCAAGCCGTCTAGTCCCTATTGCTGTATTCGATTTTAATTCCCTAAAGCGTTGCGGCCATGTCGACGGCCAAAGAATGATCAATCACTTTCAACCTTCAATTGGAGTGATATTGTCAGGGGGATGTTACAGACATCGTGCTGCACCATTGCTTGCCTTCAGGAGACGAAACTCCAGCAGATATCAGTCAAGACGCCTACATAGAATTGCTGTGGCGGGTTCGCTTAACTGTCATAAAGGGGGAATCTTTGTTGTTTGGGTGCTCTGCTCACTAACTGTCGGACTCTGTTTTTCTTAGATAGAGCAACCAATCCTTCGAGCTAAAATTATAAGTAATTGAAAAGCATACAATTTTGCTTACATAAGAGAAATTGGAACCACACGCACAAGACAATAATACAATTCAGAAATCGCTAGAACGACGATATAAGTAACACCGACACCAACTATGAAGTATTTATGAATTGTTACGCCGAAGCGCCGTCGGAGGATTGGGTCATAGCTGCTAGTAGTCTTGGCATCGGGGGAGAGCCAACCTCTTGTAGACCCTCAAGGATCTGGACTACTTCAATCATTGTAAGCCTGTTATCCTCATTATCTTGGATGCACCAACATGCAACTTTGCAAACTCTTTCAGCCTCTTCTAAATTGAAGTCACCATGTAATTGCGGATCCATCAAAGTCTGCACATCTCCCTCATGAAGCTTTCTGATGGCTCGCACAGGAAAGTATTCAACATGACCACCAGTACTGCCAGTGCCACTGTGTACTTGAGCTGAATTTCTTCTTCCTGATATAATTTCTAGCAGCACCATACCGAAGCTATAAACATCAACTTTTGGTGTAACAGGAACTCCGGTAAGCCACTCCGGGGCAAGATACCCAACGGTTCCTCTGAATGCAGTCAAAACTCGGCTAAAATCCCTTCCGACGACTGCTGCCATCCCAAAGTCCGCAATTTTAGGAACAAATGAGGCATCTAGAAGTATGTTATGTGGCTTAATATCACAGTGTATGATGCATTTGTGACAACTATGATGCAAGTAGGACAATCCTCTAGCAACTCCTATTGCTATTTGATACCTGGTGTTCCAATTTAGGGCCAAAGCACTGCTCTCAAAAATATGGGCATCAAGAGATCCGTTCAACATGTGTTCATACACAAGTAGCCTATTATCACCTTCGCAGCAGAAACCAATCAATTTGACTAAATTGATGTGTTGGATCACTCCAAGTGAACTCACCTCAGCTCTAAATTCCTTCTCTCCCTGGCGGGCTCCATCAAGCCTTTTCACTGCTATAGTAGTCAAGTCACTTAACACTCCCTTGAATACAGAACCAAAACCACCCGCTCCTAGCTGTTCTGAGAATTTTTTAGTAGCATGAGCCAAATCAGTGTATCTAAAGGCTATAATTCCACCACTACCTTGAGTACCATGTAATGATGCACCACACCACTTGAGTCTCTTCCTCCAAATCATTAACAACATAATGAGTATCAGTAATCCAAAACCAATAATGCTGGCAGCAACAACGACTCCAATGTTTAGTTTCCTTTTTCTGTTTCTCAAACTTGGCAAATCTTTGGCGGCAAGACGAAGGTAAAGTACATCCTGAGCATTGATTCCGATGCCATCATTCAGATTTACACTAAGCAATTCCCCATGCCAGATAGAGCACCCGCTACTGTTATAGGTGTAAGCAGTGCAGGAGCAGGAACCGAGACAAGCTTCTGCGCATTCGCTCTGAGTGGTAGCATTGCCCATGCTTCGGGGTTCATAGGGCAATGTAACACGAGCAATGGGGTGGAACTTGTCCGTTGAATTTATCGTGTTCTTCTTGCTAGTGCACTGCAATGGAGTATTTCTGATGCACCCTCCTGTTCGATCATCAAGGTCCCAACCCTGTGGTGACTTCTGAGAGAATCCCTCCATACAGTCACAGTAAGGATGTGAATTACCAGTACAGACCGTGAATGGCCCACAGGTAGCATACGGAGTGCAGGGATCGAGCGGGTTGGCGTATATACTTTGCCAAGACTGCCCGGCTTCCGACCAAACATTTATCATGACCTGACCAGAGATGTCTATTGAAAAGTATGTAGAAGCTGACTCATTCAACAAAGTGAAGGCATAGTACTCCTCTTCATTGTTATTGACATAAATGGGGTTAATCAAACCTCGGGTCCGGGGATCTATGCCTAGTGTCATGTTGATCAGCTGTATGACGTGCAGTACTGATTTTGGGGATGGCCAATTGAAAAAATGCCAATACACCACTGAGGGGTTGCGGCGCGTGAGGACCATCCCATTGGCACCTAGCTTAATGGTGTACGAGCCCAGACCCGGATCGATGAGGCTCTTCTTTGAGATGGCCTCACGATTCAAGCCGGTGGCCTTGTCCCGGCCAAACTTGGCGCCGGGAAGCACAATATCCGTTGGGTAGTCAAAGCTCTGCCATAGCGTTGCATTGGACGGGCTCCTCTCTACGACCACAAGGTTCCCGCTGTTCAAGAGAACGGCACTAGTGCTCCTATTGACAAGGTGAGTGGATGACCATATGATGGATTCGGTGGCATTGCTTAGTGAGACGACAAGATTGCCATCTTGTGATATTTTGAGCTGCGTTAGCTTGAGGTTGGGGCCAGTGATTGGATTCTCCCTGTTAGCTACCCATACAGGAGTACAGACCGGCTTCCTGTTGAACCAGATGCCAAGATACCAGTTGGGGGAGATGATGTTTGTTCCAGACTTACTGATGCTTGGCCGGAAGAAGCCGAGCGTGAACTTGCCGTTGCTGGAGACGAGCTTGTCGCCAGCGGCGAGCGCCTGGCCTGCCTTCAGAGTATCGTCCGCGGCGGAAGATGATGGTGTGTAGAGAACAAGAGGCCAGAGTAGTAATATGTAGAGAGGAGACATGGCGTGGCGAAGAGGCGGAATGAGAAAGCTAGCTACTCTGCTATATATATGGAGGAAGGGCATGTAGTCGATGCAACTTCCATGCGTGTTCACCGACGATGGGGATACCGGCAACAATGCAGCGGGTCAAGTCAGACGTTTCCTTTGTTTGCCGAGCAGCCAGCCACTGGGTCTGACTCCTTTGTTTGCCTAGCAGCCACTGGGTCTGCCCACTTGTATTAGTAGGCACCATCTAATCATAGACCAGGTGCACGTTCTTGACGAGCTAGCCGCCACTGCCCACTGGGTCTGTCCACTTGTATTAGTAGTGGCACCGTACCATCTAATCATGGACCAGGTACATGTTCTTGACGAGCTAGCCGCCACTGGGTCTGTCCACTTGTATTAGTAGTGGCACCGTACCATCTAATCATGGACCAGGTACATGTTCTTATGAGCTTTCCGCACGAGGGATAAAAATGGAAGTGAGAACTCTCGTGATCGATTTCCGAAATTCCGAAAACTAGCAGGCCGTATTCGATTTCGATACTTTTCGATATATAGTTATCGTTTATGTTTCCATTTTCGAGAAAAAATATATGTGTAAGTTCCACCTCCCGACCACCCCCTACGGTTACCACGCCGCTGCCCCCAAGGAGGCTGATCGACGCACGCACACGATCTTCGACCCCGGCATATTTTTATGCTGGTCTTAACAAAAAAGGATTGAGCTATTTCGGTCACCATCGCCAAACCATAAGAGATCGTCAGAGGATCGTCCCGGGCATGTGTAGACAATAAACCCCAAAAAAAACCACGGTTGTCAACACATGCCATACAGTGTGGATACATAGCACAATCTCATGCATCAACATAATTTACAAACTGAAATTTATATGGACTGTTCT
The DNA here is from genome assembly GCF_002162155.2 of Triticum dicoccoides. NCBI lineage: Eukaryota > Viridiplantae > Streptophyta > Magnoliopsida > Poales > Poaceae > Triticum > Triticum dicoccoides. The sequence continues at coordinate 678,491,369 of NC_041384.1, read as the reverse complement.
AACTTCCGACTAGTTGGAATTTAGGGACAGATCCGAACGCCCATTTCTCTCGCTTAATTGATAATCACACATCTAATTCTCCTTTTTCCTTAATTGCTAATCCCATTCGCGGCCGATTAAGGACATGTAGGTGTTGATTTGTGATTTCATGCATGCATGCAAACTACAAGACAAAACATATGATGTCAACAAAAGATTATTCCTATTTCGAAACTTTATAAATGTTTTATATCTCAAACCGTCGGTCTGATGAAAAACTTTCTTCACAAATAAGATTCGTCGCGACGAGACCTTCGAAACTAGATCCCATGTTGGCAATGTCCGGCCTCGTGTGCACGAGATACCTGAGGCTCCCGATGACGCTGCGGTAGAACGTCGCGTCCACGGCGATGAGGAGCTGCTCTTGCTCAGCTGACAGCGTGCCTCCCTCCATCGGGGTGTGTGTGGCCTTGCACTCGCCCATGCCATCCCTCTCCAAAAGTTTCCCGGCGTACGCCGCCTGCGTCACCGTGGTCTGGCACCGCCCCTGGCTCACCTTGAGGCCCAGGTTGTACCGGAGGAGCCTGAGGTTGCTCATCCCGAAGAGACGCTGCATCTCCCCTTTGAAGCGGCCCACCTCCTGTTGCCTCACTCCGGTGATGATGAGGTCGTTGACGTATACGTCGACGATGAGCGGATCAGCGTCCCTGCCTCACGTGTACACCCCGTGCTTGGTGATGCTACGAGTGAAGCCGAGGGATACGAGGCTGGCGTCCAGCTTGGCCTTCCAGGTGCACGGGCCCTGGCGCAAGCCATACAACGCCTGATGTAGGTAGTACACCTCGTGCTCGTGTCCGTCGGCGGTGAACCCCAGTGGCTGCGAGACATAGACCTCCTCGTTGAGGTTTCCATTGTGGAGGGCGGACTTGACATGCATGTTGTGCACCTCCCAGCCCCGGTGCGCCGCCAGAGCGAGAAGCAGCCGTACGGACTCGAGCCTGGCTACCGGTGCAAAGACCTCCTCAAAATCCACTCCGGGATGATGCACTTATCCTTTCACCACGAGACATGCCTTGTGCCTGACAATGACGCTATGATAATCCTTTTTTTACCTTGAACACCCACTTGAGGCCTACGGGGCGGTGCCCGGCCGGCAGCCGAGTGAGTGTCCAGGTGTGGTTGTCATCGATCGATTGCAACTCATCCAGCATCACGCGGTGCCACCAGTCCTCGATCTTTGCCTCAGCGACGTCGCCGGCTCCTCCCCGACCAACAGATGCATCACCTTATCATTGAAGAGGCGCTCCCCCAGCTACGGCGGTCCGGTAGGCACGCCGAGAAGGTCATCGACGCGATGGTACCGATGAGGAGTGGTGGTGTTGTCCTTGGCGTCGGACAAGTCTGAGCTTGTCGTAGGTGGAGTCACGGACTTGACTTGGGCAGCGCCGCTCGAGGTGCCGGTGCTCGGGTGCAGGCCTCGGGGTACTGGTGCTTGATGTCTGCTAGAACTACATCGGTATTTCCCAAAAGAGGAAGGGATGATGCAGCACATCAACGGTAGGTATTTCCCTCAATGATGAGACCAAGGTTATCGAACCAGTAGGAGAACCAAGCAACACTACGTAAACAACACCTGCACGCAAATAACAAATACTCACAACTGACGTATTAAAGGGGTTGTCAGTCCCTTTCGGGTAACGGTGCCAGAAATTGGCAGACAGACGTGAGAGAGTTGTAAATATTGATAGATTGAACGCCAAATAAAATAAATTACAGCGAGGTATTTTTGTATTTTTGGGTTTAATAGATTTGAAAATAAAAGGGCAAATAAAATAGATCGCAAAGGCAAATAATATGAGAAAGAGACCCGTGTGCCGTAGTTTTCACTAGTGGCTTCTCTCGAGAGAAATAGCAAATGGTGGGTAAATGAATTACTGTTGGGCAATTGATAGAACTTCAAATAATCATGATGATATCCAGGCAATGATCATCATATAGGCATCACGTCCAAGATTAATAGACCGACTCCTGCCTGCATCTACTACTATTACTCCACACATCGACCGCTATCCAGCATGCATCTAGTGTATTAAGTTCATGGAGAAACAGAGTAATGCAATAGGAATGATGACATGATGTAGACAAGATCTATTTATGTAGAAATAGACCCCATCGTTTTATACTTAATAGAAACGATACATATGTGTCGGTTCCCCCTCTATCACTGGGATCAAGCACCATAAGATCGAACCCACTACAAAGCACCTCTTTCCATTGCAAGATAAATAGATCAAGTTGGCCAAACAAAATCCAAATATCGGAGAAGAAATACGAGGCTATAATCAATCGTGCATATAAGATATCAAAGAAACTCAAATAACTTTCATGGCTAAAAAGAGATAGATCTGATCATAAACTCAAAGTTCGTCGGATCCCAACAAACACACCGCAAAAAGAATTATATCATATGGATCTCCAAGAGACCATTGTATTGAGAATCAAATGAGAGAGAGGAAGCCATCTAGCTACTAACTACGGACTCGAAGGTCTACAAAGACTATTCACACATCATCGGAGAGGCACCAATGGAAGTGGTGAGCCCCTCCCTAGTGGTGTCTAGATTGGATGTGGTGGTTCTGGACTCTACAACGACTGGAATTGATTTTCGTCGACTCCCCTAGAGTTTCTTGAATATTGGGGGTATTTATAGAGCAAAGATGCGGCCTGGGGGGCACCCGAGGTGGGCACAACCCACCAGGGCGCTCCTGGGCCTCCAGGCGTGCCTTGGTGGGTTGTGCTCCCCTCAGAGCACCCCCGGGCGCTTCTCTGGCCCATTGGATGTCTTATGGTCCAAAAAAACCACAAAAAGTTTCGCTGCATTTGGACTCCGTCTGATATTGATTACATGCGATCTAAAAAAATGCAAAATACAGCAACTGGCACTTGGCACTATGTCAATAGGTTAGTACCAAAAAATGATATAAAATGACTATAAAATGATTATAAAACATCCAAGAATGATCATATAATAGCATGGAACAATAAAAAATTATTGATACGTTGGAGACGTATCAGCATCCCCAAGCTTAATTCCTGCTCGTCCTCGAGTAGGTAAATGATAAAACAGAATTTTTGATGTGTAATGCTGCCTAACATGTCATCTCATATTATTTTCTTTATAGCATGGAAATTTGGACTTTTATATGATTCAAAGCAATAGTCTAGTTTTGACATAAGACTTTAATACTCAAGCATATCAACAAGCAACCATGTCTTTCAAAATATCAACGCTAAAATAAGTTATCCCTAGCCCATCATCCTCAATCATTGATCCATTCATGAAACACACTCGCATATTAACTACACCCAATGCTCAAGTACGATCATAGTGCCCCCTAGTTGGTTCTTTATAAGAGAAGATGGAGACTCAAATTAAAAATAAAAATTGCATAAAGTAAAAGAAAGGCCCTTCGCGGAGGGAAGTAGGGATTTGTAGAGGTGCTAGAGCTCAAAGCGAAAATTAAGACATAAAAACATTTTGAGAGGCATACTTCTCCCACCAAAGAAAACGACTTAGAATTCCCAACATTTTCCATGCTAGATATATCATAGGCGGTTCCCAAACAGAAAATAAAGTTTATTCCCTTTTCCACCATACTTTCACTTTTCATGGCTAACAGTATCCACGAGTGCCTTCCATACCAACACTTTCCAAGGAATTTATTATTTGACAACATAAAGTAAATTCATTTTTTTTCATTTTGGGACTAGGCATCCCTAATACCTTTGCCTTACTCTCGTGCAATGACAAGTGAATAAACACTCATCGTGAGAGTAACACATCTACCATGGAAAATATTAGTCACCCCTCACCGCCTCGTGAGCGGTACGAGCACACAAAAGAGAAATTTATTTTGAATATTGGAGATGGAACATAAAATTTTGTTTAGAATGGCAAAAGGATACCGCATATAGGTAGCTATAGTGGACTCATTGGCAAAACTGGTTTAAAAGATTTTGGGTGCACAAGTAGTGATCATACTTAGTGCAAAATGAAGGCTAGCAAAAGATTGAGAAGTGACCAACCAAGAAACAAATAATCTCATAAGCGAGCATTAAGCATAATTAACACCGAATAATGCACCACAAGTATGATGTAATTTCATTGCATGACTATTGACTTTCATGCTTGCATAGGGAATCACAAACCTTAACACCAATATTCTTACTAATGCATAATTACTCATCAACATGACTCACATATCACCTCATCATATCTCAAAACTACTACAAGGAATCAAGTTTATTTGTCCGATGATCTTCATGAAAGTTTTTATTATATCCTTCTTGGATATCTATCACTTTGGGACTAATTTTCATGTGTTGCTTTTGATAAGCTCAAACAAATATAAGTGAAGATCATGAGCATAATATTTATTTCTCTCAAATTAATTTAAGTGAAGCAAGAGAGAATTTCTTGAAAATTTTACTAACTCCCAAATAAATCTAAGTGAATCAAGAGAGCATTTCTTTAAAAATACTAAAGCACACCGTGCTCAAAAAGATATAAGTGAAGCACTAGAGCAAATCCATAGCTCATAAAAATTTAAGTGAAGCATAGAGAGCAATTCTAACAAGTCATGGCATAATTTTGGTTTTCTCAAATAGGTGTGTCCAACAAGGGATCAAGACTTAAAACACAAAGCAAAACAAGCAAAGACTCATGTCATACAAGACGCTCCAAGCAAAACACATAGTACGTGACGAATAAAAATATAGCTTCGAGTAAAATACCGATGGTCGTTAGAAAAAAGAGGGGATGCCACTCGGGCATCCCCAAGCTTAGTTGCTTGCTTCTCTTTGGATAATAGCTTGGGATGCCATGGGCATCCCCAAGCTTAGGCTCTTCTTACTCCTTATTCCTTCATCCATGGTAAGATAACCCAAAACTTGAAAACTTCAATCACACAAAACTCAACAAAACCTTCGTGAGATCCGTTAGTATAAGAAAAAAATCACTACTATAAGTGTTGTTGCAAACCAATTCATATTTTATTCTTGCATTATATCTACTGCATTACAACTTTTCTATGGCAAAAACTCATTAAAGAAAACCATAGAATCATTGATCGCAAAAAAACCCCATAGAATCATCAAAACAAGCACACAACGCAAAGAAAACAGAATCTGTCAAAAACAGAACAGTCTGTAGCAATCTGGATATTTTGAATACTTCTATAACTCCAAAAACTCTGAAAAATTAGGAAGACCTGGGAAATTTGTATATTAATATTATGGAAAAATAATTGGTATTTTATCGCTCTCTGGTTAGAAATTAGAATTGCTTTCGTGAGCGCGAAAGTTTCTGTTTTTCAGCAAGATCAAACAACTATCACCCAAGAAGATGCTAAAGGCTTTACTTGGCACAAACACTAATTAAAACACAAAAAATACAATCAAAATAGCAGCATAATTGTGCTAACACTCAAGAACAGAAATCAAAAAGCAAAAATAAATTTTATTCATTGGGTTGCCTCCCAACAAGCGCTATTGTTTCACGCCCCTAGCTAGGCATAAAGCAAGCATCTAAGTTTTGTCATCCTTCTTATTAATTCCCTTAGAGGTGTTTTCATCATGGGGTTTCGTAAAAACAACATAAAACTTATTATCCATAGAAACCTTAGCACTATTAAGTTGCTCATTATCATAAGCCTGTTGATTTCCGGTAACAATCCAAGAGTAATGTTGATTAACATTATTGAAAACTTGTAGGATTGCATCTAGAATAGGGACTTCCTTTTTAAGATTCTCATAAAAGATTCTATTATCCCCAAGCAAATGTCTTAACGCATAATCACTATTGTAAATAATTTCATCTATCATGGGCTTTTCATGATTCATACCGTAAAAATCAAAGATTTCTCTAGCTTCCCGTATGATGTAGTCAAACTCGTTCATAAGAACAAGAGTGGCCAACTTTTTAGCCTTAGGATTCTTTATGGCAGGAAGCTCAAAAAGCAATCTTGGCAAAGTAGGATGCGTATGGATAAATTTGGTCTCAAGTTCTAGAACTAGTGCTGAAATAGAATCCATATAAAATCTAGTAGTTCTAAGCATAGGAGCATCATCAAGACTTAGATTTCCCACACAATTGAAAAATTCTTGGATACGTTCTTTTCCCATAGCATTCCCTTGACCCAAGATAAAAGTTTTAGCATCTAGATTGCCCGTACGTCCAATCTTAGGAGTTAGGCCATCATCTGTTGCTGCCATATAGAAGTCACTCATGATTGCAAGCAAATGATAGATCTAACGAGAAAACGGCAAACGAAAAAGAGGGTGAATAAAATGGCAAATTTTGTGAGTGGGGGAGAGGAAAGCGAGAGGCAAATGGCAAATAATGTAAATTGCGAGGAGATGAGATTTGTGATTAGGAACCTGGTACATGTAGATGATCCTCCCCGGCAACGGCGCCAGAAATTCCTTTTGATGTCTGCTAGAACTACGTCGGTATTTCCCCAAAGAGGAAGGGATGATGGAACACAGCGACGGTAGATATTTCCCTCAGTGATGAGACCAAGGTTATCGAACCATTAGGAGAACCAATTAACACTACGTAAACAACACCTACACACAAATAACAAATACTGTCAACCCGACGTATTAAAAGGGTTGTCAATTCATTTCGGGTAACGGTGCCAGAAATTGGCAAATGGACGTGAGAGAGTTGTAAATATTGATAGATCGAACGCCAAATAAAATAAATTACAGCAAGGTATTTTTGTATTTTTGGGTTTAATAGATCTGAAAATAAAAGGGAAAATAAAATAGATCGCAAAGGCAAATAATATGAGAAAGAGACCCGGGGGGCGTAGGTTTAACTAGTGGTTTCTCTTGAGAAAATAGCAAACGGAGGGTAAACGAATTACTGTTGGGCTATTGATAGAACTTCAAATAATCATGATGATATCCAGGCAATGATCACTATATAGGCATCACGTCCAAGATTAGTAGGCCGACTCCTGCCTGCATCTACTATTATTACTCCACACATCGACCGCTATCTAGCATGCATCTAGTGTATTAAGTTCATGGAGAAACGGACTAATGCAATAAGAATGATGACAAGATGTACACAAGATCTATTTATGTAGAAATAGACCCCATAGTTTTATCCTTAGTAGCAACCATACATACGTGTCAGTTCCCCTTCTGTCACTGGGATCAAGCACCGTAAGATCGAACCCACTACAAAGCACCTCTTCCCATTGCAAGATAAATAGATCAAGTTGGCCAAACAAAACCCAAATACCGGAGAAGAAATACTAGGCTATAAGCAATCATGCATATGAGAGATCAAAGAAACTCAAATAACTTTCGTGGATAAAAAGAGATAGATCTGATCATAAACTCAAAGTTCATCGAATCCCAATAAACACATCGCAAAAAGAGTTACATCATATGGATCTCCAAGAGACCATTGTATTGAGAATCAAATGAGGGAGAGGAAGCCATCTAGATACTAACTACGGACCCGAAGGTCTACAAAAGACTACTCATGCATCATCGGAGAGGCACCAATGGAAGTGGTGAGCCCCTCCGTGGCGGTGTCTAGATTGGATCTGGTGGTTCTAGACTCTGCGGCGGCTGGAATCGATTTTCATCGACTCCCCTAGGGTTTCTTGAATATTGGTGTATTTATAGAGCAAAGAGGCGGTCCGGGGGGCACCCGAGGTGGGCACAACCCACCAGGGCGCGCCTGGGCCTCTAGGCGCGCCCTGGTGGGTTGTGCTCCCCTCGAAGCACCCCCAGGAAATTCTCCGGCACATTGGATGTCTTCTGGTCCAAAAAAATCCATAAAAAGTTTTGTTGCGTTTAGACTCCGTTTGATATTGATTACCTACGATGTAAAAAAACATGCAAAAAATAGCAACTGGCACTTGGCACTATGTCAATAGGTTAGTACCAAAAAATGATATAAAATGACTATAAAATAATTATAAAACATCCAAGAATGATAGTATAACAACATGGAACAATCAAAAATTATAGATACGTTGGAGACGTATCAGTGCTCGGGGAGCTGGTGTAGGGGAACGCAAGAGAAAACAAACAATTTCGGTACCACGAGCACGCCCAGGACCACTATGGAGATGCATACACGGTTTGATCTGATCATTACCGACTCATAGCGCAGTGGAAGTAGAGTCGATGTAGATCGTCGTTGCAGATCTCCGTAGCTAGGATTTACAACCCCCAACCGCGAGGATGTTCTCCCTCGATTGCTCCATGGACTGTCCCCCGGACAATGTTGCGGACAGTCCCTCGGACAATGTCGCGGACAGCCCTTCGGGAGGACCCTCGAAACTCGGACGGTAACTCTGATAGCCCTTCGGGAGGACCCTCGAACAACCCCTCGGACAAAAGGATGAATCTATGACCTCTCTACAGGGTGGTACACATACGGTGTCAGCTATTTGGCAGGGCTTCACCGTCTAGAATTAGTTCGTGCTGGAACCCAGACAGCCTTTCGTCTCTACGAAACTATTTCGGTGGGAGGGAGAGAGAAGGCCAGATCATGCATGGCTTGTGCATGAGAGCAAGGAGTGAGTGTGGAGAGCTCCTCTCCACCTCCTTATATAGGCTAAGGCAAGGGGTGGGGTGGGACTTGGAAATACCAAAATACCCATGAGGTGTGCACACCACAAAGGCATAAGTGGAAATCAAGTGGTGCTCCCCCACCATGGCCGGCCACAACCTTGCCCCCCCATGGGGGGCGCAACAACCCACCAACATGTCTCCATGATACAAGGATGTTCCCTAGACAAAAATCCACCAAACAAAGTGCCCACGATTTGCGGGATCTTGTCCCCTCGCGCTGCGACAAGATGTTTTCTGCGACCGTTTTTTCTGAAAAATTCTGCAAGGTCCCAGAACATTTCCAGCACCCTCTAAAATTATTCTGGGCATGTTCCGAAACATTTCCGGCATCATGGTTTGATTTAGAAACATCTCCGTTTACACTAAAAACAATTCTGGCAGCTCCGAAACATTTTCGGGTTTTTTCTTCAGAAAAATCCCAGAAGTTACTAGAACAATATGGCAACCTCCAAAAGGTTCCTGGCGCTTGCCGAAACCTTTTTTCCTTAATTGTTTAATCTAAAACAACTTTTCAGTTTCACCGAAACTCTTCCGGTGTTCTCTCTAGAACTTTTCCGTTGTCTCCGAAACTTTTCTAGTGACTTTCTCTCAGACTCCCTATCTGGTATTCAGCAGATACATGACCCTTAAGCGTGTGACCCTATAGGTTCGGTGAAAGTATAGACATGCCCGGAACACTTCCCGGTCAATGATCAATAGCAGAAACGTGGACACCCATATTGATCCCTATACCCACACGAATAAATATTCGAGTGAACCTCAAGTTGCTACGTGCTATTCCTTTTACTTCGTGATATATTACAAACACCCAAGGTGATATTTATCGCCATCCCCGTGAATCAACAACTTGTCCACTATGCCAGTTACCTCGTTATCGATTCTGTTCGCTCTTCTCGTTTCTGCATTTCGGCATCCTTGTGATCAAATCACATTGTGTTTGGCCAGATGATGATGGATATTGTAACACCGAGAGGGCCCTAAGAATATCTCTCCATCGTCGGAGGAGCAAATCCCAATCTTGAGCTATCTCGTTCCTTGGCGTACTTTTCGTGAACCCGTAAGCCGCCATAATATCCACCCAGTTACGGATGACGTTTAACAAACTCCAAAGTTCACGAAGGAAGTACAAAGGAACTTGATACTCTCATGGTCTAAGGAATTATGCAAACATTAACTATCTATATGTTATTAACCATTAACTTGTGACGAATGTATCTCATAGCATAACATCAATTTGGGTTGATTCAACACTAGTGTTATTCCAACATTGCGTCCTCAAAAATTGCCGACATAGTCATGCCCATGATCAGGAAAACAGGACCATCATGTAATACTTGATCTAGTCTTAGAGGTATGTGGGACATTGTGCCCTCAAAAATTGCCGGCAAAGTCATACTTGAGCATGTCTAGCGGGACCCATCTGCCATAATCGGGCTTAAAACGAACAAACCGGGTGACTAGTGCTTTTTACAAAAAAATAGACTTGGAATTAGTGCTTTTTGGCACAAACCCATAGAATTGTGGTTCGTGCAAACCTAGCCTTCAATGTCGATGTTTTCTGCAAGTCACTCCCACCAACATCAGCATTAACGTCCAGGGCTTTTTTGTGGGGGAGCGTCCAGGGCTTTGACCCCACCCACGTCTTCACCACCGTTCGAGGGCGTAGGGGCTGAGGTGCAGCCCCCTTGGTCTTCTTCACCGTCGGCGTACCCATCTACTCTGACGCTCGGGGTCACCAGGACAATTGCTGCTGTCGACTTCACTCCTTCACCACTGAGACACAGCAGTAGATTAGTCGTCACTCCGTCGGTGGAGGGTACAACAAACACTGAGAGGACTCTCTAGCCAAGGCCATGCGTAGGATGGCAGCCCATAACCTCGACTTCGAAGGTACTTCCTCTCGTAAATCCTTTTTGTCTTTCAATAATTTTAGAGTTTCTTCAAATATTGCTAGCCTTGGAGTTTCGTTAGGACATAATGAGAAAGCGGTAGAACTTTTTGTTAGAGCATCTCCAGCCACACCCCCAACAGGCCCCCAAAGTTGCCATTCTTTCCGCCGGTGCCAAAAAAACCCAGTCGCCCCCCAAGAAGTCGAATTCCGCCGGTTCGGCCCATTTTTTGGCTTGCCGATCGTAGGTCGAACCCAGCGCACTGGGGGACACTTGGGGGCTCCGGCAGAAGGAAAAGTGGCGCGTGGGCTATGATACGTCCATTTTGTATCATGCTTTTATATCGATATTTATTGCATTATGGGCTGTTATTACACATTATGTGACAATACTTATGCCTTTTCTCTCTTATTTTACAAGGTTTACATGAAGAGGGAGAATGCCGGCAGTTGGAATTCTGGGCTGGAAAAGGAGCAAATATTAGAGACCTATTTTGCGCAACTCCAAAAGTCCTAAAACTCAACGAAAGTCAGTTTTGGAATATATTAAAAATATTGGGTGAAGAAAGCACCAGAGGGGGGCCACCCACTGTCCACGAGGGTGGAGGGCGCACCCTACCCCCTGGGCGCGCCCCCTGCCTCGTGGGCCACCTGGAAGCCCCCCGATGCCCATCTTCTGGTATAAGGTGTCTTTTTCCCTAGAAAAAAAACAGAAGGAATCTTTCGGGACGAAGTGCCGCCGTCTTGAGGCGGAACCAATCTAGGGCTCCGACAGAGCTGTTCTGCCGGGGAAACATCCCTCCAGGAGGGGGAAATCGTCGCCATCGTCATCACCATAGATCCTCTCATCGGGAGGGGGTCAATATCCATCAACATCTTCACCATCACCATCTCCTCTCAAACCCTAGTTCATCTCCTGTATCCGATCTTTGTCTCAAAACCTCACATTGGTACCTGTGGGTTGCAAGTAGTGTTGATTACTCCTTGTAGTTGATGCTAGTTGGTTTATTCGGTGGAAGATTATATGTTCAGATCCTTTATGCACATTAATACCCCTATGATTATGAACATGAATATGATTTGTGAGTAGTTACGTTTGTTCCTGAGGATATGGGAGAAGTCTTGTTATAACTAGTCATGTGAATTTGGTATTCGTTGATATTTTGATGAGATGTGTGTTGTCTTTCCTCTAGTGGTGTTATGTGAACGTCGACTACATGACACTTCACCATTGTTTGGGCCTAGGGGAAGGAACTGGGAAGTAATAAGTAGATGATGGGTTGCTAGAGTGACAGAAGGTTAAACCCTAGTTTATGCGTTGCTTTGTAAGGGGCTGATTTGGATCCATATGTTTCATGCTATGGTTAGGTTTACCTTAATTCTTATTTCGTAGTTGCGGATGCTTGCGAGGGGGGTTAATCATATGTGGGATGCTTGTCCAAGGAAGGGCAGTACCCAAGCACCGGTCCACCCACATATCAAATTATCAAAGTAACGAACGCGAATCATATGAGCATGATGAAAACTAGCTTGATGATAATTCCCATGTGTCCTCGGGAGTGATTTCCTTTATATAAGAGTTTGTCCAGGCTTGTCCTTTGCTGCAAAGAGGATTGGGCCACCTTGATGCACCTTGTTTACTTTTGTTACTTGTTACCCGTTACGAATTACCTTATCATAAACTATCTGTTACCGATAATTTCAGTGATTGCAGAGAATACCTTACTAAAAACTGCTTGTCATTTCCTTCTGCTCCTCGTTGGGTTTGACACTATTACTTATCGAAAGGACTACGATAGATCCCATATATTTGTGGGTCATCAAGACTCTTTTCTGGCACTATTGTCGGGGAGTGAAGCACCTTTGATAGGTGGAATTTGGTAAGGAAAAATTTATATAGTGTGCTGAAATTTACTGTCACTTGTTACTATGGAAAATAATCCTTTGAGGGGCTTGTTCAGGGTATCTTCACCCCGACCAATAGAGCAAAGAGTTGCTCCTCAACCTACTGAACCTACTGAAAATGTTTACTTTGAAATTCCTTCGGGTATGATAGAGAAACTGCTAGCTAATCTTTTTACAGTAGATGGAACATTACATCCCGATATGCACCTAATCTATGTGGATGAAGTTTGTGGATTATTTAAGCTTGCAGGTATGCCCTAGGATGTTATCAAGAAGAAGGTCTTTCCTTTATCTTTGAAGGGAAAGGCATTGACATGGTTTAGGCTATGTGATGATATTGGATCATGGAACTACAACCGATTGAAATTGGAATTTCATCAGAAGTTTTATCCTATGCATCTGGTTCATCGTGATCGTAATTATATATATAATTTTTGGCCTCGCGAAGGAGAAAGTATCTCTCAAACTTGGGGGAGGCTTAAGTCAATGTTATATTCATTCCCCAATCATGAGCTCTCAAGAGAAATTATTATTCAAAATTTTATGCTCGGCTTTCTCTCAATAATCGCTCCATGCTTGATGCTTCTTGTACTGGTTCTTTCATGATGAAGACTATTGAATTTAGATGGGATTTATTGGAAAGAATTAAACGCAACTCTGAAGATTGGGAACTCGACTAAGGTAAGGAGTCAGGTATAACACCTAAGTTTGATTGTGTTAAATCTTTTATGGATACCGATGCTTTTCGTGAATTTAGCACTAAATATGGACTTGACTCTGAGATAGTAGCTTCTTTTTGTGAAATCGTTTGCTACTCATGTTGATCTCCCTAAGGAGAAGTGGTTTAAATATCATCCTCCCATTGAAGAAAAAGTAGTCGAACCTATTAAAGTTGAAGAAAAGAGTATCACTTATAATATTGATCCTATTGTTCCTATTGCTTATATTGAGAAACCACCTTTCCCTGTTAGAATAAAGGATTATGCTAAAGCTTCAACTTTGGTTCATAAGACAAATGCTAGAACACCTACACCCTCTAAGAAAATTAAAGTTGAACCTAGTATTGCTATGGTTAAGAATCTCTTGGTCGATAATATTGATGGGCATGCTATTTACTTCTGTGATGAAGCTGCTAGAATTGCTAGACCCGATACTAAAAATAAACACAGACCTGTTGTTGGCATGCCTGTTGTTTCTATTAAAATAGGAGATCATTGTTATCGTGGCTTATGTGATATGGGTTCTAGTGTCAGTGCAATACCTTATACTTTATATAAAGAAATTATGCATGATATTGCACCTGCTGAGATAGAAGATATTGATGTTACTATTAAGCTTGCCAATAGAGACACTATTTCACCAGTTGGGATTGTTAGAGATGTTGAAGTCTTGTGTGGGAAAATTAAATATCCTACGGATTTTCTTGTTCTTGCTTCCCCACAAGATGAATTTTGTTCCATTATATTTGGTAGACCCTTCTTGAATACTGTTAATGCTAAGATAGACTGCAAAAAGGATATTGTTACTGTTGGTTTAGGGGATATGTCTCATGATTCTAATTTTGCTAAATTTTGTAGACAACCCCATGATAAATAATTGCCTAGTAAATATGAAATTATTGGTCTTGCTTCTATTGCCGTGCCTCCTAATGATCCTTTAGAACAATATTTGCTAGACCATGAAAATGATATGTTTATGGATGAAAGAAGGGAAATAGATGAAGTATGAAGGAAATATGCCCTAGAGGCAATAATAAAGTTATTATTTATTTCCTTATTTCATGATAAATGTTTATTATTCATGCTAAAAATGTATTAACCGGAAACATAATACATGTGTGAATACATAGACAAACAAAGTGTCACTAGTATGCCTCTACTTGACTAGCTCGTTAATCGAAGATGGTTATGTTTCCTAACCATAGACATGTGTTGTCATTTGATTAACGAGATCACATCATTAGGAGAATGATGTGATTGACATGACCTATTCCATTAGCTTAGCACCCGATCGTTTAGTATGTTGCTATTGCTTTCTTCATGACTTATACATGTTCCTATGACTATGAGATTATGCAACTCCCATTTGCCGGAGGAACACTTTGTGTGCTACCAAATGTCACAACGTAACTGGGTGATTATAAAGGAGCTCTACAGGTGTCTCCAAAGGTACATGTTGGGTTGGCGTATTTCTAGATTAGGATTTGTCACTCCGATTGTCGGAGAGGTATCTCTGGGCCCTCTCGGTAATGCACATCACATAAGCCTTGCAAGCATTGCAACTAATGAGTTAGTTGCGAGATGATGTATTACGAAACGAGTAAAGAGACTTGCCGGTAACGAGATTGAACTAGGTATTAAGATACCGACGATCGAATCTCGGGCAAGTAACATACCGATGACAAAAGGAACAACGTATGTTGTTATGCGGTCTGACCGATAAAGATCTTCGTAGAATATGTGGGAGCCAATATGATCATCCAGGTTCCGCTATTGGTTATTGACCGGAGACATGTCTCGGTCATGTCTACATTGTTCTCGAACCCGTAGGGTCCGCACGCTTAAGGTTTCGATGATAGTTATATTATGAGTTTATGAGTTTTGATGTACCAAAGGAGTTCGGAGTCCCGGATGAGATCGGGGACATGACGAGGAGTCTCGAAATGGTCGAGAAGTAAAGATCGATATATTGGACGACTATATTCGGACATCGGAAAGGTTCCGAGTGGTTCAGGTATTTTTCGGAGTACCGGGGAGTTACGGGAATACGGGAGAAGAAGTATATGGGCCTTATTGGGCTTTAGGGGAGAGGGAGAGGCAGGCCGCGCGCCCCCCGAGGCCTAGTCCAAATTGGACTAGGGGGAGGGGCTGCGCCCCCTCCTTCCTTCTCTTCCCTCTTCCCCTTCCTTGTCTCCTACTCCTACTACATGGAAGGACTCCTAGTTGGACTAGGAAAGGGGGAATCCTACTCCCGGTGGGAGTAGGACTCCCCTAGGGCGCGCCATAGAGAGGGCCGGCCCTCCCCTCCTCCACTCCTTTATATACGGGGGCAGGGGGCACCCCATAGACACACAAGTTGATCTTCGTGATCGTTCCTTAGCCGTGTGCGGTGCCCCCCTCCACCATATTCCACCTCGGTCATATTGTAGCGGTGCTTAGGCGAAGCCCTGCGACGGTTGAACATCAAGATCGTCACCACGCCGTCATGCTGACAGAACTCCTCCCTGAAGCTTTGCTGGATCGGAGCTCGGGGAGCATCATCGAGCTGAACGTGTGCCAAGAACTCGGAGGTGCCGGAGTAACGGTGCTTGGATCGGTTGGACCGGGAAGACGTGCGACTACTTCCTCTACGTTGCGTCAACGCTTCCGCTTCGGTCTATGAGGGTACCTAGACAACACTCTCCCCTCTTGTTGCTATGCATCACCATGATCTTGCGTGTGCATAGGATTTTTTTTGAAATAACTACGTTCCCCAACAGTGGCATCCGAGCCTAGGTTTTATGTGTTGATGCTATATGCACGAGTAGAACACAAGTGAGCTGTGGGCGATATAAGTTATACTGCTTACCAGCATGTCATACTTTGGTTCGTCGGTATTGTTGGATGAAGCGGCCCGGACCGACATTACGCGTACGCTTACATGAGACTAGTTCTACCGACGTGCTTTGCACACAGGTGGCTGGCGGGTGTCAGTTTCTCCAACTTTAGTTGAACCAAGTGTGGCTACGCCCGGTCCTTGCGAAGGTTAAAACAGCACCAACTTGACAAACTATCGTTGTGGTTTTGATGCGTAGGTAAGATTGGTTCTTGCTTAAGCCCGTAGAAGCCACGTAAAACTTGCAACAACAAAATAGAGGACATCTAACTTATTTTTGCAGGGCATGTTGTGATGTGATATGGTCAAGACATGATGCAAAAAATTTATTGTATGAGATGATCATGTTTTGTAACCAAGTTATCGGCAACTGGCAGGGCCCGTAGAAGCCACGTAAAGCTATAATGCTTTACTTTATCACTAAGCGGTAGCGATAGTCGTGGAAGCATAAGATTGGCGAGACGACAACGATACTACGATGGTGATCAAGATGTCGCGCCGGTGACGATGGTGACCACGACGGTGCTTCGAAGATGGAGATCACAAGCACAAGATGATGATGGCCATATCATATCACTTATATTGATTGCATGTGATGTTTATCTTTTATGCATCTTATCTTGATTTGATTGACGGTAGCATTTTAAGATGATCTCTCACTAATTATCAAGAAGTGTTCTCCCTGAGTATGCACCGTTGCGAAAGTTCTTCGTGCCGAGACACCACGTGATGATCGGGTGTGATAGGCTCTACGTTCAAATACAACGGGTGCAAAACAATTGCACACGTGGAATACTCAGGTTATACTTGACGAGCCAAAGCATATACAGATATGGCCTCGGAACACGAGACCGAAAGGTCGAGCGTGAATCATATAGTAGATATGATCAACATAGTGATGTTCACCATTGAAACTACTCCATCTCACGTGATGATCGGACATGGTTTAGTTGATTTGGATCACGTGATCACTTAGAGGATTAGAGGGATGTCTATCTAAGTGGGAGTTCTTAAGTAATATGATTAATTGAACTTTAATTTATCATGAACTTAGTCCTGGTAGTATTAGCATATCTATGTTGTAGATCAATAGCTCGCGTTGTTGCTTCCCTTTATTTTTGATATGTTCCTAGAGAAAATTGTGTTGAAAGATGTTAGTAGCAATGATGCAGATTGGATCCGTGATCTGAGGTTTATCCTCATTGCTGCACAGAAGAATTATGTCCTTGATGCACCGCTAGGTGACAGACCTATTGCAGGAGCAGATGCAGACGTTATGAACGTTTGGCTAGCTAAATATGATGACTACTTGATAGTTTAGTGCACCATGCTTAACGGCTTAGAATCAGGACTTCAAAGACGTTTTGAACGTCATGGACCATATGAGATGTTCCAGGAGTTGAAGTTAATATTTCAAGCAAATACCCGAGTTGAGAGATATGAAGTCTCCAACAAGTTCTATAGCTAAAAGATGGAGGAGAATCGCTCAACTAGTGAGCATGTGCTCAGATTGTCTGGGTACTAAAATCGCTTGAATCAAGTGAGAGTTAATCTTCCAGATAAGATAGTGATTGACAGAATTCTCTAGTCACCATCACCAAGTTAGTAGAACTTCGTGATGAACTATAATATGCAAGGGATAACAGAAACGATTCCCAAGCTTTTTGTGATGCTGAAATCGATGAAGGTAGAAATCAAGAAAAACATCAAGTGTTGATGGTTGACGAAACCACTAGTTTCAAAAAAAGGGCAAAGGGAAGAAGGGGAACTTCATGAAGAACAGCAAGCAAGTTGCTTCTCAAGTGAAGAAGCCCAAGTCTGGTCCTGATCCTGAGACTAAGTGCTTCTACTGCAAAGGAACTGGTCACTGGAAGCGGAACTACCCCAAGTATTTGGCGGATAAGAAGGATGGCAAAGTGAACATAGGTATATTTGATATACATGTTATTGATGTGTACTTTACTAGTGTTTATAGCAACCCCTCAGTATTTGATACTAGTTCAGTTGCTAAGAGTAGTAACTCGAAACGGGAGTTGCAGAATGAACAGAGACTAGTTAAGGGTGAAGTGATGATGTGTGTTGGAAGTGGTTCCAAGATTGATATGATCATCATCGCACACTCCCTATACTTTCGGGATTAGTATTGAACCTAAATAAGTGTTATTTGGTGTTTGCGTTGAGCATGAATATGATTTGATCATGTTTATTGCAATACGGTTATTCATTTAAGTAAGAGAATAAATTGTTGTTCTGTTTACATATATGGTTACACACCCAATGAAAATGGTTCATTGGATCTCGATCGTAGTGATACACATATTGATAATATTGAAACCAAAAGATGCAAAGTTAATAATGATGGTGCAACTTATTTGTGGCACTGTCGTTTAGGTCATATTGGTGTAAAGCGCATGAAGAAACTCCATGCTGATGGACTTTTGGAATAACTTGATTATGAATCAGTTGATGCTTACGAACCATGCCTCATGGGCACGATGACTAAAACTCCGTTCTCCGGAACAATGCAGCAAGCAACAGATTTGTTGGAAATCATGCATATTGATGTATGTGGACCGATGAATATTGAAGCTCGCAGCAGGTATCATTATTTTCTGATCTTCACAGATGATTTGAGCAGATATGAGTATATCTACTTGATGAAACACAAGTCTGAAATATTTGAAAAGTTCAAAGAATTTCAGAGTGAAGTGGAGAATCATCGTAACAAAAATAAAAGTTTCTATGATATGATCGCAGAAGTAAAATATTTGAGTTACGAGTTTGGCCTTCAGTTAAAACAATGTGAAATAGTTTCACTACTCATGCCACCTGGAACACCACAGTGTAATGGTGTGTCCGAATGTCGTATCGTACTTTACTTGATATGGTGCGATCTATGATGTCTCTTATAGATTTACCGCTATCGTTTTGGGGTTATGCATTAGAGACAGCTATATTCACGTTAAATAGGGCACCATCTAAATCCGTTGAGATGACACCGTATGAACTATGGTTTGGCAAGAAACCTAAGCTGTCGTTTCTTAAAGTTTGGGACTGCGATGCTTATGTGAAAAAGTTTCAACATGATAAGCTCAAACCCAAATCCGAGAAGTAAATCTTCATAGGTTACCCAAAAGAAAATGTTGGGTACACCTTCTATCACAGATCCGAAGGCAAGTTATTCATTGCTGAGAATGGATCCTTTCTAGAGAAGGAGTTTCTCACGAAAGAAGTGACTGGGAGGAAAGTAGAAAACTTGATAAGGTAATTGTACCTTCTCCCTTATTGGAAAGTAGTTCATCATAGAAATCTGTTCTTGTGACTACTACACCAATTAGTGAGGAAGCTAATGATGATAATCATGTAACTTCAGATCAAGTTACTACCGAATCTCGTAGGCAAACCAGAGTGAGATCCGCACCAGAGTGGTACAGTAATCCTGTTCTGGAAGTCATGTTACTAGACCATGATGAACCTACGAACTATGAGGAAGCGATGATGAGCCCAGATTCCGCGAAATGGTTTGAGACCATGAAATCTGAGATATGATCCATGTATGAGAACAAAGTATGGACTTTGATGGATTTTCCCGTTGATCGGCAAGCCATAGAAAATAAATGGATCTTCAAGAGGAAGACGGACGCTGATAGTAGTGTTACTATCTACAAAGCTAGAATTGTCGAAAAAGGTTTTCGACAAGTTCAAGGTGTTGACTACGATGAGAGTTTCTCACTCATATCTATGCTTAAGTCTGTCCGAATCATGTTAGCAATTGCCGCATTTTATGAAATCTGGCAAATGGATAAACAAAACTTCATTCCTTAATGGATCTATTAAAGAAGAGTTGTATACGATGCAACTAGAAGGTTTTGTCGATCCTAAAGGTGTTAACTAAATATGCAAGCTCCAGCGATCCATCTATGGACTGGTGCAAGCATCTCGGAGTTGGAATATACGCTTTGATAAGTTGATCAAAGCATATAGTTTTATACAGACTTGCGGTGAAACCTGTATTTACAAGAAAGTGAGTGGGAGCACTACAACATTTCTGATAAGTATATGTATGACATATTGTTGATCGGAGATGATGTAGAATTATTCTGCAAAGCATAAAGGAATGTTTGAAAAGAGTTTTTTCAAAGAAAGACCTCGGTGAATCTGCTTACATATTGAGCATCAAGATCTATAGAGATAGATCAAGACGCTTGATAAGTTTTTCAATGAGTACATACCTTGACAAGATTTTGAAGTAGTTCAAAATGGAACAGTCAAAGAAGGAGTTCTTGCCTGAGTTGCAAGGTGTGAAGTTGAGTAAGACTCAAAACCCGACCACGGCAGAAGATAGAGAGAGAATGAAAGTCATTCCCTATGCCTCAGCCATAGGTTCTATAAAGTATGCCATGCTGTGTACCAGACCTATTGTATACCCTGCCCTAAGTTTGGCAAGGGAGTACAATAGTGATCTAGGAGTAGATCACTGGACATTGGTCAAAATTATCCTTAGTGGAATAAGGATATGTTTCTCGATTATGGACATGAAAAAAAAGGGTTCGTCGTAAAGGGTTACATCGATGCAAGTTTTGACACTGATCCAGATGACTCTAAGTCTTAATCTGGATACATATTGAAAGTGGGAGCAATTAGCCAGAGTAGCTCCGTGCAGAGCATTGTTGACATAGAAATTTGCAAAATACATACGGATCTGAATGTGGCAGACCCGTTGACTAAACTTCTCTCACAAGCAAAACATGATCACACCTTAGTACTCTTTGGGTGTTAATCACATAGCGATATGAACTAGATTATTGACTCTAATAAACCCTTTTGAGTGTTAATCACATGATGTTGTGAACTATTGGTGTTAAATCACATAGCAATGTGAACTAGATTATTGACTCTAGTGCAAGTGGGAGACTGAAGGAAATATGCCCTAGAGGCAATAATAAATTTATTATTTATTTCCTTATTTCATGATAAATGTTTATTATTCATGCTAGAAATGTATTAACCGGAAACATAATACATGTGTGAATACATAGACAAACAAAGTGTCACTAGTATGCCTCTACTTGACTAGCTCGTTAATCAAAGATGGTTATGTTTCCTAACCATAGACATGTGTTGTCATTTGATTAACGGGATCACATCATTAGGAGAATGATGTGATTGACATGACCCATTCCATTAGCTTAGCACCTGATCGTTTAGTGTGTTGCTATTGCTTTCTTCATGACTTATACATGTTCCTATGACTATGAGATTATGCAACTCCCGTTTGCCGGAGGAAGTGTGCTACCAAACGTCACAACGTAACTGAGTGATTATAAAGGAGCTCTACAGGTGTCTCCAAAGGTACATGTTGGGTTGGCGTATTTCGAGATTAGGATTTGTCACTCCGATTGTCGGAGAGGTATCTCTGGGCCCTCTCGGTAATGCACATCACATAAGCCTTGCAAGCATTGCAACTAATGAGTTAGTTGCGAGATGATGTATTACGAAACGAGTAAAGAGACTTGCCGGTAACGAGATTGAACTAGGTATTAAGATACCAACGATCGAATCTCGGGCAAGTAACATACCGATGACAAAGGGAACAACGTATGTTGTTATGCGGTCTGACCGATAAAGATCTTCGTAGAATATGTGGGAGCCAATATGAGCATCCAGGTTCTGCTATTGGTTATTGACCGGAGACATGTCTCGGTCATGTCTACATTGTTCTCGAACCCGTAGGGTCCGCACGCTTAAGGTTTTGATGACAGTTATATTATGAGTTTATGAGTTTTGATGTACCGAAGGAGTTCGGAGTCTCGGATGAGATCGGGGACATGATGAGGAGTCTCGAATGGTCGAGACGTAAAGATCGATATATTGGACGACTATATTCGGTCATCGGAAAGGTTCCGAGTGGTTTAGGTATTTTTCGGAGTACCGGGGAGTTACGGGAATACGGGAGAAGAAGTATATGGACCTTATTGGGCTTTAGGGGAGAGGGAGAGGCAGGCCGCGCGCCCCCCAAGGCCTAGTCCGAATTGGACTAGGGGGAGGGGCTGCGCCCCCTCCTTCCTTCTCTTCCCTCTTCCCCTTCCTTGTCTCCTACTCCTACTACATGGAAGGACTCCTAGTTGGACTAGGAAAGGGGGAATCCTACTCCCGGTGGGAGTAGGACTCCCCTAGGGCGCGCCATAGAGAGGGCCGACTCTCCCCTCCTCCACTCCTTTATATACGGGGGCAGGGGGCACCCCATAGACACACAAGTTGATCTTCGTGATCGTTCCTTAGCCGTGTGCAGTGCCCCCCTCCACCATATTCCACCTCGGTCATATTGTAACGGTGCTTAGGCGAAGCCCTGCGACGGTTGAACATCAAGATCGTCACCACACCGTCGTGCTGACGGAACTCCTTCCCGAAGCTTTGCTGGATCGGAGCCCGGGGAGCGTCATCGAGCTGAACGTGTGCCAAGAACTCGGAGGTGCCGGAGTAACGGTGCTTGGATCGGTTGGACCGGGAAGACGTACGACTACTTCCTCTATGTTGCGTCAACGTTTCCGCTTCGGTCTACGAGGGTACATAGACAACACTCTCCCCTCTCGTTGTTATGCATCACCATGATCTTGCGTGTGCGTAGGAATTTTTTTGAAATTACTACGTTCCTCAACAAAGTATTCTTTAAACAGGGACCTATTTTGAAACAGAACTTGCCTATTGAAATTCTAGGGGATCCTCCTCCACCCAAGGGCAATCCCGTGTTTGAGCTTAAACCATTACCTGATACTCTACAATATGCTTATCTTGATGAAAAGAAGATATATCCTATTATTATTAGTGCTAACCTTTCAGAGCAGGAAGAAGAGAAATTATTGAAAACTCTGAAGAAGCACCGTGTTGCTATTGGATATACTCTTGATGATCTTAAGGGCATTAGTCCCACTCTATGCCGGCACAAAATAAAATTGGAGAAACACGCTAAACCGGTTGTTGATCACCAACGACGGTTAAGTCCTAAGATGAAAGAATTGGTAAGAAACGAAATACTAACGCTTCTGGAGGCAGGTATAATTTATCATGTTGCTGATAGTCAGTGGATAAGTCCTGTCCATTGTGTCCCTAAGAAGGGAGGTATTACTGTTGTTCCTAACGATAAAGACGAATTGATCCCACAAAGAATTGTTACAGGTTATAGAATGGTAATTGATTTCCGCAAATTAAATAAAGCTACTAGAAATTATCATTACCCTTTACCTTTTAATGATCAAATGCTAGAAAGATTATCCAAACATACACATTTTTGCTTTCTAGACGGTTATTTTGGTTTCTCTCAAATACCTGTTTCGAAAGAGGATCAGGAAAAGACCACTTTTACTTGCGCTTTCGGTAACTTTGCTTATAGACGTATGCCTTTTGGTTTATGTAATTCACTTGCTACCTTTCAAAGATGTATGACTGCTATATTCTCTGACTTTTGTGAAAAGATTGTTGAGGTTTTCATGGATGATTTCTCCATGTATGGAACTTCTTTTGATGATTTCTTAAGCAACCTTGATCGAGTTTTGCAGAGATGTGAAGAAACTAATCTTGTCTTGAATTGGGAGAAGTGCCACTTTATGGTTAATGAAGGTATTGTCTTGGGGCATATAATTTCTGAAAGAGGTATTGAAGTTGATAAAGCTAAAGTTGATGCTATTGAAAAGATGCCATGTCCTAAGGACATTAAAGGTATAAGAAGTTTCCTTGGTCATGCCGGTTTTTATAGGAGGTTCATTAAAGACTTCTCAAAAATTTCTAGGCTCTGACTAATCTTTTACAAAAAGATGTTCCTTTTTTCTTTGATGATGATTGTGTAGAAGCATTTGAAATACTTAAGAAAGCCTTGATTTCTGCACCTATTGTTCAGCCACCTGATTGGAATTTACCCTTTGAAATTATGGGTGATGCTAGTGATTATGTTGTAGGTGTTGTTCTAGGACAAAGAGTTGATAAGAAATTAAATGTTATCCAATACGCTATTAAAACTCTAGACAGTGCCCAGCGAAATTATGCTACTACTGAAAAGGAATTTTTAGCAGTTGTATTTGTTTGTGATAAGTTCATACCTTATATTGTTGATTCTAAAGTAACTGTTCACACTGATCATGCTGCTATTAAATATCTTATGGAAAAGAAATATGCTAAACCTAGACTTATTAGATGGGTTCTCTTGCTACAAGAATTTGATTTGCATATTATTGATAGAAAGGGAGCTGAGAACCCCGTTACAGACAACTTATCTAGGTTAGAGAATGTTCTTGATGACCCACTACCTATTGATGATAGCTTTTCTGATGAACAATTAGCTGTCATAAATGCTTCTCGGATTGCTCCATGGTATGCTGATTGTGCTAATTACATTGTTGCTAAATTTATACCACCTAGTTTCACATACCAGCAAAAGAAAAAGTTTTTCTATGATTTAAGACATTACTTCTGGGGTGACGCACACCTTTATAAAGAAGGAGTAGATGGTGTTATTAGACGTTGTGTACCCGAGCATGAATAGGAACAGATCCTACGCAAGTGTCACTCCGAGGCTTATGGAGGACACCACGCTGGAGATAGAACTGCACATAAGGTATTGCAATCCGGTTTTTATTGGCCTACTCTTTCCAAAGATGCCCGTAAGTTTGTCTTGTCTTGTGATGAATGTCAAATAATTGGTAATATTAGTAGACGTCAAGAAATGCCTATGAACTATTCACTTGTTATTGAACCATTTGATGTTTGGGGCTTTGATTATATGGGACCGTTTCCTTCCTCTAATGGGTATACACATATTTTAGTTGCTGTTGATTACGTTACTAAGTGGGTAGAAGCTATTCTAACTAGTGGTGCTAATCATAACACCTCTATTAAGATGCTTAAGGAAGTTATTTTTCCGAGGTTTGGAGTCCCTAGATACTTAATGACTGATGGTGGTTCACATTTTATTCATGGTGCTTTTCAAAAAATGCTTGCTAAGTATGATGTTAATCATAGAATTGAATCTCCATACCACCCACAGTCTAGTGGTCAAGTAGAACTGAGTAATAGATAGATTAAATTAATTTGCAAAAGACTGTTAATAGATCTAGAAAGAATTGGTCCAAGAAACTTGATGATGCATTATGGGCCTATAGAACTGCATATAAAATCCTATGGGTATGTCTCCGTATAAAATGGTTTATGGAAAAGCATGTCACTTACCTCTCGAACAAGAACATAAGGCATATTGGGCCATTAAAGAGCTCAATTATGATTTCAAACTTGTCGGTGAGAAGAGACTATTTGACATTAGCTCACTTGATGAGTGGAGAACCCAGGCCTATGAGAATGCCAAACTATTTAAAGAAAAAGTTAAAAGATGACATGACAAAAGGATACAAAAGCGCGAGTTTAATGTAGGTGATTATGTTTTGTTATACAACTCTCGTTTAAGATTTTTTGCAGGAAAACTCCTCTCTAAATGGGAAGGTCCTTACGTTATCGAGGAGGTCTATCATTCCGGTGCCATAAAAATCAACAACTTTGAAGGCACAAATCTGAAGGTGGTAAACGGTCAAAGAATCAAACATTATATCTCAGGTAATCCCATAAATGTTGAAACCAATGTTATTGACACCATAACCCTGGAGGAGTACATAAGGGACAGTTTCCATAACGTTTTAGACTCCGAAAAGGAATAGGTATGTGGTACGGTAAGTAAACCGACTCGAAAACAGTTCTAACAGCAATTTTTCTTTGTTTTGGAATACTTAAGAAAATAGGAAAATAAGAAGTAGTCCAGAAAGGACATGAGGCATCCACGAGGGTGGAGAGCGCGCCCTACCCCCCTGGGCGCGCCCCTGCCTCCAGGGCATCTCGTGTGCCCTTCGGACTCCGTTTTCTTGCACGATACTTCTTTTGGTTGGTAAAAATTCATTATATAATCTCTCGAAAGTTTTGACCACCGTACCACGACACAATCCTCTGTTTTTGTTTTGAGCTGTTTCTGCAGCAGATTTAGAGCAAGATGTCTTCTCAAGAGTCAGTCGGGGAGAGTCGGGTGTCTCATCCGACATTGAGGCCAGGAGCAAACAGTGATGCTGACCACTTTGGGCCATCAATGGAGGAAGAGATGGAGGCCGACTTGAAAAGGATAGATGCCATGAAGGAGGATCAAGAAGATACCTCTCATCTCCAAGCCAGATTCACGATGGAGGAACTTCAGAGCTCAGCAATTCCAAACTCGGCCATCCCTCCCAATGCTAGATTTCTTTCTTATGAAAATATGAAAAAGAATGTTACTTGTTCTCCCGCAGCTATGCAACATCCATGGGTGAAAGGAGCTTTAGCCGTCACGGGTAAGATCCGTAGGGAAATAATGGATCTCAAGCAGCAAGTCAATAAGCTCGAGGAAGAGAATCATATCCTGAGGGCATCATCGCCAAGAATATCACATCACCACCTCCGAAGAAAGAGAAATACATACATGGGTATGGGCACTCCCCTTGGCAACTGCCAAGCTTGGGGGAGGTGCCCCGTATCGTATCATCACCACACTTCTATCTTCACCGTTTTTCTTAGTTCGATCCTTTTGGTTATATCTTGATCTAGTAGAATAAAGTTTAGTATGATCTAGCTTTGAGTTTTTGTGTTGGTCCTTATCTATGTAATCGAGTCCGTGAGCTATATATATAATAAAGATTAGTCTTGAGTCGAGGGCTAGGTTATCTAGCTATGATCTTGAGGGAATAAAAGAAAAAAAGAAAAAAGAAAGAATAAAAAGAAATAAAGAGATAAGATTGATCTTATGGAGAGTAATGACTTCACATATAAAGAGTATGATGAATAAAAGCTGTTGGGAGTTAACAAACATAGTTTTGGCCATCGTTGCAATTAATAGGAAATAATAAAGAAAGAGAGGTTTTCACATATAAATATACTATCTTGGACATCTTTTACGATTGTGAGCACTCATTAAAATATAACATGCTAAAAAGTTAATGTTGGACAAGGAAGACAATGTAATGGGTTATGTCTTCTTATATCTGAAATAAATTATATTGTCATGGATCATCCAACATGTTGAGCTTGCATTTCCCCCTCATGGTAGACAAATTCTTTGCACCAAGTAGAGATACTACTTGTGCTTCCAAATATCCTTAAACCCAGTTTTGCCATGAGAGTCCACTGATACGTCTCCGTAGTATCTACTTTTCCAAACACTTCTGCCCTTGTTTTGGAGTCTAACTTGCATGATTTGAATGGAACTAACCCGGACTGACATTGTTTTCAGCAGAATTGTCATGGTGTTATTTATGTGTAGAAACAAAAGTTCTCGGAATGACCTGAAACTGCACGGAGATTATTTTTGGAAATAATAAAAAATATTGGCAAAGAATCAAGGCCAGGGGGGCCACACCCTAGCCACGAGGGTGGGGGGCGTGCCCCCTGCCTCGTGGGCCCCTGGAGCTCCACCGACCTCAACTCCAACTCCATATATTCGTGTTCGGGGAGAAAAAATAGAGGAGAAGGATTCATTGCATTTTACGATACGAAGCCGCGCCAAGCCCTAAACTCTCTCGGGAGGGCTGATCTGGAGTCCGTTTGGGGCTCCGGAGAGGGGAATCCGCCGCCATCGTCATCATCAACCTTCCTCCATCACCAATTTCATGATGCTCACCGCCGTGCGTGAGTAATTCCATCGTGGGCTTGCTGGACGGTGATGTGTTGGATGAGATTTATCATGTAATCGAGTTAGTTTTGTTAGGGTTTGATCCCTAGTATCCACTATGTTTTGAGATTGATGTTGCTATGACTTTGCTATGCTTAATGCTTGTCAATAGGGCCCGAGTGCCATGATTTCAGATCTGAACCTATTATTTTTTCATGAATATATGTGAGTTCTTGATCCTATCTCGCAAGTCTATAGACACCTACTATGTGTTATGATCCGGCAACCCCGAAGTGACAATAATCGGGACCACTCCCGGTGATGACCGTAGTTTGAGGAGTTCATGTGTTCACTATGTGTTAATGCTTTGGTCCGGTACTCTATTAAAAGGAGGCCTTAATATCCCTTAGTTTCCGTTAGGACCCCGCTGCCACGGGAGGGTAGGACAAAAGATGTCATGCAAGTTCTTTTCATAAGCACGTATGACTATATTCAGAATACATGCCTACATTACATTGATGAACTGGAGCTAGTTCTGTGTCACCCTAGGTTATGACTGTTACATGATGAACCACATTCGGCATAATTCTCTATCACTGATCCAATGTCTATGAGCTTTTCATATATTGTTCTTCGCTTATTTACTTTTCTGTTGCTATTGTTATCATCACTATAAAACACCAAAAATATTACTTTTGCTACCGTTACCACTACTATCATATTACTTTGCTACTAAATACCTTGCTGCAGATATTAAGTTTCCAGGTGTGGTTGAATTGACAATTCAGCTGCTAATACTTGAGAATATTCTTTGGCTCCCCTTGTGTCGAATCAATAAATTTGGGTTGAATACTCTACCCTCGAAAACAGTTGCGACCCTTATACTTGTGGGTTATCAAGACTATTTTCTGGCGCCGTTGCCGGGGAGCATAGCTCTATTCTTTGAGTCACTTGGGATTTATATATGCTTGTCACTATGAAGAACTTGAAAGATGCGAAAACAAAAATTTATTCCTCAACTCCGAGGGGAGGTGAGGAACTGCTGTAACGCCCCAAGACCAAAGCGTCAGATGCCTTCCTTGGTTTTCCGAGTTTCGTTGGGTAATTTGTTTTGTCTGTTGCATTCATCTTTACATTTGTGCATTTCATCATGTCATCATGCCATCATGTCATTTTTAACTCAACTAAATAAATGGCATGGATCTTTGATCCATTTAAATCGAGGGAATTCACATGGTGAGTTCTCTTTATAACATATCCTCCTAATATTTAGGGAGCTATTATAAAATATTCCATTAACTTGCAATCACCCATAACACAATTGCACTACTCTTCAACTCTTTCCTTACCCGACTCAACCTCCTATCCTTCCTTTTTGACCTTTTAAGTTAAATTGCAAATTGGGTTGCAATTTTACTTTCTCCATTAATGTTCCAAATGTGCCCATAAATCACATCTATTGTGTAGGGTCACCTCCTATAATTTCAACCCATTTGGAGTTCATTTGAATGGGTTTTGAAATTCAAACTTGCCGAGTTAAATCCAACGCGTGTGGATTTTACTTCCTCTAAAAATCCTCAGGCCATTTTTGTCAAATTCCTCGTATTTTTGCGAGTCCGGGAAATTTATCCGCGTACTCAAATTCCTTTCCCTAACCCCTCTTCCTTTTCCTTATCTCTAGTGTTGTTCTGTTAAAGAAATTAGAGAGAGAGAGTGAGAGGAGAGAAGCCAGCCCAGCTGGGCCTCCCTACCTCCTGCGCCGGCCCAACCTCCCCTAGGCCCCCGCAGCCTCCAAGGCCCACCTGCGGCCTGACCTAGCCGGCCGAGGCTGAGCCGCGACCCCCTCTCCCTCGTTCCCCTGCTCACGCCGCCACACACACAACACACACACGTAGAGGGGCAGCGCCCCATGCCCGATCCCCTTGAACCTTGGTCTCCGGCCATGGCGCCCACGCCGACGACCCTGCAGGCCGCTACCATTTTGCCATGTCCCGCCGCCGCTGCCGCATCACTGGATCCCCATCTCTCCCTCCTCTCGCTCTCTTCCTCACGGCGATCCTCATGGTCAGGATCCCGACCTCGCGCCCATCTCCTCGGCCGGACGGCCACCTCGCCGGTGACCAAGCGCCCCACCACCAAGCAATGGCGCGCCCCTGCTCCCTTTCTCCTCCTCGCTGTGGGTTCTGCCCGCGCCGGAGCACGCGAGGTGCTGCAGCTCGACCCCGCGACCAAGCCGCCGCCCTGGAACTTCTCCGCTGCCGGCGCCCTCCTCCAGCGCCTCCGCGCCTCTCTGCTACCCTGTTCCCGCGCGCGCCGTGGCGCCCTCTAGCTGCGTCGCGCCCGTCGACCAACGATGCTCCGGCCGTCTTCGCAGGAGTACCACCAGGAAGCCGGGCCCCTGTGCGCCACCGCCGTAACTTCCTCCTCTGCTCGCGAGCCTTGCTTCGCTGCTGCGCCTCCCTGGCCTTGCTGCCTCCGCAGGGCACCAGTAGCACGTCCACTTCGCCGTCCAGTGCCGCTGCGCCTTCGGTCGGTCACCTGGTGAAGGAAACGAGCAGCAGCAAGCCCCATCGAGCTCCTACAAAAGCTGCCCGAGTCCTTGGCCAAAACCACCCAAGTCGTCGCCTCTTTGCACCATGCAGTGTCACCGTGGACGCATGCACCCCCGGATCGGAACCGCAAGCACCAAGTACACCACCCGCAAGACCCGGACTCCGAACGCCAAGTACAACTATAAACCCGAAGAACTCAGATGCATCAAGTTCCCTTACAACCCGTGTATGGCTATGTGTCGACCCTGGATATGGAACTACAAAACGCAAGTACCCCTTCGAGTTGACGAGACTGACTGTCCGAAGACCCCAAGTACCACGACGCCCGGAGCCCTTGGGTACGTCAAGTTCGACTGCACTGCGAGTCGAAGTATGCCAAGTACCTCTCCGAAAACGAACATGTACCACTACGCCCGGAGGCATCGGATCCGTCAAGTCCAACGACGACTGTGCTCAACTACCCACGACCCCGAACGTCTACGAAAACGTGTACCACTACCGCCGCTCGAACGTCTACAGAACATGTACCGTCGACCCTCGAAGACCCGTGGACGTCAAGTTCCTTGTTTTGACCTCGAACACCTACGGAGTGTGAGCATCTACGAAGCGATAACGACTACTTCCACTACCGCCGTCGCGAGAACGCCTACTTCCCTCTACGAACTTGATCCGTTCCGATAATGCACGCTTCGAAAGGTATAACCATCGAGACGACCATCCATGGACCGAATGCATGTGTGTGAATGAGATGAACCCGCGTTTGCACCATGTCTGAAATTGTCGCTTGCATGTTCCTCCTTGTTGCCATGCCGTCCACCCGTGGGAACCCGACAACCGGGATCACCCCATCATCTTGCATGACACACTCACACCCACTTCCTTTTGCACCGGTATCCCTGTGAGCTACCGGATCATCGGAATGTTGCCGTGGCATTATTTTCGGATTCGTTGCCATGGCACCCCTTTCGTTTCCGCCACAATGACAAATGCCTCATATCTTATCATGTCAACATTTTCATAAATACTGCATAAAACTTGCACATGTCATCTGAATCATGATAACAACATTTAAAATGGTTTAAATTGTTGTTTGCATTATATTGCTAAATGCATATGGGGATTTACCGGAATTGTTGTTTGTTGTTCCGGCCTCATTTAAACTTGACTAGTTAAGTAGTTTTATTATGCTTCACCCCTTGCCATGCTAACCAACATTTAATCTTGTTGGGTACATAAACGGGAGAGAACTAAATAATTGTTGTGGTGTTTCGTCAATATGCAACTCGTTGCATATTGAGCTCCACTTAACTTGTAGTTTTGCTTGTGCACTTTGCCATGCCATGCCTCCTTAAACCGGACATGCATCATTCTTGGTTGTGCATCATGCCATGATTATGTGATGGTTGTTTACCATGTTGTTTGCTTCTTTCTGGTGTTGCTTCTTCGGGTTAGTTCCGATTACGTCGCGTTTGTGAGGATCCATTCGTCTACGTCCGTTTGTCTTCTTCATGGACTCGTTCTTCTTCCTTGCGGGATTTCAGGCAAGATGACCATACCCTCGAAATCACTTCGATCTTTGCTTGCTAGTTGCTCGCTCTATTGCTATGCCGCGATACCTACCACTTGCTATATCATGCCTCCCATATTGTCATGTCAAGCCTCTAACCCACCTTTCCTAGTAAACCGTTGTTTGGCTATGTTACCGCTTTGCTTAGCCCCTCTTATAGCGTTGCTAGTTGCAGGTGAAGATGAAGTTTGTTCCTGGTTAGAAAACATGGATATTGTTGGGATATCATTATTATATCTTGTTTACTTTAATGCAACTATATACTTGGTAAAGGGTGGAAGGCTTGGACTTATGCCTGGTGTTTTGTTCCACTCTTGCCGCCCTAGCTTCCGTCATACCGGTGTTATGTTCCTTGATTTTGCGTTCCTTACGCGGTTGGGTTATAATGGGAACCCCTTGACAGTTCGCTTTGAATAAAACTCCTCCAGCAAGGCCCAACCTTGGTTTTACCATTTGCCACCTAAGCCTTTTTCCATTGGGTTCTGCAGACTCAAGGGTCATCTTTATTTTAAACCCCCCCCCCCCCGGGCCAGTGCTCCTTTGAGTGTTGGTCCAAACTAGAGCCCCTTGCAGCGCCACCTCGGGGAAACTTGAGGTTTGGTTTTAGTTGTACGAACTGCTCATCCGGTGTGCCCTGAGAACGAGATATGTGCAGCTCCTATCGGGATTTGTCGGCACATTCCGGCGGCTTTGCTGGTCTTTTTTTACCATTGTCGAAATGTCTTGTAACAGGGATTCCGAGTCTGATCGGCTCTTCCCGGGAGAAGGAATATCCTTCGTTGACCGTGAGAGCTTGTGAGGGGCTAAGTTGGGACACCCCTGCAGGGTTTGAACTTTTGAAAGCCGTGCCCGCGGTTATGGGCAGATGGGAATTTGTTAATATCTGGTTGTAGAGAACTTGACACTTAACTTATTTAAAATGAATCAACCGCGTGTTTAGCCATGATGGTCTCTTTCCGGCGGAGTCCGGGAAGTGAACACGGTTCTTGTGTTATGCTTGAACGTAAGTAGTTTCAGGATCACTTCTTGATCACTTCTAGTTCATGACCATTGAATTGCTTCTCTTCTTGCTTTCATTTGCGTATGTTAGCCACCATATATGCTAGTGCTTGCTGCATCTCCACCTCACTACCCCTTTCCTACCCATAAGCTTAAATAGTCTTGATCTCGCGGTGTGAGATTGTTGAGTCCTCGTGGCTCACAGATACTTCCAAATAGTTGCAGGTGCCGATGATACTAGTGCAGGTGACGCAACTATGCTCAACTGGGAGCTCGATGAAGATCTTGATCGTTGTTTTGTTTCGTTTCCTGTTGATCAGTAGTGGAGCCCAGTCGGGACGATCGGGGATCTAGCATTTGGGGTGGTCTTTCTTTATTTTGGTTCCGTAGTCGGACCTTGATTGTATTCTGGATGATGTGTGATATATTTATGTATTGTGTGAAGTGGCGATTGTAAGCCAACTCTTTATCCCTTTCTTATTCAGTCCATGGGATGTGTAAAGATTACACCTCTTGCGACATGCCTACCATGCGGTTATGCCTCTAAGTCGTGCCCCGACACGTGGGAGATATAGCCGTATCGTGGGTGTTACAAGTTGGTAATCAGAGCCTTCCCCGACTTAGGGGCCCCCTGCTTGATCGAATCGCTGACGTTGTTGAGTCTAGAACAAAATGTTTTGAGTCTTAGGATTATATATATCGGAGAGTAGGATTCTTTTACTCCTCAGTCCCTTTGTCGCTCTGGTTAGGCCTCCCGACGTAGAGTTTTGACTCTTCTCTCCTCAAATTTCACAAAAAAATTTAGGATCATGCAGGTATCTTGGAATCGTTCCGATGGTTTTGTGACGAGAACATTGTTCTTGGTGCCTCCTGACATTTAGGGGTTGTGGCAGTGTCCCGGGGAGTTGAGCTCCGAGGTGTTGTCGTCATAATTTTATCGTTTTAGTTCTGGAATACCTGAGTTCGCCGACATCGAAAATCTCTTTTATGCAGTTGTTGGTGAGATAACCTCGACGCCACCCAGTACTGGGGCGGGAGTTCGGGAGTATTGCCATAACTCGTATAACGGATGCTTTTCGAAGGTTGAGGTAAACGATTTTCGAAGGTTCCTTGGTTATGTGTTGAAGGATGGATACAGCTGATGTAGGAGTTGTTAGTTTGGGTGAGATATTATGCTTCCCCTGTATCCCCAACACCTGATTGCATAACCAGAAAGTTTCGGGAGTTTATAAGTGGGAATTCAAGTAGCTCCTAGAATATCTTTCCAATAGACACATGATACGATATGGGATCTGTCATATGTTTGTTCCGGCTTATTCTGCAAGTTAATCCTTTGTTTTGTTGTGAGTTGTGGTATTCGAGTTGCTTCAATGTCAAGTGTTGATTCCATACCTTCCCTAAGTGGTGTTCTCACACTTCTATGTGAATACCAATCCTTCTTGATCATCGAGATTGTCATGTTAATTCTTTTCCAACCGGCGTGTTTCTCTTCAAGTGGATCTGATCATTCTTCAACGTCCGCAAGATCAGTTCTAAGTTCTCTCAACGGTGTTTGTTTCATCTATCCCAAGTTGCCTTTGTTTTACCCACCCTTTTTCTTTAAGGACTAAGATTTCTTAATCAAGTATCCAACTTATTGATGTGAAGTCTCTCCATTCTTTTCCGTCAATATTCTTATCCGGTGATTCTCATGAAGATACTAACGGAGCTTCAAGTTCATCATTCTCCGTTCTCTTTCTTCTCCGGTGGGTTCAATTCAAGCATTGTCGATCATACTCTTTCCTCGTTTCAAATGTTTTCTCATACCGGTGCACCTCTTAATCAGTCACTCCTTGCTATTCATTTGTTCGGGAGTGCTAAAGATATCTCAGAAGGCTCATATTTTCATTCAAGATCTGTTCAACCTATTTCGAGGTTGTTATCTCATTCAAGCCGTTTAATTCAACCGGTGCAATCTCCTTTTCAAGTAATCGTTCAACGACGTTTCTTTTGAGTGGGCCCTAACCCACAGGTTTTTCCCAGGATCTTACCTGACTCTTCTAATTTTACCGGAGCTATTCTCAAATTCCTTTCAAAGTTTGATGTAAGAATGATTTGTCATCAGTCAAATGTCTTTATCCAAGATCTTTCAAATTCTTTTCATCGTTGGCTCAACCCTTCTATTCTTCATCCCGAAGTATCTCAACAATTCATGGTGGTGTTTCTCGTCGTCATTCTCGGATTTGAAGATCGAGGAAGATTTTTCTCTCAATCTTGCTCCATTCTCTTCAAGATTCATGGTTCTAGCTTGATGCCATCCACTCATAATCGTTTCTGATTGTGAGAATTCTTTTCACCCATCCGGAGCATTTCAGGTGTCTTTTCAGTTTGATTCTCCGGAGGCCATCATTTCAGAAGATTTATTCATTCTCAGCTTTCAGCTCTCGTTCTCCAAATCTTACCGGTGCATCATGCAAATATTCTCTAATCAGCTCGTGATCTCTTCGTTCTTTTGTATCAAATTCCTTCAAGTATCTTCATTCGTTCTTTCCAAATTGTACCGACAGTTCATTGAAGACCTTCTCAAGTTTACGCTACATCTATCTTAATCTTTTCTACGAGAATAAGTAGTATGCCAAATCCGTTGCTTGTCATCCATTTAATTGGTGAAGGATACGCATAATGTAATTCTTATTCTTGTTTCATCCATATGTTAATCCCTTCTTCTGGAGTTTTGTTCACGATGATTAAATTCTCGGTTCAAGTGCTTCATACTTTCCCGGAGTTCAAAGTTCTCTCAATTATATCATTTCAAAGCTTCTTCTAATCATTGCAAGGTTTCTTCCGGAGTTCTTTTCAACTTTCCCTTTCGTTTGACCATTCTTTCATTATCGGAGTTCTTCATGGAGGTTCTACATGATGGTTCACCAAGGATTTAATTCCTTCTCGAAGTGCTCATCAAGAGTCTTTTTAGAGGAGCTCAAGTATCATTCATCTTGCATTCCGAAGTGCAATTCTTTCTATCTTGTCTTTTCAGGTGGTGTTATGTCATTCTTGACAATTTCCGTTCGTGTTTCATGATTCGCAAGTTGTTAAGAATGAGATATTTAAACCCACCAATCTCTTCATTGGAGTTATCTTGGGCTATATTTCACCTGAAGCTTTCCCTAAGGATTGTTGCTATTTATGGTGCTTACAAATGATCCAAGTTCTTCATTTATCCTCCCGGTGAAATAAGCTTCTCGTCTTCTTGTTGATATCAATCCAATCTTTTGTTTTCCGTTAATGCATAATTTCATCTCATAATTTTGAGTTGTCTTCCATAAGCCCACATCAAGCTTATCCTTTCGTTGTTGATAATCCAACAACTCCGTTCGAGAATATGTTGTAAGCGTGCTCTCTCAAGATCTTGTTTCCCTTCGCTCATTTAATTCCATTCTTTCTTCCTCCGGAGGCATTGTGTTGTTGCTCTCTCCTCTCATCATCTCGAGTTGTGAGGTTCATGTTCTTTTCGTGCTTATCCATTTAACCGGAGTGTTGTATCCTCTGCTCAAGTTCTTTTCATCTTATCAAGTCTTGCATCTCTTTTCAACCGGAGTGCTGTCCAAATTTGTTCTTCCTCGTTCCTCTTTTCTAACGGATTGTTTTCAACTTTGTTCATCTTCGTTGTATTCTTTCTTTCAATTTGTTCAACCTCTCAAGGTTTTGTGGTTTCACTCATTTGTCAAAGAAGAAACTTAGTTTCACCCCTTCTCTTCCTCTTCCTTTTCCCTCCGGCGCCATCCTAGATCTTGGGACGAGATCCTCTCGTAGTGGTGGAGTGTTGTAACGCCCCAGGACCGAAGCGTCAGATGCCTTCCTTGGTTTTCCGCGTTTTTTCGGGTAATTTGTTTTGTTTGTTGCATTCATCTTTGCATTTGTGCATTGCATCATGTCATCATGCCATCATGTCATTTTTTTAACTCAACTAAATAAATGGCATGGATCTTTGATCCATTTAAATCGAGGGAATTCACATGGTGAGTTCTCTTTATAACATATCCTCCTAATATTTAGGGAGCTATTATAAAATATTCCATTAACTTGGAATCACCCATAACACAATTGCACTACTCTTCAACTCTTTCCTTACCCGACTCAACCTCCTATCCTTCCTTTTTGACCTTTTAAGTTAAATTGCAAATTGGGTTGCAATTTTACTTTCTCCATTAATGTTCCAAATGTGCCCATAAATCACATCTATTGTGTAGGGTCACCTCCTATAATTTCAACCCATTTGGAGTTCATTTAAATGGGTTTTGAAATTCAAACTTGCCGAGTTAAATCCAACGCGTGTGGATTTTACTTACTCTAAAAATCCTCAGGCCATTTTTGTCAAATTCCTCGTATTTTTGCGAGTCCGGGAAATTTATCCGCGTACTCAAATTCCTTTCCCTAATCCCCTCTTCCTTTTCCTTATCTCTAGTGTTGTTCTGTTAAAGAAATTAGAGAGAGAGAGGAGAGAAGCCAGCCCAGCTGGGCCTCCCTACCTCCTGCGCCGGCCCAACCTCCCCTAGGCCCCCCGCAGCCTCCAAGGCCCACCTCCGGCCTGACCTAGCCGGCCCGCGGCTGAGCCGCGACCCCCTCTCCCTCATTCCCCTGCTCACGCCGCCACACACAACACACGCACGTAGAGGGGTAGCGCCCCATGCCCGATCCCCTTGAACCTTGGTCTCCGGCCATGGCGCCCGCGCCGACGACCCTGCAGGCCGCTGCCATTTTGCCATGTCCCGCCGCCGCTCCCGCATCACTGGATCCCCATCTCTCCCTCCTCTCGCTCTCTTCCTCGCGGCGATCCTCATGGTCAGGACCCCGACCTCGTGCCCGTCTCCTCGGCCGGACGGCCACCTCGCCGGTGACCAAGCGCCCCGCCACCAAGCAGTCGCGCGCCCCTGCTCCCTTTCTCCTCCCCGCTGTGGGTTCTGCCCGCGCCGGAGCACGCGAGCTGCTGCAGCTCGACCCTGCGACCAAGCCGCCGCCCTGGAACTTCTCCGCTGCCGATGCCCTCCTCCAGCGCCTCCGCGCCTCTCTGCTACCCTGTTCCCGCGCGCGCCCTGGCGCCCTCCAGCTGCGTCGCGCCCGTCGACTAGCGACGCTCCGACCGTCTTCGCCGGAGTACCACCAGGAAGCCGAGACCCTGTGGGCCAGCGCCGCAACTTCCTCCTCTGCTCGCGAGCCTTGCTTCACTCCTGCGCCTCCCTGGCCTCGCTGCCTCCGCAGGGCACAAGTAGCACGTCCACTTCGCCGTCCAGTGCCGCTGCGCCTTCGGTCTGTCACCTGGTGAAGGAAACGAGCAGCAGCAAGCCCCATCGAGCTCCTACAAAAGCTGTCCGAGTCCTTGGCCAAAACCGCCCAAGTCGTCGCCTCTTTGCATCATGCAGTGTCACCATGGACGCATGCACCCCCGGATCGGAACCGCAAGCACCAAGTACACTACCCGCAGGACCCGGACTCCGAACGCTAAGTACAACTATAAACCCGAAGAACTCAGATGCATCAAGTTCCCTTACAACCCGTGTACGGCTATGTGTCGACCCTGGATATGGAACTGCAAAACGCAAGTACCCCTTCGAGTTGACGAGACCGACAGTCCGAAGACCCCAAGTACCACGACGCCCGGAGCCCTTGGGTACGTCAAGTTCGACTGCATTGCGAGTCGAAGTACGCCAAGCACCTCTCCGAAAACGAACATGTACCACTACGTCCGGAGGCATCGGATCCGTCAAGTCCAACAACGACTGTGCTCAACTACCCATGACCCCTAACGTTTACGAAAACGTGTACCACTACCGCCGCTCGAACGTCTACAGAACATGTACCGTCGACCCTCGAAGACCCGTGGACGTCAAGTTCCTTGTTTTGACCCCGAACACCTACGGAGTGTGAGCATCTACGAAGCAAGAACGGCTACTTTCACTAACGCCGTTGCGATAACGCCTACTTCCCTCTACAAATTTGATCCGTTCCGATAATGCACGCTTTGAAAGGTATAACCATCGAGACGACCGTCCGTGGACCGAATGCATGTGGGTGAATGAGATGAACCCCGCATTTGCACCATGTCTGAAATTGTCGCTTGCATGTTCCTCCTCGTTGCCATGCTGTCCACCTGTGTGAACCCGGCAACCGGGATCACCCCATCATCTTGCATGACACACTCACACCCACTTCCTTTTGCACCGGTATCCCTGTGAGCTACCGGATCATCGGAATGTTGCCATGGCATCATTTTTGGATTCGTTGCCATGGCACCCTTTC
This sequence comes from Triticum dicoccoides, assembly GCF_002162155.2. NCBI lineage: Eukaryota > Viridiplantae > Streptophyta > Magnoliopsida > Poales > Poaceae > Triticum > Triticum dicoccoides. The sequence goes on along the minus strand of NC_041384.1, from coordinate 678,452,280 downwards.
GTTTCCGCCACGATGACAAATGCCTCATATCTTATCATGTCAACATTTTCATAAATACTATATAAAACTTGCACATGTCATTCGCATCATGATAACAACATTTAAAATGGTTTAAATTGTTGTTTGCATTATATTGCTAAATGCATATGGGGATTTACCGGAATTGTTGTTTGTTGTTCCGGCCTCATTTAAACTTGCCTAGTTAAGTAGTTTTATTATGCTTCATCCCTTGCCATGCTAACCAACATTTAATCTTGTTGGGTACATAAACGGGAGAGAACTAAATAATTGTTGTGGTGTTTCGTCAATATGCAACTCGTTGCATATTGAGCTCCACTTAACTTGTAGTTTTGCTTGTGCACTTTGCCATGCCATGCCTCATTAAACCGAACATGCATCATTCTTGGTTGTGCATCATGCCATGATTATGTGATGGTTGTTTACCATGTTGTTTGCTTCTTTCCGGTGTTGCTTCTTTGGGTTAGTTCCGATTACGTCGCGTTTGTGAGGATCTGTTCGACTACGTCCGTTTGTCTTCTTCATGGACTCGTTCTTCTTCCCCGCGGGATTTCAGGCAAGATGACCATACCCTCGAAATCACTTCTATCTTTCCTTACTAGTTGCTCGCTCTATTGCTATGCCGCGATACCTACCACTTGCTATATCATGCCTCCCATATTGTCATGTCAAGCCTCTAACCCACCTTTCCTAGCAAACCGTTGTTTGGCTATGTTACCGCTTTGCTCAGCCCCTTGATACGTCTCCGTCGTATCTACTTTTCCAAACACTTTTGCCCTTGTTTTGGACTCTAACTTGTATGATTTGAATGGAACTAACCCGGACTGACGCTGTTTTCAGCAGAATTGCCATGGTGTTGTTTTATGTGCAGAAACCAAATATTCTCAGAATGACCTGAAACTCCACGGAACATCTTAGAAAAATTAATAAAAAACTCCTCGCCAAAGATGAAGACCAGGAGGCCCACACCCTGTCCACGATGGTGGGGGGCGCCCCCCTAGGGCGCGCCCCTACCTCGTGGGCCCCCTGGATGCCCTCCGACGCCAACTCCAACTCTATATATTTGCTTTCGGAGAGAAAAACATCAGAGAGAAGAAATCATCACGTTTTACGATACGAAGCCACCGCCAAGCCCTAAAACCTCTCGGGAGGGCCGATCTGGAGTCCGTTCGGGGCTCCAGAGAGGGGGATTCGTCGCCGTCGTCATCATCAACCATCCTCCATCACCAATTTTATGATGCTCACCGCCGTGCGTGAGTAATTCCATCGTAGGCTTGCTAGATGGTGATGGGTTGGATGAGATTTATACTGTAATCGAGTTAGTTTTGTTAGGGTTTGATCCCTAGTATCCACTATGTTCTGAGATTGATGTTGCTATGACTTTGCTATGCTTAATGCTTGTCACTAGGGCCCGAGTGCCATGATTTCAGATCTGAACCTATTATGTTTTCATGAATATATGTGAGTTCTTGATCCTATCTATGTGTTATGATCCGGCAACCCCGAAGTGACAATAATCGGGATCACTCCCGGTGATGACCATAGTTTGAGGAGTTCATGTATTCACTATGCGTGAGTTCATGTATTTACTGGTGTTATGTTCCTTGATTTTGCGTTCCTTACGCGGTTGGGTTATAATGGGAACCCCTTGACAGTTCGCTTTGAATAAAACTCCTCCAGCAAGGCCCAACCTTGGTTTTACCGTTTGCCACCTAAGCCTTTTCCCCTTGGGTTCTGCAGAATCAAGGGTCATCTTTATTTTAAACCCCCCGGGCCAGTGCTCCTTTGAGTGTTGGTCCAAACTAGAGCCCCTTGCAGCGCCACCTCGGGGAAACTTGAGGTTTGGTTTTAGTTGTACGGACTGCTCATCCGATGTGCCCTAAGAACGAGATATGTGCAGCTCCTATCGGGATTTGTCGGCACATCCGGGCGGCTTTGCTGGTCTTGTTTTACCATTGTCAAAATGTCTTGTAACCGGTATTCTGAGTCTGATCGGGTCTTCCCGGGAGAACGAATATCCTTCGTTGACCGTGAGAGCTTGTGATGGGCTAAGTTGGTGTCGGTGGGAACGACACCTATGGGATCACGAGAATCCCTACTACGGTTAGCGGGGCGCGGGGTCGCGAGAAGAGCGGATCAAGCAGGTAGCACACGGTTCGTTTATCCAGGTTCGGGCCGCAAGGATGCGTAAAACCCTACTCCTGCTTTGGTGGATTGTATATTTGTGTTCTTGAGCTAGCTATGGGGCGTGAGGAGCTCCAAAAAGCCGAATCCTTCACCTGGTCGCCTCGGGCCTCCTTTATAGAAAAAGGGGTTGCCATAGTGGCACACATGAGGTGGAAAGGGTACAGTGATGCGAGGTTATCCCTCGCATTACATGACAAGGTGCATTTAATGCGTCTTGCTTAGGTGTCCTTGCTTTATCGGGGACGGGGGAGAGATCTGTCTCGTCCGTCGCCGCTCCTTCTTGTGTCGACACGCGCCCTGGCCAGCGATGCCTGAGATGTCACGTAGGTAGGCACGCAGCTGAGGTGGCGCAGTGGTGGGTCTTCACGAAGATCTGCATGCCGCCACGCAGGTGTCTACCCAGCTGGTTGGGTCGGCAGCTGCATGCATGCGGTGGTGGAGGCTCAGTCAGCGTGGGCCTGATGGTGGCCCTGCGGGTGTCCTCGGCAAGGGCCTTACCGGGGCCCCGGTAAGGGTCTTGCCGAGGCGCCTGCTGTCATCCTCGGCAAGGCGCTTGCCGGGGGCCTTGTGGTCTTCCTCGGCTGGGATCCCGCCAAGGGTTGTCGTCTCCTTAGTGTGTATCCGATCTTGAATGTCTTCACAAAGATCTGCATGTCGCCACGGGGATGTCTCCTGAATCCTTGCCCTTTGGGGGCAGTGGACTCAAGGGTGATTTGCTCCGTAGGCGCGGGACGAGTCGCCGCGGCAAGGGTCTTGCCGGGGCTGCTAGAACTGTCCCAGGCAAGGATCTTGCCAGGGGAGTCCGCTTCGTCCCCTTTGCTCTTCGTGGTCTTGGCCTTGGCATCGTTCTAGTTCTCTTGAGCTTTGGTCTTACCCTGGCTCACCTCCCTTGCCTTGCTTGGTGTGGTGGTGCCCGCGGCTCAGACTGCCCGTGCATAGTTATAGGGGTACAAAAAGTGTACCCTTCTTTTTGTACACCGATAGGAGCCCCCGGGCCTGGTCCACACATAAGTGCAACGCGTTGTTTGGGCTAGGCCCAAAAACGATGTGCGGGCAGGCGGGGCGGTTTTTACCGTGGTAAGATTCTTCGTGCGCTGCGCTTCCCATGATTCCCATGCGTGGCGCGGCGTGGGGAGGTGCGTGTGACGTGGGCAACATGCGTGGGGTTGGTTCCCGCATGCATGCGTCACATCATAGTAAAGGGGCGGTTCGCGCCTTCCCCATAAACGGAGGGAGGCGTGGAGGTGCGGCCCATTTACTGAATGGGGCTAAGGCGCGATCTTCAAGGCGTCCACTCCCCACGATCACGGGGTGGGGAGTGGTCGTCTCACCCGTCCCTTTGGTTTTGCATGTCTGCCACATGTCTCCCATGCGCCTGGGGTGGCAAACGGTGGAGGCGAGAAACCGGGCCGTCGCTGGTTGGGGCGGCGGGTCGGTCCTGGCTCCCTGCGCCTTCCGTATCTTGATTGGCCGAGCGGGGCGGCCGAGCCCCAACCCCGATCCCTTATAAAGAGCGGGAGGGGGGGATGGCGTCCCGCATTCTTTCATCTTCTTCTTCCTTCAGCTTCTGCTCCTCCCTTCCATCCATCATGGAGAGAGGGAATCCTGGTCCTTCAACAGTGGCGGCGAGGGTCGCCGCTCGACAACGCACCCCTCCTTCTCCTGCGCCTGAGGTGGCAGAGCCAGCCGCGAGGGGAAGGGGGAGGGGGCGAGGCCGTGGGCAAGGCCGAGGCACTCGGGGAAGAGGAGGACGGGGCGGCGCGCCGGCCTCGCCTCCGCCAGCAGCTCCTCTTCTAATGGAGGGCCATGTTGGGGATGACCCTTGTGAGTTCTTCGTCAGGCTGTGCCGGCCGCCGCACCGTCGCCTTCGTCTCCCGACTCCATTTGCGCGGGAGATGGAGCTGGATCCGCCGGAATCATTGCGACTGCATATGAGGGGCTGCAGGATCAGTGGCACGTGGGTCCGCGTCGACTTCCCCGCCCCTCACGTGATGTATCTTTGTCGGGGATGGAAGACGTTTGCTCATATCCACCGCTTGACGGAGGGGCTCACTCTCCATTTTAAGCTGATGGAGGGTGGCCTTCTCTCCGTCAAGGTCTTCGGGTGCTTTGGGACCCGTGTAAGGTGCTGCGTGGAGAGCTCTTCTGATAGTGAGGACTCCTCCTTGGGCGGGAGCGATGAGGAGGACAACGGCAGCGACGACGAGGGTAGTAGGCGGCAGGATGACGGGTCCGATTAGGCGTCGGGTGCCGCTCCGTGCGGCACCGGCGACCCCATCATCCGCGTCGCCGGCTCCCTGAACTTCTCGGGGTCGTCTCCTTGGGCGGCTGGCGTTGGGAGGCTGCGGAAGAGGAAGAGGGCGGGCGGCAAGGCCGTCAAGTCGGTGTACGCGGGCACCGACGCCTTCGACGCGTGCTGACGTCCTGCCGCCTCGTCTTTGAGCTCTGCTTCCGGTGCCGCCATCACCATCCAGCCTTTGGACGGCCACCAAGATGTTCTCTTGGTGTCTTCTGCCACCCGTAGCTTGCCTAGGCGCTCCTTTTGTCCCTTTCGCCTCCTTGACCTGCCTCCTGAGGAGAGGGACAAGAAAGGGATTACGGGCACCTTATTTCTTTTTAGTTTGTAAGCCTTTGGGCCTTTGTTGAATTTAAAACTTGTAATCCCATCATTCATGTTTTCCATTCCCTATGGACTGTACCTGAGTGGAATGTTTTGAATGAAAAAGGGATGCTTGCTGGGTCATTTGTTTGCGGGTGGAACCCACGACAAGCAGTAAATCCTTGATATCTTCAAGATAAACATTTCCTTGCCCGGCAACAGGCCTTGCCGTCTCCCCACTTCGCTCGACCTTCCTCACGCCTTTGGCGGAGGCAGGGATGAGGCGGGTTCAGGCTCCTTGTTTCATCCTTTCGCTGCCGCGACTACGACCAAACTTGGCCCCAGGAACGAGCCCTAGGGCCTAGAGTTATGGGAGCACGACAGCTTAGGGGAAAACGAGGTTCCACATACCTCAGTCCAGAATGGAATGCATGATAAGGGATGAAGAACTTATCTGAAGCTGCAGTCCCCGGCAACCCTGGTTCGCCGTGGGTGAATCTTTGCTCTTGTAGCCCCCCGACAATACTGGCTTGCCGGGGGCTAGATGCTGGTCTGTTCATCTTTTTTTCCTCCCCAAGTGGTTCGGCATGGATATCCGTGTGTCCTGTGAACCAAAGAAGACAAAAGAAAGACAAAGAGGTGGCGCAGTGGTGGGTCTTCACGTAGATCTTCATGCCGCCATGCAGGTGCCTGCCCAGCTGGTTGGGTCGGCAGCTGCATGCATGCGGTGGTGGAGGCTCAGTCGGCGTGGGCCTGATGGTGGCCCTGCGGGTGTCCTCGGCAAGGGCCTTGCCGGGGCCCCGGTAAGGGTCTTGCCGAGGCGCCTGCTATCATCCCCGGCAAGGTGCTTGCCGGGGGCCTTGTGGTCTTCCTCGGCTGGGATCCCGCCAAGGGTTGTCGTCTCCTTAATGTGTATCCGATCTTGAATGTCTTCACAAAGATCTGCATGTCGCCACGGGGATGTCTCCCGAATCCTTGCCCTTTGGGGGCAGTGGACTCAAGGGTGATTTGCTCCGTAGGCGCGGGATGAGTCGCCGCGGCAAGGGTCTTGCCGGGGCTGCTAGAACTGTCCCCCGGCAAGGATCTTGCCGGGGGAGTCCGCTTCGTCCCCTTTGCTCTTCGTGGTCTTGGCCTTGGCGTCGTTCTAGTTCTCTTGAGCTTCGGTCTTACCCTGGCTCACCTCCCTTGCCTGCTTGGTGTGGTGGTGCCCGCGGCTCAGACTGCCCGTGCACAGTTATAGGGGTACAAAAAGTGTACCCCTCTTTTTGTACACCGACAGTTGGGACACCCCTGCAGGGTTTGAACTTTCGAAAGTCGTGCCCACGGTTATGGGCAGATGGGAATTAGTTAATATCTGGTTGTAGAGAACTTGACACTTAACTTATTTAAAATGAATCAACCGCGTGTGCAGCCGCGATGGTCTCTTTCCGGCGGAGTCCGGGAAGTGAACACGGTTCTTGTGTTATGCTTGAACATAAGTAGTTTCAGGATCACTTCTTGATCACTTCTAGTTCATGACCGTTGCATTGCTTCTCTTCTCGCTCTCATTTGCGTATGTGAGCCACCATATATGCTAGTGCTTGTTGCATCTCCACCTCACTACCCCTTTCCTACCCATAAGCTTAAATAGTCTTGATCTCGCGGGTGTGAGATTGCTGAGTCCTCGTGGCTCACAGATACTTCCAAACAGTTGCAGGTGCCGATGATACCAGTGCAGGTGATGCAACTATTCTCAAGTGGGAGCTCGATGAAAATCTTGATCGTTGTTTTGTTTCGTTTCCTGTTGATCAGTAGTGGAGCCCAGTCGGGACGATCGGGGTTCTAGCACTTGGGGTGGTCTTTCTTTATTTTGGTTCCGTAGTCGGACCTTGATTGTATTCTGGATGATGTATGATATATTTATGTATTGTGTGAAGTGGCGATTGTAAGCCAACTCTTTATCCCTTTCTTATTTAGTCCATGGGATGTGTAAAGATTACCCCTCTTGCGACATGCCTACCATGCGGTTATGCCTCTAAGTCATGCCCCGACACGTGGGAGATATAGCCGCATCATGGGTGTTACAACTTCCATCTAGCTCTGCACTTGATTCACCTTTTGTTTTGAGTAAGCTCGTGACACCTAAACCTGCTTGTGCTATTAATTCTGATATGTCGCATATTATTTATGACTCCACTTCTGCTATGCATGATACTTATGATGAAACTATTTCTATGCTTGATACTACTGTACCACTTGGTGAATTTCTTGATGAACAACTTGCTAGGGCTAGAGAGAATGAAATTATTGAAACTAATAATATTGATGAAAGTGATGATGAAGGTCTCCTAATACATATGAATTGCCTGTTGTGCCTGAGGGCTATGTTATGGATGAAGAAACTAAAAGAGACTTTCTTGCATGCAATGATAGAAGTGATCTTCAGAAATTATTGGCTAAGCTTAAACAAAAAACTCTGAATGCTAGAATGAAATATGATCCTGCTTATGCTACTTCACCTATCTTTGTTACTGATAAGGATTATGAATTCTCTATTGATCCTGATATAATTACTTTGGTTGAATCTGATCCTTTTTATGGCTATGAATCTGAAATTGTTGTGGCACATCTTACTAAATTAAATGATATAGCCACCCTGTTCACTAATGATGAGAGAACTCGCTAATTTTATATCCTTAAAATATTTCTGTTCTCATTAAAGGGTGATGCTAAGATATGGTTTAATTCTCTTGATCCTGGTTGTGTGCATAGTCCCGAGGATATGATTTTTTACTTCTCTGCTAAATATTTCCCTGCTCATAAGAAACAAGCTGCCTTAAGGGATATGTATAATTTTGTGCAAATTGAAGAAGAGAGTCTCCCACAAGCTTGGGGGAGGCTTCTCCAATTACTTAATGCTTTGTCTGATCATCCTTTAAAAAAAATACTTGATATCTTTTATAATGGACTAACCGATGCTTCTAGAGACCACCTGGATAGTTGTGCTGGTTCTGTTTTCAGGGAAAGAACACTGGATGAAGCTGAAATTCTATTGAATAATATGTTTACAAATGAAAATAATTGGACACTTCCTGAGCCAGCTCCTGAGCCAACTCCTGAGCCTATTCCTAAACCAACTCCGAAGAAAAAGGGTGTTCTATTTCTCAGTCCTGAAGATATGCAAGAGGCAAAGAAATCCATGAAAGAAAAGGGTATTAAAGCTGAAGATGTTAAGAATTTACCTCCTATTGAAGAAATACATGGTCTTAATTTACCTCCTGTTGAAGAAATATATGGTTTTAATCCATCACCTATTGAAGAAACACATGGTCTTGATAACCCGACACAGGTAGTAAAGGTAAATTATCTCTATAGATATGATAAAGCTAAAATCCCTCCTACTAAGTTTGCTAGCCAATGTTTGGATGAGTTTGATAGCTTTATGGTTAGGCAAGAAGACTTCAATGCTTATCTTGGTAGACAATTGAAACAAAATGCTTATATGATTGAACACTTGGGTGATTATATGTCTAGAGTTAAAGGTGAACTTAAACTCATTAGTAAACATGCTTCTATGGTTACCACTCAAGTAGAACAAGTACTTAAAGCTCAAAATGATTTGCTCAATGAATTAAATGGTAGGAAAAATGATAATGTTGTTAGAGTTATGACTAGAGGTGGTAAAATGACCCAGGAACCTTTGTATCCTGAGGGCCATCCTAAGAGAATTGAGCAAGATTCTCAGAGAAATGATATTGATGCACCTAGTCCTTCTAAGAGGAAGAAAAAGAAAAATGATAGGACTTTGCATGCTTCTAGTGAACTTGTCATTGACACACCTGAGAATCCCAATTATATCTCTATTTCTGATGCTGAAACACAATCTGGTAATGAACATGAAACTAGTGATAATTTTAATAATGATGTTCATGTTGATGCTCAACCTAGTAATGACAATGATGTAGAGATTGGACCTGCTGTTGATCTTGATAACCCACAATCAAAGAATCAACGTTATGATAAAAGAGACTTTGTTGCTAGGAAACACGGTAAGCAAAGAGAGCCTTGGGTTTGGAAACCCATGCCTTTTCCTCCTAAGCCATCCAAGAAAAAGGATGATGAGGATTTTGAGTGCTTTGCTAAAATGATTAGACCTATCTTTTTGCGTATGCGTTTGACTGATATGCTTAAAATGAATCCTTGTGCTAAGTACATGAAAGATATTGTTACTAATAAAAGAAAGACATCGGAAGATGAAATTTCCACCATGCTTGCTAATTATACTTTTAAGGGTGGAACACGTAAGGAGCTAGGAGATCCAGGAGTACCAACTATACCATGCTCCATTAAAAGAAACTATGTTAAAACTGCTTTATGTGATCACGGAGCCGGTGTTAGTGTTATGCCTCTCTCTTTATATCGTAGACTTGATTTGAATAAGTTGACACCTACTGAAATATCTTTGCAAATAGCTGATAAATCAACTGCTATACCCGTCGGTATTTGTGAGGATGTGCCTGTTGTGGTTGCAAACGTTACTATTTTAACGGACTTTGTTATCCTTGATATTCCCGAGGACGATAGTATATCTATTATTCTTGGAAGACCCTGTTTGAATACTGCAGGGGCTGTTATTGATTGCACCAAAGGCAATGTCACTTTTCATGTTAATGGTAATGAGCATACAATACACTTTCCGAGGAAACAACCTCAAGTCCACAGTATCAATTCTATTGGAAAAATTTCAACAATTACTACTGGAGGTTTTGAATTTCCTCTTCCTACTGTGAAGAAGAAATATGATATTCTTATTGTTGGGGATGTGCACATCCCCGTTGAGGTAACCTAGTGTTATTCAAAAATTCTCAGGTTCCATGTTACTCGGAATGAGTTTGTTAACAAGACCTGATCAACCTTGTTAGTGGATTCCTTTTGATGAGCATGAGATGGATGAATTTAGAAAACACAACTCTCTACACCCTCTTTTTACTTTCTGTTATTTATATTAAATAAAGCAAAAATAGCAATTTCTGTCTGTTTTCTGTACTATCCGTGCAATATAAAAATACCTCAAAAATAAAAGTTCTCCAAATGCCCTGCCAATTTAATATGATTTTTTCTGGAATATTTGAGAATATCTGGCACTGAGAACACAGCAGGGGGGGCAAGCACCTGGCCATGAGGGTCCACGGCGCGCCCCCTGCCTCATGGGCCCATGGTGCTCCCCTCCACCTATTCCTGCACCCACACACTTCTTCTTCCTCCCAAAAAATCACCATCCATCTCAAGCACGAGTTCTAGCTCATTTTGCTGCGATTTTCGATCTCCTTGCTCAAAGCACCTCTCACAAAACTGCTTTGGGGGATTGTTCCTTGGTATGTGACTCCTCCATTGGTCCAATTAGTTTTTGTTCTAGTGCTTTATTCATTGCAAATTTGTGCTACCTAGGTGACCATGTTCTTGAGCTTGCATGTCAAATTTATATGGTTCCAAGTAGTTCTAATGCATGATATAGGCTCTAGGCACTTCTAAGAGTAGTTGCTATCAATTTTGTTGAGTTTGGTTTACTTTTATTTGAAGTTACTAAAAATTTCAGATTTTTTTTCCAGAAAATAATGAAGAGATTTTTGAGGGGCTCATCGAGCCGAAGCTCGAAGGAAAAGCAAAATGAAGAAGTAGAGAGGCCCAAATATAATCTGCCTCGCACCGCGGAGGTTCGGCCGTGTGAATGGCCTTTGATGATTTCTTGAGAGCAGCCGGGATTTATGATGATTTTCATGAATTAGCTAAGAATGCAGGCCTCACTGACTTCCTCCGTGACCAACGCGAACAGTATCTTTTACTCACCAATACTTTTGTGCAAAACTTCTACTATTATCCTAAGGAATCACCTCCTTCAGTAGAGTTTCATTTATATGATATGGTTAAGAAGATGTCACTATATGAATTTTGCAGGGTCTGCAAAATACCTTTCGAGGGTATCTTAGAGGAACCACATCGTAGAGATGTGGACGGGTTTATTGACACTATTACTGTAGGGGAAACTAGGAAAGTTTCCGATGCAAGAATCACTAGCATACATTTTCCTGTTTTATGCTACTTTGCAATATTTGTTAGTCGTTGCTTAATTGGTCGCGGAAACTATGGAAACCTTAGTGTTCCTGATATTATTATTTTGTTCCATGGTTTATTCCGTGACGACTCTGTTTGTATGGGCGGTATTATTGCCAAACGGTTAAGTCTGAACCGTACAGAAGGCCCCATCTTTGGAGGTGTCTATGCATCACGCCTTGCTGCATACTATAACATACTTGTTAGGCACTACGAAAATGAAGAAAAATTGCTGCCTACTATTTATTTAGATTATAAGAGTATGGTAGCACATGATTTTATTGTTAAGAATAGGGAAAATGAGCTTAAATACAAATTGTTCTTTGATAAACATCATCCTGAGACTATTACCCTACATGCTCCTTCCTTGTTTGATTTATCTGCAGGCAAGTACCTTGTTCCGTTGGAGGCCATTCACGCCTACTGGAACCCTACATCTGCTGCAGAGCCAGAGCCGGAACTACAATTTGAGCCTCCACGACAGTCTGATTACTAGTGGGATCCAGAGGTGATTGCCAGCCAGTGGCAATCTGAGTATCCATCACAGTACGACCCCAGTTACAACTTTGGATATCCGCCAGGCCAGCCGTGGCCATAAACCCACTTAGGCCAAAAGCCTAAGATTGGGGGTGTACGTACTTCTCACCGACATTACATTCATGTTCACACACTCATTGCCAGATGTCGATGCTCATACTTTTTCATTGTAATATGCATGCTAGTTTATTTCTTTTTTTATGCTTTCTTCTTGTGTGTTTGATAAACCTTAAGAAAAAACAAAAAAAATTAGTTGTAGCTTTTAGCTAGTTTTAATTTCCATGCTTGTAGTAGTAATTAAAAAGAAAACCCAAAAAGATTTCCCTCTCTTCTTTTGCTTGTTGGGAGCTTTCCCGTGTAAATAGTTTTATTTCTTTTCTTTTCTTTGGGGGTCGATAGGAGGAGACCATAATTAAATTGTTGAAGTGACTCCTATATGCATTATTGTTAATTTAACAAAGAGTCCATATTGCCTTGTATTCTCCTGTTTATTGAATGCTTGCAGATTCCAGCTTAGTCCAATGCACGTGTGTCGGTGTACTAGAGTAGGGGTACCCTAGTATCCCGAACTTGTGCACGGGCAGTCGCACCATCCCGCGGCAAGGCTTGCCGGGTGACCGCCAAGGTCCTCCGTGGTTCCTTTGGAGCCATTCAAGGACAAAGTATCCAAGCCAAGGAGACAAGACCCCGGCAAGAGGAGCTTGCCGGGAAGGCCAACCAAGGCATCTCAAGGAACTTGCCGCAACACGCCACGTGTCCCGGGAAAGCCCGGTGAGCGACAAGCTCCCGGACGCGACAAGACAACGACCATGGCAAGGCGCTTGCCGCGGCAAGCCACCACTCTGTGTCCGCGCTCCAGCACATCCACCAACGTGTCGCTCTGGGACCCTTCCAGGCGTACGTGGCGGGAGGCTGTGCAGCTAGCGGTGCGCGGTGGCAAGCGGCACTGACAAGATTGCCATCGTGGCGAGCGGTGGCGTCCCTGACGGTCCCTTTTGCACTATTTAGGTGACGCAGACGGGCATTTAATGCCCTTGTCCCCTGCCGTCAGGGTTAGGTATGATACACTGTAGCAGGTAGCTGTACCAACCGCAACACTTTTCCATTTTTACCCTTGTCTACGTTGCCACCTGTCGGTGACCCCTTGAGCATATAAAAGGAGGCCCATGCGCAACGTAGGGAAGAGAGGAAGAGAACACTCACGCTCGGTCTCGTTAGCTGCTGGGGTGTACTGTAGCACTCCACGCTCCCGAGCAAGAACTCAATACAAACCACAAAGCAGGAGTAGGGTTTTACGCATCCGTGCGGCCCGAACCTGGGTAAACTGCTCGTGTGCTTCGCCTTGATCCGCTCTTCGTGCGACCTTCGCCCCCGCCGAACCGAAAGGGACTCGGCCCGCCGGTCCCATAGGTGCTCATGGATTAGTCCCCCGGCATCTTTGGCGCGCCAGGTAGAGGAGTCGAGGTTGTGTGAACCAGATCCGGCGTTCACACGAGCTAGATCTTCATCATCTTCATCGACATGCCGCCGAAGAAGAAGGCTTCGGAGGCGGCTGCTCCGTCCGCGCTGAACCCACCACCGCCGGAGCAAACGGCCGATGGGGCAGACGCCGGCGGAAGAACGGGCATCGACGAGGGAGCTCACGGTGCTGCCAGGTCCAAGGACAAGGCTGCGCTGCCCATCGGCGGCATAGCCGGCTCCCACAACGACCGGGTGCACTCCAAGACCTCGGCGTCCGTACATGCACCGCGCCCATCTCAGGAGGCGCGGGACCGGCAGCGTCATGGTACTCATGGTACCATGCGTTTGCTGGACCAAGATCGAGCTGGAGGATCTTGGAGTGCTCAAGACCAGCATGCACGCCAACATGCTGGCACGAGCGAGGCACGGTCGCCTGGACGGGATACTGCTCCTTCTAACATAGTTAGAAGTCCGAGCATATCCCGCTCCTCGCACCATCCGACATCAAGCTGACTCAACCGTCTGTAACGCCATCAACTGGACAGAGCAAGAAGAGGAAGTTGATTTCTGGTGACTATTTTCCAGCAGAGCTTCCCGAAGCCGCCGCCAAGAAGGTCCCCAAGATCAACGCCAAGAGCGCTGAGGAGCAGTCTGCTCCGGCAAGCCCTAGGGTTTGTTCCATTGAAGCAGAAGCTCCCGACAAGTTTTGCTCCGGCAAGCTTGCCGGGGAACGTCAAGCTCCGGCAGAGCCGCAGGTTCTCGCCGTAGAAGCGGATGTTCCCGCAGCAGCAGATTTGCCTTTAGTCCTTGTTGTCGAGCCACAAGCTCCAGCATGGACACAGCAGATTGTCCGTTTCCTTCAGACAGGAGAACTTCCCGAAGAGCAAGAAGAAGCAGAAAGAGTAGCCCGGCAGTCGAGTATGTACCAGTTTGTCGACAACACACTGTACAGAAGAAGACTCAACGGTGTGAAATTGAAGTGTATTCACCGGGAAGACGGACAAAAGCTGTTGGCAGAGATACATGGAGGCATATGTGGTCACCACATTGGCGCAAGAGCACTTGCCGGCAAAGCATTCCGGCAAGGTTTCTTTTGGCCGACAGCCCTCCAGGATGCAACTGCACAAGTAACCAAGTGTGAAGCGTGCCAGTTCCATTCCAAGCAGATACACCAACCAGCTCAAGCTCTCCAGACGATCCCTTTATCCTGGCCATTTTTGGTCTGGGGGCTCGACATCCTCGGCCCCTTTCCCCGAGTAGTCGGGGGCTTTGAGTACTTGTACGTTGCAATCGACAAGTTCACAAAGTGGCCGAAAGTGGAAGCAGTGAGGAAGGTGACAGCACAGTCAGCAGTCAAGTTCTTCAGGTCGATTGTTTGCCGCTTCGGGATCCCTAACAGGATAATCACCGACAACGGTATGCAATTCACGAGCCGCACCTTCATGCAGTACGTCCAAGATCTTGGTGCCAAGGTCTGCTTCGCTTCTGTTGCTCACCCGAGAAGCAACGGTCAAGCGGAGAGGACAAATGCTGAAGTGCTGCGTGGGCTCAAGACCAGGACTTTTGACAGGCTGCACAAGTGCGGAAGAAACTGGATCGAGGAGCTGCCGGTGGTTCTTTGGTCGATCAGGACGATGCCAAATCGAGCCACTGGCCAGACACCTTTCGCTCTAGTCTATGGAGTAGATGCAGTTCTCCCCACGGAACTCGTATACGGGTCACCTCGAGTGCTCGCTTATGATGAGCTTGAGCAAGAGCAGCTGCGACAAGATGACGCGCTACTCCTTGAGGAAGACCGTCTTCAGGCTGCTGTACGAGATGCTTGCTACCAGCAAGCTTTGCGCCGCTACCATAGCCGCAAAGTTAACGCCAGAAGTCTCGAGGAAGGCGACCTTGTTCTTCGGCGTGTTCAGTCCACCAAGAATTCCAACAAGTTGACGCCGAAGTGGGAAGGCCCTTACCGGGTGAAACGAGTCACTAGGCCTGGCGCTGTCCGCCTTGAGACCGAAGATAGCATTCCGGTGAGCAATTCCTGGAACATTGAGCATCTTCGTAAGTTTTACCCGTAAGGCGCGGTTGCCGGAACCTGTTCCGGCAACCACCTTTTGTACAAGTCTTGCCGCTGTTGCATGTAATCCTTTGTACAAAGCCGGGCGCAGACCCCGTGCATAAGTAAAGCTCATATGCTCCACACATCTTGTCAATTTCATGCTTTCTATTTTTTGCATATGTGATCTGACACTTTGTGCAGCACCTACTCCCCGGTAAGCAATAACGAGCCGTAAGGCTCCATATCTTTATTTTCTCCTCTTTCTTTTTTCTCAAGGAAAGGAAGGTTCCCTCGCCCACAAGTTTGCCGGGGGGGAAAGGAGAAGATAATGGTATGGACCAGGCGTCGTTCAAGAAAGTTTCGCCTTACCGGGAAGCAAACAACAGAAAAGCTAAGTTGCCAAAGTTTGAGCAATCAAATTTTTTAAAATTTTAAGTTATCTCCCTTGAACGACTGCACTTTGTATGGAAAACATGTGCACGGAGGAACCAACTCGTAGCTAGTTGCGCCCTTACTTTGTTTCGAGTCCGCTCAACAACTTAAGTGAGCTGCGACTAGTTGCGACAAGGTTTCTTGTCGGTAGCGGCACCGCCAGCAGGGTGCTGACGTCCCGCACTCAGCGCTCGCGGCTAAGGTGCCTGCACCGGCAAGTTCCCTAAAAGCGTAGGGCAAAAACATACAAAGGGAGGAATCAAGTAAAGGGAATAACATTGCAATCATTACCCGGAATAGAGTTATATTACAAGGTAGCTTGTCGCGGCTCTAACAAATTGTTCTCATAACATGACCGGCAGCGACAAGAAAAGAAGAAAACGGGCGGCCTAGTCTATGCGATCGCCCTCAATCCTCTTGATCCCGCTCACCTTGTCCACAATGGGTGCGACAAGGGTCTTGAGCGCCTCCAGATCAGCATCCGGCGGCAGGGTCTTGAGGACGTTGGTGAGGTTGAGGCCCGGGTTGCGGAAGGCCACCTTCACCAACACCTTTTGAAGAGCTCCCGCGTAGATCTTGCGCGACTCGTCGGCCAGCTGCTTTGGGATCTTCTCCCGGAGCCGCTGGAGGGCCATCGCCACGCCTTTGAAGAACAAGGTGAGCTTGGCGCTGGGTTGGAGGTTCTCATCAGAGGGATACCCGAGATCCTCCACCCCCAGCTGCGCCAGCTCCCTGTCGGTATCTGCGGCAGCATTCACAAGACCCTCCGTCCAGTGCTCCAGCGTCTTGGTCAAAGTGGTCAGCTTCAACTCAAGATCTGCGTTGGAGTCCTTGGCGGCGCTAAGCTCTTTGCCCTTCTCGGCGAGACGAACCTGCAGCTCTGAATTGCTGTGGGCGTCCTTCTCCCGCTCATGCTTGAGCGCGGCAAGTTCTTCACCACTCGCCTTGAGATCGGCCTCCAGTTGCGCCACCTTCGTCTGCAGCTCCTTCTTGGCGGCCTCGGCAACTGCGGCAGCATCCTCTGCTTGCTTGAGGGCTCCGCCGAATTTTTGCTCACGCGCGGCAAGCTCCTCCTCGTGGCTGTCGAGGTTAACTTTCCGCTGCACCAGCTCGCCCTCCTGCGCAGACAGCTTCTCAGCGGCAAGCCGCTGTTGCTCTTCAACCTCGGCCTTCTTGAAGAAGAAGGCCTTCTGCTCTTCGGCGAGTTGGTCCCGCTCCTCTGCCAGGGACCGGAGAGCTTCCTGGTTGAGACCCCGGAGCTCCTCCATGCGCTTCTCGATGTCCGCTCCCGCCTTCGCGACAAGCGCCTCGCGGGATTCCAGCTTGGCTTGCCGCGCGCGGTAGAGCGACAACAGCTTCCGCAGCAGCCGCTCCTCCTCAGGCTCGCCGCTGCTGCTGCTCGGCGCATCAACTAGCATCAGCCCAGCGGAGGCGAGCACCTCTCCATCGAAGCTTTCTCCCTCGACCGGCGCCCTGGAGCTTGACGCCCAGGGGAGATTGATGAAGACGCCATCGCCGGCCTTCAAGTAGACGCCTGGCTGGGGCTCTTCGAAGCCTGGCGCTGCGGCAGCGGCAGACGGGTCGGCGGTCGACATAGTGCCTGGCGCTCCTGCGGCCTCAGGGCCATCAGTGCAATCGCCAGACCCCTCGCCAGCTGCTGCGGCGGCAGCTTTGGCGGCCTCATCGCCGGCGGGATCATCAGCGCCGGCTGCTTCTTCAGTGGCAACGGCGTCGTCGGCAGCAACCTCGGTCTCCATTGGCTCCGCAGCAGATGGGCCTGATGGCCGAAAAAGTGAGAAGAGTCAAGCAAATACCCAAAAAGAAGAAGAACCCAGGGGAAGCTTTGAAGAGAAGATTACCTGTACTGGGTTCGGCAGTCGTAGTCTCCACCGCCGGGGGGACGCCGGTGCTGTCCCTTGCCGGAGAACTCTCCCTTGCCGGAGGACTCTCCCTTGGCATTTCGGGGCCGGCCTCCGGGCGCTCCTGGTGGGGCTGCTCTGCTCCTACACAAACCAACAGTCAGATAAGAAAGAGTATCCATGCATGCCTAACAGCGGAAAGTGAACCATATACTTACGCTGGGGGCTGCTCTGGAGAACAGTTGCCGGGTCCGGCAAGGTTGTCTCGGACGCACCCCCTGCTGTCGCGGTTGGTTCGTCCTCGATGACAATCACCGGGACCTTGGCTCTCTTCGCTGTTCTCTGGGCCAGAGTCCTAAAAAGGAATAAGTTCCGAGTAAAGCAAATGAGATACAAGACAAAACAGCAAGAATTGAAGAACTACAAGTACAACAAGAGAATCTTACTCTTCTTCTTCCTCGTCGGAGCTGAACGCGGAGAAGTCGAAGTCCGGCTCACGTCCGGCGCGAGGAGGCGGAGGAGTAGTTTCCCTTGGCCGCTTGGCGGGAACAGTGGCGGTGGTCTGAGACAACCCCGCTCCGGCTGCCGCCACGGTGTGAGAAGCGGCAGGAGCAGAAGCGGTGGTCCGGGTGGACCCCACTCCAGTTGCCACAGCAGCGTGGGGTGCTCCTGCAGCAACAGTGCTTGCCGCGGTGGAGCGTGTCGCGCGGCGCGGTAACTGTTCACTCAACCGCCGCCCCGCTACGTCCCCGGCCTTGCGGAGGCGCCTTCTTGATGGGGATGGAGGCTCTGCTTGCGATGAGCTGCCTGAAGATGAGGAGGAAGAGGAGTTGATCTCCAGCGAGCCGCTCGTATCCTCAGCGGGCTCGCTCGACTCGACGTCATGTCCGGCAAGTTCTTTCTCGCTGACAAGCTCCTCTCGCTCGGCACGGCTTGCCGCCTCTGCTGCCTCTGCCTCCTCCACGGTGAATCCAAACTCGCCCGCGGCTGCGGCTGCCGCCGCCTCTTCTAGCCTAGTGGCGATGCGTGTCATCTCCGCATCGGTGGTGTTGCGGGTGAGGCTATTCTTCTCGTCGGAGCGGACCGGCACTTCTACCAAGCCGTCAAAGAACTTCTGCACGACGTCGTCTGCAGGCTCTTGCCAAGTTGGGACAATTCCATGCGAATCACACAGCGGCATCATTGCACGGATGCGGTCGAGCGCGGAGTTGTTGCACAGCGGAACGACACCCTTCGGCAACCTGAACACTTCGGAATGTTGAGGGTCGTACTTGAACAACTCCTGGAGCATCGTGTTAAGCTCCAGAACAGTGAAGTTGAAGTTGAGGCCCGGACGCAGCCTCATGATATCCGCCGCATTCTTGAATTCCCAGGCGGGTGTCCTCCGTTCCTGCAGGGGGGCGATGCGGCGGCGAAGAAAATCTGCGCCAACAGCGCCTACAGTGAGCCCGGCAAGCCTGAGGCGTTGGATCTGGGTGACGGCAATCTTCAGCCTATCATCTTCCGGGGCCACGTCACTCCAATCGCTGCCGCGTGCTACTGGGGCTTGGCGCCGGGCGGTAAACGGCTGCAGATTCTCCTCGACAATCCAGCACCAGTCTGCTCTCCATTCCTCCCACTTGCCGCGGAACTCTCCCTCCAGATAAGTGTCCTTCTTGCCGGCCCTCGAGATCCAGGCGATTCCGCCGGATAAAGGCTCTCCCCTCTCTACTCGGGGCATAAAGAAGTGGCGAAAAAGGGCTACATTGGGATAGACTCCGACAAAGTTTTCACAGAGATGTGCGAAAACTGCCATGGTCAGAATAGCATTGGGGGTGAAGTCAAGGAGGCGGAACCCGTAGGTGTTCATAATATCGCAGAAAAACTCAGAGAAGGGCGGGCAGAGCCCGCAGTAGAAGAACAAGGCGAAGAAAGGATATCCGTTTGGAGCCATTTTCCAAGCGGCGGCTGGAAGTACCTTCGTGCGCGGATGCGCTCGCGTCTCCGTCGACCAGAAGAGGTAGTAATTCTCCCTCAGCTCCCTCGCGGCGAGCTTGGGGGGGAAGATTGCCCGCTCCTTTCGCAGCGCCGCAAGCCGCTGCGCCTCGGTCGACTTCACAACCTTCCCTTTGTCGGCTCTCGGAGCCATGGCGAAAGTGGTGGAGGAGGTCGACGGCGTTGATGGTGCTGGTGGCGATGGGGGGTGGGGCGCTGCTCTCTTTCAGCTGTGGGAAGACGAGGGAGCAGCGGAGGTTTCCGAGATTGGAGTAGCAACCGGCGAATGGGTGAACTACCCCTATTTCCCATGCTTATAAAGAGGGAGGGGGCGGACGTTCCGCCTTTCAGAATAAAGAAACCACCCACGATCTCTCCCATGACGCCGCATTCAACGCGTGCCGTTTGGGGAGGGTGCGGTGGATACGGGGAGAGATACGGCGTAACCCAGGCCGCGCGTGCCCGTGCCCTGTTTTGGGCCTGGCCCAACAGCGCTCGGCACTGTGTATGGCCTAGGCCCGGGGGCTCCTGTCGGTGTACTAGAGTAGGGGTACCCTAGTATCCCGAACTTGTGCACGGGCAGTCGCAGCATCCCGCGGCAAGGCTTGCCGGGTGACCGCCAAGGTCCTCCGTGGTTCCTTTGGAGCCATTCAAGGACAAAGTATCCAAGCCAAGGAGACAAGACCCCGGCAAGAGGAGCTTGCCGGGAAGGCCAACCAAGGCATCTCAAGGAACTTGCCGCGATGCGCCACGCGTCCCGGCAAAGCCCGGTGAGCGACAAGCTCCCGGACGCGACAAGACAACGACCGCGGCAAGCCACCACTCTGTGTGCGCGCTCCAGCACATCCACCAACGTGTCGCTCTGGGACCCTTCCAGGCATACGTGGCGGGAGGCTGTGCAGCCAGCGGTGCACGGTGGCAAGCGGCGCTGACAAGATTGCCATCGTGGCGAGCGGTGGCGTCCCTGACGGTCCCTTTTGCACTATTTAGGCGACGCAGACGGGCATTTAATGCCCTTGTCCCCTGCCGTCAGGGTTAGGTATGATACACTGTAGCAGGTAGCTGTACCAACCGCAATACCTTTCCATTTTTACCCTTGTCTATGTTGCCACCTGTCGGTGACCCCTTGAGCATATAAAAGGAGGCCCATGCGCAACGTAGGGAAGAGAGGAAGAGAACACTCACGCTCGGTCTCGTTAGCTGCTGGGGTGTACTGTAGCACTCCGCGCTCCCGAGCAAGAACTCAATACAAACCACAAAGTAGGAGTAGGGTTTTACGCATCCGTGCGGCCCGAACCTGGGTAAACTGCTCGTGTGCTTCGCCTCGATCCACTCTTCGTGCGACCTCCGCCCCCGCCGAACCGAAAGGGACTCGGCCCGCCGGTCCCATAGGTGCTCGTGGATTAGTCCCTCGGCAACGTGCACTGTTATTATTATTCACATCATTCGGTCGTACAAGTGAAAGGCAATTATGACAATATATGATGGACTGATTGAGACGGGAGAAGCTGGTATGAACTTGACCTCTCTTGTTTTTGTAAATATAAGTAGTTCATCGTTCCTGATTTAGCCTATTATGAATAAACATGTTTGCAATGAAAATTAGAGATTATAGTTGCTTATGCCATGCTTAATTAGCTAGGAGCTTATAATGGTTTACCTTGCGTGCCAACATGCTATTAAAATGGTTGTGATGTGGTATGATAGGGTGGTATCCTCTTTTGAAGATTCAAGTGGCTTGACTTGGCACATGTTCACGCATGTAGTTGAAACAAAATCAACATAGCCTCTACAAATATTTATGTTCATGGTGCATTATATCGTACTCATGCATGCATTCGGTGTTGATTAATTTTAATGCATGTTCATGACTGTTGTCGCTCTCTAGCTGGTCGCTTCCCAGTCTTTTTCTAGCCTTCACCTGTACTAAGCGAGAATACTGCTTGTGCATCCAATCCCGTAAACCCCAAAGTTGTTCCATATGAGTCCACCATACCTACCTATATATGGTATCTACCTGCCATTCCAAGTAAATTTGTATGTGCCAAACTCTAAACCTTCAAATAAACATTCTGTTTTGTATGCTCGAATAGCTCATGTATCAACTAGGGTTGTCCGTATCTTCCATGTTAGGCGGGTTATTCTCAAGAGGAGTGGACTCCGCTCCTCACTCACGAGAAAATGGCTGGTCACCGGGATGCGCAGTCCCATGCTTTATGCAAATCAAATCAAAATAATTACAAACAAAACTCCCCCGGGACTGTTGTTAGTTGGAGGCACTCATTGTTTCGAGCAAGCCATGGATTGATGCTTGTTGGTGGAGGGGGAATATAAACTTTACCATTCTATTTGGGAACCATCTATAATGTGTGTAGCGTGGAAGATATCGCCATCTCTTGGTTGTTATGTTGACAATGAAAGTATACCGCTCAAAATATTATTCACCTCTATTTCAAAATCAAGCTCTGACACCTCTACAAATCCCCTCTTCCCTCTGCGAATGGCCTATCTATTTACTTTTATGTTGAGTCATCACCCTCTTATTAAAAAGCACCAGTTGGAGAGCACCGCTGTCATTTGCATTCATTACTGTTAGTTTACATTGAGTATGACTTGACTGGATCTCTTTTACAATGAATTAAATATGTCTAGTCATTCCTTGATCTTTAAAGGTGCTCTGCATTTATGTTTTGCAGTCTCAGAAAGGGCTAGCGAGATACCATCTTGTTATAACATATTATGATTGTTTTGATAAAGTGTTGTCATTTGAGATTTATTATTATTGCTCGCTAGTTGATTATGCCATTGATATGAGTAAACATGAGACCTAAGAGTTATTTTGAATATGGTTAGTTCATAATCTTTGCTAAAAACTTGAATGTTGGCTTTACATATTTACAACAACAAGAGCAAACAGAGTTTGTAAAAGTTTTTCTTTATCACTTTTAGTTTTTCAACTGAATTTCTTGAGGACAAGCAAAGGTTTAAGCTTGGGGGAGTTGATACGTCTCCGTCGTATCTACTTTTCGAAACACTTTTGCCCTTGTTTTGGACTCTAACTTGCATATTTGAATGGAACTAACCCGGACTGACGCTGTTTTCAGCAGAATTGCCATGGTGTTATTTATGTGCAGAAACAAAAGTTCTCAGAATGACCTAAAACTCCATGGAGATTATTTTTGGAAATAATAAAAAATACTGGCAAAGAATCAATGCCAGGGGGCCCACACCCTAGCCACGAGGGTGGGGGCGCGCCCAGGCGCGCCCCCTGCCTCATGGCCCCCCTGGAGCTTCACCGACCTCAACTCCAACTTCATACATTCGTGTTCGGGGAGGAAAAAATAGAGGAGAAGGATTCATCACGTTTTACGATACGGAGCGGCCGCCAAACCCTAAACTCTCTTGGGAGGGCTGATCTGGAGTCCATTCGGGGTTCTGGAGAGGGGAATCTGTCGCCATCGTCATCATCAACCTTCCTCCATCACCAATCCCATGATGCTCACCGCCGTGCATGAGTAATTCCATCGTAGGCTTGCTGGACGGTGATGGGTTGGATGAGACTTATCATGTAATTGAGTTAGTTTTGTTAGGGTTTGATCCCTAGTATCCACTATGTTCTGAGATTGATGTTGCTATGACTTTGCTATGCTTAATGCTTGTCACTAGGGCCCGAGTGCCATGATTTCAGATCTGAACCTATTATGTTCTCATGAATATATGTGAGTTCTTGATCCTATCTTGCAAGTCTATAGTCACCTACTATGTGTTATGATCCGGCAACCCCGAAGTGACAATAATCGGGACCTCTCCCAGTGATGACCGTAGTTTGAGGAGTTCATGTGTTCACTATGTGTTAATGCTTTGGTCCGGTACTCTATTAAAAGGAGGCCTTAATATCCCTTAGTTTCGTTAGGACCCCGCTGCCACGGGAGGGTAGGACAAAAGATGTCATGCAAGTTCTATGTCTATTAAAAGGAGGCCTTAATATCCCTTAATAAGAACGTATGACTATATTCGAAATACATGCCTACATTACATTGATGAACTAGAGCTAGTTCTGTGTCACCCTAGGTTATGACGGTTACATGATGAACTACATCCGGCATAATTCTCTATCACTGATCCAATGCCTACGAGCTTTTCACATATTGTTCTTCGATTATTTACTTTTCCGTTGCTATTGTTATCATCACTATAAAACACCAAAAATATTACTTTTACTACCGTTACCACTACTATCATATTACTTTGCTAATAAATACCTTGCTGCAGATATTAAGTTTCCAGGTGTGGTTGAATTGACAACTCAGCTCCTAATACTTGAGAATATTCTTTGGCTCCCCTTGTGTCGAATCAATAAATTTGGGTTGAATACTCTACCCTCGAAAACTATTGCGATCCCCTATACTTGTGGGTTATCTTCCACCATATATACCTATGGATTGAGTAAGATCCTTCAAGTAAGTTGTCATTGTTGCAGGCAATTAAAATTGCTCTCTAAATATGTATGATCTATTAGTGTGGAGAAAATAAGCTTTATACGAGCTTGTGATATGGAAGAAATAAAAGCGACAGACTGCATAACAATGGTCCCTATCACAAGTGGCAATATAAAGTGACGTTCTTTTGCATTAAGATTTTGTGCATCCAACCATAAAAGCACATGACAACCTCTGCTTCCCTCTGTGAAGGGCCTTTCTTTTATTTTTGTCTTATGCCTTATACAAAAGTCATGTTGATCTTCTCCTTTCCTTTTTTTACACTTTATCCTTTGGCAAGCACTATGTGTTGGAAAGATCCTGATATATATAATTGGATGTGGGTTTTCATAAAGCATTATTGTTGACGTTACCCTTGAGGTAAAAAGTTGGGAGGCAAAACTATAAGCCCCTATCTTTCTCTGTGTCCGATTAAAATCTCATACCCATAAGTATTGCGTGAGTGTTAGCAATTGTGAAAGACTAAATGATAGTTGAGTATGTGGACTTGCTGAAAAGCTCTTATATTGACTCTTTCCGATGTTATGATAAATTGCAATTGCTTCAATGACTGAGATTATAGTTTGCTAGTTTTTCAATGAAGTTTCTGATTCATACTTGACATTGTGAATAGATTGTTACTTTAGTATAAGATATCATATGACTATATATACATGTTGCTATTCTAAGAATGATCATGATGCCCTCATGTCCGTATTTTATTTTATCGACACCTCTATCTCTAAACATGTGGAAATATTTTTCGATATCGTCTTCCGCTTGAGGACAAGCGAGGTCTAAGCTTGGGGGAGTTGATACATCCATTTTGCATCATGCTTTTATATCGATATTTATTGCATTATGGGCTATTATTACACATTATGTCACAATACTTATGCCTTTTCTCTCTTATTTTACAAGGTTTACATGAAGAGGGAGAATGCCGACAACTGGAATTCTGGGCTGGAAAAGGAGCACATATTAGAGACCTATTCTGCACAACTCCAAAAGTCCTGAAACTCCATGAAAGTCAGTTTTGGAATATATTAAAAATATTGGGCGAAGAAAGCACGAGAGGGGGGCCACCCACTGTCCACGAGGGTGGAGGGCGCGCCCTACCCCTTGGGCATGCCCCCTGCCTCGTGGGCCACCTGGAAGCCCTCCGATGCCCATCTTCTGGTATAAGGTGTCTTTTGCCCTGGAAAAAATCGGAAGGAAGCTTTCGGGACGAAGCGCCGCCGTCTTGAGGTGGAACCTTGGCGAAACCAATCTAGGGCTCCGGCGGAGCTGTTCTGCCGGGGAAACATCCCTCTGGGAGGGGGAAATCGTCACCATCGTCATCACCATCGATCCTCTCATCGGTAGGGGGTCAATATCCATCAACATATTCACCAGCACCATCTCCTCTCAAACTCTAGTTCATCTCCTGTATCCGATCTTTGTCCCAAATCCTCAGATTGGTACCTGTGGGTTGCTAGTAGTGTTGATTACTCCTTGTAGTTGATGCTAGTTGGTTTATTCGGTGGAAGATTATATGTTCAGATCCTTTATGCACATTAATACCCCTCTGATTATGAACATGAATATGATTTGTGAGTAGTTACGTTTGTTCCTGAGGACATGGGAGAAGTCTTGTTATAAGTAGTCATGTGAATTTGGTATTCGTTTCATATTTTGATGAGATGTATGTTGTCTTTCCTCTAGTGGTGTTATGTGAACGTCGACTACATGACACTTCACCATTGTTTGGGCCTAGGGGAAGGCATTGAGAAGTAATAAGTAGATGATGGGTTGCTAGAGTGACAGAAGCTTAAACCCTAGTTTATGCGTTGCTTCGTAAGGGGCTGATTTGGATCCATATGTTTCATGCCATGGTTAGGTTTACCTTAATTCTTCTTTCGTAGTTGCGGATGCTTGCGAGGGGGGTTAATCATAAGTGGGATGCTTGTCCAAGGAAGGGCAGTACCCAAGCACCGGTCCACCCACATATCAAATTCTCAAAGTAACGAATGCGAAACATATGAGCATGATGAAAACTAGCTTGACGATAATTCCCATGTGTCCTCGGGAGCGCTTTCCTTTATATAAGAGTTTGTTCAGGCTTGTCCTTTGCTACAAAGAGGATTGGGCCACCTTGCTGCACCTTGTTTACTTTTGTTACTTGTTACCCGTTACAAATTACCTTATCATAAAACTATCTGTTACCGATAATTTCAGTGCTTGCAAAGAATACCTTACTGAAAACCGCTTGTCATTTCCTTCTGCTCCTCGTTGGGTTCGACACTCTTACTTATCGAAAGGACTACGATAGATCCCCTATACTTGTGGGTCATCAGGCTACCACTATCAGGCGAGAAACGCCTTTTCCCCGCCAAGATTCGACCCGCGCGCTGCAGGAAGCCACTCCCACTTTCACCGCCATGCCGATTCTGGTGCCGCCCACCTGCCCACAGCCGCTGCTCCGCCTCTAGAAAGTCCATTTCCCTACTAAAAGAGAGGGTTTTGCCGCGACAGCCTCCAACCCGGTCCTGGGCGAGCTTTCCAGGGCTCCGGCCACGGAGGCGGGGATACCGACGACTGCCCCCTCCCACCATGCCCGCCAAGTGTTCGGCATTTTGCCTGTTCAGCAATGGACTCCGACCATGATGTCAGAGTAATGGGCCACAGGTAGGCTAACCTAGTCCCAGAACCTTTCAAGACATTGGGGCAGGCTGCGCCCCTCGAGACCCCAGGACAAAGAGCCGCCTTCTGAGAGTCGGCGGCGAGGCGACCGACTGCCCACTCGCGGCCGAGTCCCAGGGACGACTTCAGGATATGCCGACTCCTGACTGGCGACTTCCAGAGAAGTTGGCCTTGGGGAGTCGGCCCGCGACGCCAACAACCCCCATGCCCTCATAAAGAGGGACGGGACGGGGAGTGGCCACAGTAAGGTCCACTCCCACCCCTTTTCCAAGGGCAGGCGTGGTTACAATACGCCATACCCGTAGAGATCTCCGCGCGGCGCGACACTGTTGCCATGTCGGCCCTGATGTCAGCCCCAGAGGGCGGAATCTTGTGCCCACGTCGGCCTGCCGGTACAACCCAGGGACGACGGGTCCCACCACTCGGCGGGCGTACGGAAGACGATGAGAGCGCCACCAGTCGGCCCGGTTGGGAGTCGGCCCCCAGGAGTCGGCCGGCCCCTCCCACGAGCCCCACGCGCCATTAACCAGACGCGACACGGAGTGTCCATAGTGATCGCCCGCCAGACGGCAGAGCTATCGCCACGACCCCATGATCGAGCCCGCGTCATTAGAGGCACGGCTATAGTAATCCACGACTGGCAAGACTCGCCAGCGGCGGACGCGGCCTGTCGGCTCCGTACCGAGCCAGTCGGCGGGGCCCACCAGTCGGCGGGCCCAAGGAGTCGGCGGATAAGACGGTAGCCAGGACTCCGACACCGCGTCGCTCGACGTGTTCCCCACCAACATGGTGGTCTACGATGAGCCGCTCCCTCGCGCGGAGAGTGGCAGAAGCACCGTCACAGAGGTGCTCGTCATCAGTCAGGACGAGCATCCTGGCGGAGGAGCGCATGACCCACTTGGCGCGGCACTGCAAGACCTGTCTGCGCCCATTCCGAAAGATGCTGACGCGGAGACGTTGGAGGCGCGCCGCCTTCAGCTTGTCGAAGGCGCGAAGAAGCTGGCTAGCATGAGACGCTTGTCAGAAGCCTACCAGCGTGAGATGGATCGCGCTGTGGATGGCTCGCCAGCCCCAGCTAGGCCCAGCCGCCTAGGCGCGGTCCAGTAGCGTGGCATGGCCATCGCCAACCTATTCGGGGCAAATCACTCTGTGTACGCCACGCCCGCGGAGAACATTCGAGCCGCCCAGGCATCGGACGAGCTAGACAACTTCGAGGGTGAAGAGCGCCGCCTGATGGCGGAGCGAGTCCAGCGGCTCCTCGACGCGGCTGCCGCGCAGAACGAGGCCGGCTGCCGCACAGAGGCACCGCAGCGACAAAACGACGACCCGCCTCCACGCTGAGACCAAGGCGCGACGTCTCGGACGCCGACTAGCGGCGCCCGAGGAAGGAAAGACAAGGATCCGACCGTCAGCCGCAGTCGGACTCGCATTACCGTAGAGCGCGACCAAGACGGCCGCCCGAGAGCAGTGGAATGACGGGACGACTGTCCGCCTCCTCCTCCTCGCATGGAAAAGCGAGTCTCCCCGCCGCCTGTTGACCATCCGACCCTCGGCGACCGCCTTGGCCGCCGAGAGGGAGTCGGAGAAAACGACGCCCGCCACCGGATCGACCGACTTCACCGATCCCTGGCGCTGGAAGAAGAAGACAAGTTGGGTCCACCTTGTTTCGGGCCCCGCATTCGAGACGAGCCCTTTCCCAAAGGGTTCACGCTCCCAAGAGACATGCTCAAGTACACCGGCTCCATGAAGCCGGAGGACTGGCTGGTTGACTACTCCACGACCGTCAGCATAGCAAACGGCAACACGCGTGTTGCCGTGAAATACGTTCCGCTCATGCTCCAGGGCACGGCCCGGACGTGGCTGGACAGCCTGAAGCCCCGCAGCATCAACAGCTGGGTCGACTTCACCGATGCATTCGTCCGCAACTTCACAGGCACGTACAAGCGTCCTCCCAAGCCTCGTCAGCTTTCCTTGTGCGTGCAAGGCCCCAACGAGTCGACTCGCGACTACCTCACGTGTTGGGCCAAGCTCCGGAACACTTGTGAGGGCGTGCATGAGGTGCAGGCTATCGAGTACTTCACCGCTGGGTGCAGAGAAGGCACCCTCCTCAAGCACAAGCTCCTTTGCGATGATCCAGAAACCCTCGATGAGCTGCTGATCATAGCAGACAAGTATGCCACGGCCGACTCCTCCATGAAGGCGGAGATTCAAGTTAGTGCGACTGGCAAAGTGGCCCCTCAGGCTCCTAGAACTCCGGCTAGAGATGCCAGTCGGCGACTGCAGCCAAGCGACCACAAGCGCAAGGCCCCGCAGCCGTCTTCCAGCAGCTAATTGGTGGCGACAGTCGAAGACCAGCAGCTGGATGGGCAGCCTCCACCCAAGCGATAGAAAGGCGGCAAGCCCAACTGGTTGCCAGCTTTCTCATACGAGCAGACTCTGGATGGTCCTTGCAAATTCCATAGCGGCGCGAAGCCGTCGAATCACACCACCCGGAAGTGCCACTGGCTCACCAGGATTGCCAAAGGAGACGGCCTCCTGCCTCCCCCGCCTGCTGGGCAGCAGCCTCCGCCTCCGCCCCAGCAGCCGGCTGTCAGGCCAGTCGGCGCAGTATAAGATGAGTACCCCAAAGAGCACGGAGCCTACATGATATTTACCAGCGTGGCTGATGATCGACGCAGCAGACGGCTGCAGCAGCAAGAGGTGAATGCAGTAGCATCAGAGACACCAGAATTCATGCACTAGTCCGAGAAGCCTATCAGCTGGAGCAGAGCTGATCACCCAGAGGTGATGCCGAGTCCGGGCTCTTATGCCTTGGTCTTGGATGCCACCTTTGCCACGGATAGAGGAGTTGCTCGTTTCTCGCGAGTTTTGATAGACGGAGGCAGCAGCATCAACATCCTGTACAAGGACACCATGGAGAAGTTAGGAATCAAGCAAACACAGCTTCATAACAGCCGGACTGTATTCCACGGCATCGTTCCTGGTCTTTCCTGCTCACCAATCGGCAAGATCCTGATGAACGTCCTCTGATGGTGTCCGGCGACTACCGGAAGTCGTCTGGCTGTGCGGCTGAAAGTAGTCGGTTGGCTGAGTCCCTGGTGATCGCGGCCGAGAAGTGACTCCTTGACCGGGTTGTGGAGATGGCCGGCAAGCATCTAGGGGTGTCGCCTGACCCCAAGGAGTCGGAGGCTGAGGGTTTGTTCAAGCCGGCCAAAGAGACAAAGAAGATACCTTTGGACCCGGAGCACCCAGAGAGGTACGCTGTCGTAGGCGCAAACCTCGACAACAAGTAGGAAGGCGAGCTCGTCGATTTCCTCCGTGAGAATCGGGACATCTTCGCATGGTCCCCCAAAGACATGCCAGGTGTACCGACGGAATTCGCCGAGCACAAATTACATGTCCGATCTGATGCAAAGCCAGTCAGGCAGCCCTTGCGTCGCCTATCAAAAGAAAAGAGAAGAGTTGTCGGAGAAGAGATAGCCCGACTACCAGCAGCCGGCTTCATTATGGAAGTATTCTTTCCAGAGTGGCTAGCCAAGCCGGTCCTGGTACTGAAGAAGAACATGATGTGGCGAATGTGTATTGACTACACAAGCCTCAACAAGGCTTGCCCCAAGGACCCGTTTGCTTTGCCAAGAATTGATCAAGTGATAGACTCCACAGCCGGATGCGAGCTGTTGAGCTTCTTGGATGCATATTCAGGATATCACCAGATCAAGCTGAACCCGGCTGACAGACTGAAGACCGCCTTCATCACACCGTTTGGAGCCTTCTGCTACCTAACCATGATGTTCGTCTTGAGGAATGCCGGTGCCACCTTTCAGCGTTGCATGTAGAAGTGCCTCCTCAAGCAACTCGGCAGAAATGCCCACGTCTACGTGGACGATGTGGTGGTGAAGACGGAGAAGTGTGGAACACTGCTGGAAGACCTCAAGGAGACCTTTGAGAACCCGCGCCGATTCCAGATCAAGCTCAACCCTGAGAAGTGCGTCTTCGGAGTACCAGCCGGCCAACTCCTTGGTTTCCTGGTCTCTGATTGCGGCATAGAGTGCAACCCTGTAAAGATCAAGGCCATTGAGAGGATGGAGGTACCCAGCCGACTGCTGGACGTGCAAAAGTTCACTGGCTGCTTGACGTCCATCAGCCGATTCATCAGTCGGCTGGGCGAGAAAGCTCTCCCCTTATACCAGCTCATGAAGAAGACCACTTTTTTCGAGTGGAACCTCAAGGCAGACGAAGCCTTTCTCCAGTTGAAGAAGATGTTGACTACTCCACCCGTTCTGGCGGCTCCGACTCCTAAGGAGCCCATGCTCCTATACATCGCCGCCACCAGCCGGGTAGTCAGCACAGTCATTGTAGTGGAACGCAAGGAGGAAGGCAAGGCACTACCTGTCCAGAGACTGGTATATTACCTGAGCGAAGTGTTGTCGACCTCCAAGTAGAACTACCCCCACTACCAGAAGATGTGCTATGGCGTGCACTTTGCCGCCAAGAAGTTGAAGCCTTACTTTCAAGAGCATCCAATCACTGTGGTCTGCACAACCCCACTTGCTGAGATCATTGGAAGCCGAGATGCTTCTGGCCGAGTGGCCAAATGGGTCATAGAGCTGGCTCCCTACACCATCTACTACCAGCCCCGCACCGCCATCAAGTCACAAGCACTGGCCGACTTCCTCGTCGACTGGGCCGAGACCCAGTACCTACCACCAGCGCCCGACTCCACCCATTGGCGGATGCATTTCAACGGCTCCAAGATGCGCACCGGCTTGCGAGCCGACGTTGTCCTCACTTCTCCTAAAGGCGACAAGCTTAAATACGCACTGCAAATCCACTTTGCCGCCTCCAACAACATTGCCGAATACAAGGCGCTCATTCACGGGCTCCGGCTTGCCAAAGAACTTGGCATTCGCCGGATCCTGTGTTATGGCGACTCAGACTTAGTGGTCCAGCAGTCGTCTGGCGACTGGGACGCCAAAGATGCGAACATGGCGAGTTACCGTTTCCTCTACAGCAACTCAGTGGATATTTCGAGGGGTGCGAGTTCCTCCATGTGCCGAGAAACGACAACGACGAAGCAGACGCCCTGGCACGAATCGGCTCTACCCGCCAAGCAATACCATCCGGTGTCACCCTTCAGCGCCTCCTCAAGCCGTCTGTTAAGCCTTCACCAGAATCAGACTCCATCTTTGTGCCGGCTCCTCCCGAAAAAGTCGGATATGACTCTAGAGCCCCGGCAGACGGTACAAGGATTTTGGCAGATGGCTCCAAAGCCGCCACAGTCGAAGCCGGCCCAGGGACTGCAGAACCCGGCCCGGGGACTGCGGCGGCTAGTCCAAAGACTCCAGAACTCGGCCCGAGGGCTGCACTAGTCGGCCCGGGGACTTCATTAATCCAGCAAGAGGTTGCTGACTCCAGCCCGCCGCCTCCCAGCCCAGCCGCCCTCGTCCAAGTCACAGTTCTGGCAGTCGAAGAAATAGCAGCACCCTCATGGGCCCAGCCCATCCTCAAATTCCTGGTGAGCAAAGAGCTGCCGACTGATGAGACCTTAGCTCGGCAAGTACAACGCCAAGCGGCTGCCTACACCATAGTCAACAGAGTGCTGGTCAGGCGCAACGTCACTGGTGTCTACCAGCGCTGCGTAGAGCCAGAGCAAGGCCAAGCAATTCTCAAAGACATCCATCAAGGCGAGTGCGGCCACCATGCGGCTTCAATAGCACTCATCGCCAAAGCTTTCCGACAGAGTTTCTTTTGGCCAACGGCCTTAGAAGAGGCAAAGGAATTGGTCCAAAAATGCAAAGGGTGCCAGAAGTTCCGCTCCAAGCCGCATCAGCCGGGTTCTGCACTCAAGACCATCCCCATTGCCTGGCCCTTCGCAGTTTGGGGCCTAGACATGGTGGGACCATTCAAGACGGCATGAGGTGGCTTAACTCACTAACTCGTCGCAGTATACAAGTTCACCAAGTGGATAGAAGCGAAGCCAATCAAGAAACTGAATGGTCCGACTGCCGTGACTTTCATCTCCGACATCACAATTCGGTACGGCGTACCACATAGCATCATCACTAACAACAGCACGAATTTTGCCAAAGGCGCCTTGGCCCGTTTCTGCGCAACACAGGGCATCCAACTGGACCTAGTGTCCGTCGCCCATCCACAGTCAAACGGCCATGTGGAGCGAGCAAACGGCCTCATCCTGTCCGGCATCAAGCCCCGACTGGTCGAGCCTCTAGAGCGCTCGGCTAGCTGCTGGCTCGATGAGTTGCCAGCCGTCCTCTGGAGTCTGCGCACGACTCCAAACAAGTCAACCGGCTTCACGCCTTTCTTCCTCGTCTACGGTGCTGAAGCCATCATCCCAATGGACATAGAGTTCGATTCCCCGCGAGTCACCATGTACACCAAGGAAGAAGCAGAAGAAGCACGACAAGACGACGTCGATCTGCTGGAAGAGGGCCGGCTATTGGCACTCAGCCGGTCCAGCATCTACCAGCAGAGCCTGCGCAGATACTACAACAGGAAGGTCAGGCCGAGATCTTTCCAAGAGGGCAACCTTGTGCTCCGACTGATCCAGCGTACATCCAGCCAGCACAAGCTGTCGGCGCCTTGGGAAGGCCCCTTCATCAACAGCAAAGTGTTGGGCAACGACTCCTACTACCTGATCGACGCTCAGAAGCCCCGAGCACGCAAGATGGACAACTCCGGCAAAGAGATAGAGCGGCCATGGAATGCAAATCTCCTCCGAAAATTTTACAATTAAACGCAGTATGTATCACGCTACCTTTTGTATTAAAAGTACCAAGACTTCGGGCCCCTCAAGAATAGCTCGGGGACTGCCCTCTTTTATCTATATGATAAGAAATATGCCTTCGAGTATATTACTCTTTGTTATGCCACTTGGCACCGGGTTCGACTAGTCGGCCCGGGGACTTGCCACCCTGCGCTATGAAATGCTTCCTGCAGCTGGACAAGTAGTGTCTGGCGCCTAAGCCGTCTCCTGTCAGAAGCCGCAGCTCACAGAGCGACTATCTGGTGGGCAGGAGTAAGGAAGAATGGGCGTCCACACGAAAAATGGCTAAGGACTCAAAGCATAAACATAGCTTAAGGCTGGCTTCCAGATTTTTTTCGCAAACCGACTCTTGAACAGTCGGCTTGCCACCTTCTATCCAACTTGCTAAACAACTCTAAAAACGGCTAAGTACTTGCCTTCCCAAACTGACCAAGAATTTGATCCAGCAGCAGTTCGCAGAGCGGCTGTCCGACTGACAAAGACAGCAACTGAGGGAAGGCGGCAAAGGAAAAAGCCAAAAGAGCAATGTGCAAGAAAAGATAGAAGTCGAATGAATATTTACATAACAAAGGCCCTTGGCTGAATCTTCGAGCAGAATTTTAAAATACACCCCGCGGGTGGAATTGTTTGAATTAACAAGTTCTTCAAAGATTATTAAAACAGATAAAACAAAGATAAGGCGGCAGCCTAGGAGGCGGCAGACGGGTTCAGAGGATCGGAGGAGACGGCGATGTTGGATGTTGGGGCGGCCGGTTGGGCGGTCTCGGCTTGATCACCTCCGGCGGCAGTCGGCTCGGGCGGGCACGACTCATTGCTAGAGGTGTGGTCGAGCTGAGGCTGGCTGTCCACTCCGTCTTCCGGTGCTTCCGTCTCGCTTCCGTCCTCCGCCTCGTCTTCCTCCTCGATGCTGGAGCGGATCACCTCTGCCGAGTCCTCGCCGTATTCTGGGTTCAGCCCATACCACTCTGGCGGTACCTCCCCGCCGTCTTCAGCCGCTCGGGGATAAAGATGCTGGTATCCGTGTACTCGGTGATCGCCGCCGCACACTAGACAAGGGCGTCTTCCGCGGCTGCCAGCTTCGGCTGGGCCTCTGACCGGAGTGTGGCCAGCCGGTCTAGGTCCAGCACCGGATACCATGCCTTGACGAATTCCAAGGCTCGGCGCGCTCCATCCTGGGCTGAGGAACCCTTCCAGGCCTCAAGACGGCCAGCCGCGACCTCCAGCCAGTCGGCAGTCTGACTGGGGGGTGCACGGAGCCTGCATGTCTGGCCACAGTAGCGACGATCGTTTGGGCGCCGACACGTTGAAGTCGGTGCAACATCCGGTGGGCCGGTCGCAGACGAGCCCCAATGCTCAGAATATGCTCGTCAAGGGTCCGGGGGCATCGGCGGCGATCTCCGCGCCATCCGCCCTCCGCTCCTCGCGATCAGCCTCGATAGCTTGAATGGCGGCCTACGAGTGGCCGGGGAAGAAGTCTGCCAAGACGGAAAGAATGAAGAACAAGTCAAAAAACCAGGAGTCGGCTCGACCTATTGTAACACCCCAGATATGTTTTACCTAATATGTAATCCAACTCTTGCCGTATCCGGCATTAAGTTATTTTATTTTCTCGGGTTCGGGTTTTTGTCTACGTGTGTTGTTATCATTGTCATGCATCTCATATCATGTCATCATGTGCATTGCATTTGTATACGTGTTTGTCTCATGCATCCGAGCATTTTCCCTGTTGTCCGTTTTGCATTCCGGCGCTCCGTTCTCCTCCGGTGGTCATTTCTACCTTTCTTTCGTGTGCGGGGATTAAACATTTCCGGATTGGACTGAGACTTGCCAAGCGGCCTTGGTTTACTACCGGTAGACCGCTTGTCAAGTTTCGTACCATTTGGACTTCGTTTGATACTCCAACGTTTAACCGAGGGCTCGAAAAGGCCTCGTGTGTGTTGCAGACCAACACCCTTCCAATTTGGCCCAAAACCCTCTCCATCACCTAGAGCGTTCGATCACGATCGCGTGGCCGAAAACCGCACCTCATTTGGACACTCCTAGCTCCCTCTATGCCTATAAATACACCACCCTTCCGAAATTCGCGTTTCCTCTCGTCCGAAACCCTAGATCCACCCCTCTCCCCGCGGCCGGACACGTCCGCCGGCCGCCGGACAGCGTCCGCCGCCGCCCGTAGCGAATCCCAGGCCGCCACATTGCCCGCGCCCGCGCCCCACATCTCCGGCCCGCGAAGCCCGGGTTGGGCCCCCGCGAGGACCGAAGCACCGCCGCCCGCGCTCGCCTTCTCCTTCCCCGAGCCGGCAGCCACCTCGCCGGACTTCGCCTCGCGCCGCCGCGGCGCCATTGCCGGCCGCCTCCGCAACGACCTTCACCGACCGGTCCTCTCGCCGCCTCGCCCGGTCGCGCGCGCCACCGGAGCTCCGACGCCGAGCCGCGCCGGCGACTCCTCCTCACCAGCTTTCCCTCCCCGCGCAAACTCCGGCCGCCACGAGCCATCGACGCCGGCGAGCCCTCCGGCGAGCTTAGATCCGATCTCGGGGCACGTGCAAACCCTAGATCTGGGTTGACCTCCTCCCCTCTCTTCGTATTATTTTGCATACTTTGACCGGCTATATCTCCGCATCCGTAGACCCGTTTTGGGCTTATAGAATATCAAAATGTTCGCCTCAAAGAGCACATCATTTCATCTCATTGCATCATTTTCATTTGAGTTCATCTTGATGCCCGAAATGCTGTTGGAAGAGTGCTATTTGAGATAATTGTCAGATCTGCTGCTCCAAATAGCTATTTGTCATTTTTTGCCATGATTATTGTGTGCATGATATGCCTCTACATGAGTTTTGTTATATGCTTTGCCATCTTTCCAGAGGTGCTATCCATGTATTTTTGTGATGTGTGTGGTGACTAGCACAAGCTTCCCAAGTGGAGCATTCATTAATGCTGATTTCAGGGACTTAGCAATTCCACTAAGCCCTTGATCCGTTTTTATCAATATGCCATATGTTCATGTTGTTTCCTAGTGATCCGTGCCTCTTTTGAGGATGATCAGTAAGGATGTTTTGTTAATCTTGTAGTGCTCTATCCATCCATGTCTTTGTTTGCATTTATGGAGCAACCTAGCTTGAGTCAATCGAGCTCTACTTTTGCTATTTCGTGAATCTGGGCAGATTGTCTACTTGTTAGCGATTTTGCCGAGGATGTTGTAGTTGATCCGTGCATGCTATGCTATTGTTCTTGCCATGTCTAGCTTGTATAATGTGTATTCTTGATGGGTGTATGCTTAGATTGTCATGATATGCTCTGTAGTGAGTGCATCGAGTTCGTAAACATGCCTACTTGATATCTAATTTGTATGCTCCAGTTTTTCACTAAGTTTGTGATCTGTTTAAGTTTTTGCCATGTTCACATGCTTGCAATTGTATGTTGTGATCCCTTTTGGCTCAAGGTCACTCAAGGACTTTTGTTAATGGATGAATTAGCCGTAGCTCAGTGTTCATCTTTTGTTAAGCTTTATGAGTGGATCCCTGCCATGTATTTTGTTGTCTTGTTTGGGTGCTGTAGCATGTTTAACTTGTTGCATTTAGATGGTTACTTGCTGTTTATTGCAGACCGTTGCCATATTTGTATTCCTTGCCATTTCCAAACCGTGCATCCGATTCCGGCGTTCTTTATATCGATTTCAACCGAAATCACCTCACCTTTCCAGTGGCACACTTGGTTTTCCAAGTTGAGGCCAGGTTCATTCATCCTTTGTCAAATCTTGCATATGCATCACATATCGCATTCCGCATAGCATACCATGTTTGCATCATGTTGTTTGAGCTTTGCACGTGGTTGATTGTGTCCTTTTGCTTGTTTTTCTTGTTTGGGTAGAGCCGGGAGACGAGTTCGCTAACAAGGAGCCCATTGAGTTTGCTTTCGAGGATCTAGTCAACTCTGACAACTTTGCAGGCAAGATGATCATACCCTCGAAATCACTTCTATCTTTGCTTTGCTAGATGCTCGCTCTTTTGCGATGCCTATGCTACGATGCCTACCACTTGCTTATCATGCCTCCCAAATTTCCATGTCAAACCTCTAACCCACCATGTCCTAGCAAACCGTTGATTGGCTATGTTACCGCTTTGCTCAGCCCCTCTTATAGCGTTGCTAGTTGCAGGTGAAGATTGGAGACCGTTCCTTGTTGGAACATTATTTACTTGTTGGGATATCATTATATTACCTTGTTATCTTAATGCATCTATATACTTGGTAAAGGGTGGATGGCTCGGCCTTTTAGCCTAGTGTTTTGTTCCACTCTTGCCGCCCTAGTTTCCGTCATATCGGTGTTATGTTCCCGGATTTTGCGTTCCTTACGCGCTTGGGTGACAATGGGAACCCCTTGATAGTTCGCCTTGAATAAAACTCCTCCAGCAATGCCCAACCTTGGTTTTACCATTTGCCACCTAGCCTCTTTTTCCCTTGGGTTTCCGGAGCCCAAGGGTCATCTTATTTAAACCCCCCTGGGCCAGTGCTCCTCTGAGTGTTGGTCCGACTGAGCTGCCTGCGGGACCACCTCGGGGCAACTTGAGGTTTGGTTTTACTCGTAGCTAGTCTCATCTGAGTGTGCCCTAAGAACGAGATATGTGCAGCTCCTATCGGGATTTGTCGGCACATTCGGGCGGTGTTGCTGGATTTGTTTTAACTTGTCGAAGTGTCTTGTAGAACCGGGATACCGAGTCTGATCGGAACGTCTCGGGAGAAGGTATATCCTTCGTTGACCGTGAGAGCTTGTCATGGGCTAAGTTGGGACTCCCCTGCAGGGATTTGAACTTTCGAAAGCTGCGCCTGCGGTTATGGGCAGATGGGAATTTGTTAATGTCCGGTTGTAGATAACTTGAACCTTAACTTAATTTAAAATGAATCAACTGTGTGAGTTACCGTGATGGTCTCTTCTCGGCGGAGTCCGGGAAGTGAACATGGTGTTGGAGTAATGCTTGCCGCAGGTTGTTCTCTAGTTATGTGTTCGTGCTTTGCCTTCTTTTCTCGCTCTCATTTGCAAATAGGTTAGCCACCATATCTTGCTAGTCGCTTGCTGCAGCTCCACATATTTTACATTGCCTTACCTATAAGCTTAAATAGTCTTGACCGCGAAGGTGCGAGATTGCCGAGTCCCTGTGGCTCACAGATTACTTCCAAACCAGATGCAGGGCCAGACGACTCCGTTCCAGATGACACGCTTGAGCTCAAGTGGGAGTTCAACGAGGAATCACGCCGTTACTATGTGTCTTTCCCTAATGATCAGTAGTGGTGCCCAGTTGGGGCGATCGGGACCGTGTCGCATGTTGGGTTGGTCTTTTATTTTGGCACCGTAGTCGGGCCATAAGTGATTGGATGATGTAATGCTATTTATGTACTTTGTTTGACGTGGCGAGTGTAAGCCAACTATGTACCTTCCCCTTTTATTATCTATATTACATGGGATGTTGTGAAGATTGCCTTACTTGCGACATTGCTTTCAATGCAGTTATGCCTCTAAGTCGTGCTTCAACACGTAGGAGATATAGCCGCATCGAGGGCGTTACAAGTTGGTAATCAGAGCCTTCCCCGACCTTAGGAGCCCCCACTGATTGATCGTTTTTAGCAGCCGAGTTGAGTCTAGAAAAAAATGTTTTGAGTCATTTAGGAATTATATATCGGAGAGCTTAGGAATTCTTTTTACTCCCCAGTCCCTTCATCGCTCTAGTAAGGCATCCTAACGTAGAGTTTTGACTCTTCTCTTCTCAAATTTCACTAAAAAAAATTTAGGATCACGCGGGTATCTTGGAATCGTTCCGATGGATTTGTGACGAGAAAATTTTTCTTGGTGCCTCCTGTCATTTAGGGGTTGTGGCAGTGTCCCGGGGAGTTGAGCTCTGAGGTGTTGTCGTCACAACTTTATCATTGCAGTTCTGGAATACCTGAGTTTAGTACACTGACAATGAAAATCTCTTTTATGCAGTTGTTGGTGAGATAACCTCGACGCCACCCAATACTGGGGCGGGAGTTCGGGAGTATTGCCATAACTTGTATAACAGATGCTTTTCGAAGGCTGAGGTAGATGGTTTCCGAAGTTTTTCTCGGTTATGTGTTGAAGGATGGATACAGCTGGATGTAGGATTTGCTAGATTTGGGTGAGATATTATACTTCCCCTGTATCCCCAACACCTGATTGCATAACCGGAAAGGTTCGGGAGTTTCATAGGTGGGAATTCTTGTAGCTCTAGTTCTTCTTCCACGGATATTTGGTTTGAGATTGGGATTTCTTACCGAGTATTCGTTCTTGATCCATACCTTGTTGATTTATTCCTCTACCTAAATTCTAGTGGCTTCTCAATTTATGGATATGTGACCATTTCACGTGGAATGCATTCATTCTTATGTTCGGATGTGAAGACTATATGTTGCAATTTCAACCTGCTTGATTCAGCTTCAATTTTATCTGTCAATGTGCTAACGGATGTCACCCTCTTCAGGATGGCTCCCGCTAAGAGCAGCAATCAAAATCAGAATCAGGATCCGCCACCACCTCCCCCTCCTCCGGAGGCATGACAAGCTGTAATGGCCGCTACCAATGCAAACACGCAGTTGATCATGCAAATTCTTCAAGAGCGCAATCAAGCGAACCAAGGCAACAATCAGAATCACTTTGCTACACTCAACCAGTTCCTTGCTAACCAGCCAAAGACCTTTAGCAATTGTGTTGAGGCAACTGATGCTGACGATTGGCTCGTGGACTTATGCAAGTATTTCGAGTGCAGTAATGTCAGGCCCGAGGACTTTGTCAAGTTCGCTTCCTTCCAACTCAAAGACCAAGCTGCAGAATGGTTCCAGCAGTACAAAGATTCCAGAGGAGGCCGTGTGATTACCTGGGATGAATTCCGTCAAGACTTCAAAGCTCATCATATTCCTCAGAGCGTGGTTGAAAGCAAGCGTGAGGAATTCTGCAACCTGAAGCAAGGCTCTTTGTCTGTCTATGACTACAACAAGTTGTTTCAGAAGCTCACCCGCTTTGCTAAGCAGGACGTCCCTGACGAGAAGAGCATGATATACCAGTTCAGGGGTGGTCTCAGAGAAGAAATCCAGCTAGCTCTTGTTCTCTTTGAGCCCTTGAGGTACGATGAGTTCTACAACATGGCATTGAAGCAAGAGGCTGCTCAACTGAGGTGTGATGCTTCCAAGAAGCGAGTCAGAGATGCTACTCCTTCCTCTACTCAAGTGGCCAAGCAGCTGAAGTATTGGCTTCCTCCTCCTCCGTTCCGTCAGCCGTGGAAGTGGATCTTCCCACCCACCCAACCCTGGCTTTCAGAACAAGACTTCGTCTCAAGCTCCAAGATCGAGTGCTCCGTATCACCATCTTCTTTCAGAGGTCACGTGCAACAAGTGCCAACAGAAGGGTCACTATGCCAACAAATGCTTCAATCAGTGGCGTCTCCCTCCTCCTCCTCCTGTGAGATCGGCAAGTACAGCTGTGGTCAAGCATAACCCCAAGCACGCCAAGGTCAATTTGATGAATGCAGCTCAGGTAGAGGACTCGTTAGATGTCATCATGGGTAACCTTCCTATTAATGATATTCCAGCTAAAGTACTTTTTGACTCTGGTGCATCGCATTCCTTCATGTCATTCCCATTTGCATCGGAGAACAATTTTAGTACTAAGGCATTACCTAGAGCTATGCAAGTCGTCTCTCCGGCTAAGCGTCTGAGTTCTAGTATGATGGTTCCGGATATTTCTATCATGATGGGTGATTTCAAGTTTCTGGCTTCTCCAATGGTCCTTGGTAACTCGGATATTGATCTTATTCTCGGGATGGATTGGCTTTCTAAGCACAAGGCTCATCTTGATTGTGCAGCCAGGCAGATTCAATTGACTCATTCGTCTGAGGATGTTATTGTCTTTGCCGCTCGGGATAATACCATCCGTCTGTTTTCTCTCAATGAGAAGGGTGAACTGGATGCCATCTCTCAAATTCCAGTCGTTTCCGAATATCAAGACATCTTTCCAGAAGAGGTTCCAGGAATGCCTCCACACCGGCCAGTTGAATTCGTCATCGATCTTGAGCCTGGCACGGA
Source organism: Triticum dicoccoides (assembly GCF_002162155.2). Classification (NCBI taxonomy): domain Eukaryota; kingdom Viridiplantae; phylum Streptophyta; class Magnoliopsida; order Poales; family Poaceae; genus Triticum; species Triticum dicoccoides. The sequence goes on along the minus strand of NC_041384.1, from coordinate 678,411,038 downwards.
ACCGGTGTGCAAGCGTCCTTACAAGCTCGGACCTGAAGAGTTGAAGGAGCTGAAAAAGAAACTCGATATTCAAGAGAGAATGGGTCTCACCCGACCTAGTTCTTCTTCGTGGGGTTGTGGATTTCTTTTTGTGAAGAAGATGGATGGAACGGACCGACTTTGTGTTGACTACTGTCCATTGAACAAGAAGACTATCAAGAACAAATACCCACTTCCCAACATCAACGAGCTGTTCGAACAACTCAAAGGTGCCCAAGTATTCTCCAAGATTGATCTCCGTATGGGCTATCACCAGATTCGAATCCGTGAGCAAGATATTCCCAAGACGGCTTTCAGGACAAGCTATGGTTCATATGAATACACTGTCATGTCTTTTGGCCTCGTCAACGCTCCTCCGACTTTCTCTGGCATGATGAACTTCATCTTCAATGCCTACACCAATGACTTCGTTTTGGTCTATCTCGACGACATTCTGGTCTTTTCGAAGAACAAGGAAGATCATGCCAAACACTTGCGTTTGGTGCTTGATAAGCTCAGGGAACACCAGTTCTACGCCAAGTTCTCAAAGTGTGAATTTTGGCTCGATGAGGTTCTTTATCTTGGACATATCATCTCTGCCAAGGGCATTGCGGTGAATCCTGAGAAGGTGTCTGCAATTGTGAATTGGGAACCACCTCAGAATGTGAAGCAACTCCATAGCTTCCTCGGTCTCGCAAGCTACTGTCGAAGGTTCATGGAGAACTTTTCAAAGATCGCGAAGCCTCTCTCAAATCTTCTCCAGAAGCACGTCAAGTACGTTTGGTCTCCGGAGTGTGACATTGCTTTCAACACTTTGAAAGAGAAATTGGTCACTGCTCCAGTTCTGACTCCTCCTGATGAATCCAAACCGTTCGAGGTCTTCTGCGATGCCTCTCTCCAAGGTCTCGGTGCAGTGTTGATGCAAGAGAAGAAAGTTGTGGCTTATACCTCTCACCAGTTGAAGCCCAACGAGAAGAACTACCCCACTCATGACCTCGAGTTGTCGGCAGTTGTGCATGCTCTTTTGACTTGGAGACATCTCTTATTGGGAAGAAAAGTGGACATTTTCACTGATCACAAGAGTCTCAAGTACATCTTCACTCAGCCTAATCTCAACCTCAGGCAGACTCGATGGGTCAAAATGATTCAAGAGTATAATCCGAGTATCGAGTATACTCCAGGCAAGGCCAATGTGATTGCTGATGCATTGAGCAGGAAGGCTTATTGCAACAGTCTGATTCTCATGCCTTATCAACCCGAGCTTTGTGAAGCTTTCCGCAAACTCAATCTGCAAGTTGTTCCTCAAGGTTTCCTCGCCAACCTTCAAGTCTCTCCTACCTTGGAAGACCAGATTCGACAAGCTCAGCTTCTTGATGCTATGGTGAAGAAGGTGAAGATTGGGATTGCCAAGAGCCAACCCAAGTACAAGTGCTACCGCCTTGATGACAAGGACACTCTCTTCTTCGAGGATCGTATTGTTGTGCCCAAAGGTGATCTTCGTAAGGTTATCATGAACGAGGCTCACAATTCTCTCCTCTCCATCCACCCTGGGAGCACGAAGATGTATCAGGACCTCAAGCAGGCTTATTGGTGGACTTGAATGAAGCGCGAGATTGCTCAGTTCGTGAATGAGTGTGATGTCTGCAGAAGAGTGAAGGCAGAACACCAAAGGCCAGCTGGTCTCCTCCAACCTCTTGCTATTCCATAATGGAAGTTTGACCACATTGAGATGGACTTCGTGACTGGGTTCCAAAGTCCAAGTGTGGCAATGATGCTATATTCATTGTCATCGACAAACTTACTAAAGTGGATCACTTTCTGCCTATCAAAGAGTCTATCACTGCAGCTCAATTGGCGGAGCTCTATACCTCTCGGATCGTCTCGTTTCACGGTATTCCACAGGTGATCTCTTCAGACCGTGGCAGCATCTTTACCTCCAAGTTTTGGGATTCTTTTCAGAAGGCCATGTGCACCAACATCCCCTTCAGCACTGCTTTCCATCCTCAAACTAGGGGTCAAGTCGAGTGTGTCAATCAGATTCTTGAAGATATGCTCAGGTCTTGTGTGATCTCCTTCGGCATGAAGTGGGAAGATTGTCTTCCATATGCTAAATTCTCCTACAACAACAGTTTTCAAGCAAGTTTGGGCAAGGCCCCATTCGAAATTCTGTATGGCAGGAAGTGTCATACTCCTCTCAACTGGTCTGAAACCGGCGAATGTCAACTTCTAGGAAATGACTTAATCACAGAGGCAGAGGAGATGTGCAAAGTCATTCGAGACAACCTCAAAGCAGCGCAATCGCGCCAGAAGAGCTACTATGATAGTAAGCACCGCGATTTGGCTTTCGAGATCGAAGATCATGTTTACCTCCGCGTCTCTCCAATGAAGGGTACTCGTCGCTTCGGTTTCAAAGGGAAGTTTGCTCCTAGATACGTGGGACCTTTCAAGATCGTCAGCAAGAGAGGCGATCTCGCCTATCAACTCGAGCTTCCTTCAAACTTTGCAAATGTTCACGACGTGTTCCATGTCTCTCAGCTCCGTAAGTGCTTCAAGACTCCTGAACGCACCGTCAACTTCGAAGACATTGATCTCCAAGAAGATCTCTCTTATTATGAGCACCCCGTTGCTATTCTTGAAGAGACTGAACGCAAGACACGCAATAAGTCAATCAAATTCCTCAAAGTCAAGTGGTCACACCATTCCGACCGTGAAGCCACCTGGGAACGCGAGGATCACCTCCGTTCTGAGTACCCGGCGTTCTTCCAGTCCTAGATCTCGGGACGAGATCCTTTCATAGTGGTGGAGTGTTGTAACACCCCGGATATGTTTTACCTAATATGTAATCCAACTCTTGCCGTTTCCGGCGTTAAGTTATTTTATTTTCTCGGGTTCGGGTTTTTGTCTCCGTGTGTTGTTATCGTTGTCATGCATCTCATATCATGTCATCATGTGCATTGCATTTGTATACGTGCTCGTCTCATGCATTCAAGCATTTTCCCCGTTGTCCATTTTGCATTCCGGCGCTCCGTTCTCCTCCGGTGGTCATTTCTACCTTTCTTTCGTGTGTGGGGATTAAACATTTCCGCATTGGACCGAGACTTGCCAAGCGGCCTTGGTTTACTAACGGTAGACCGCCTGTCAAGTTTCGTACCATTTGGACTTCGTTTGATGCTCCAACGTTTATCCAAGGGCTCGAAAAGGCCTCGTGTGTGTTGCAACCCAATACCCTTCCAATTTGGCCCAAAACCCACAAAACCCTCTCCATCATCTAGAGCGTTCGATCACGATCGCGTGGCCAAAAACCGCACCTCATTTGGACACTCCTAGCTCCCTCTATGCCTATAAATACACCACCCTTCCGAAATTCGCGGTTCCCCTCGTCCGAAACCCTAGATCCACCCCTCTCCGCGCGGCCGGACAACGTCTGCCGCCGCCCACAGCGAATCCCAGGCCGCCACGTCACCCGCGCCCGCGCCCCACATCGCCGGCCCGCACTCGCCTTCTCCTTCCCCGAGCCGGCAGCCACCTCGCTGGACTTCACCTCGCGCCGCCGCGGCGCCATCGCCGGCCGCCTCCGCACCGACCTTCGCCGGCCGGTCCTCTCGCCACCTCGCCCGGTCGCGCGCGCCACCGGAGCTCCG